>NC_141087.1:9935276-10262776 GCF_041138505.1 Cibotium barometz
TACGGTCTTGTCATGTAATTTGGATGATGTGAGCAAAGGAATTCATCGGGATAATCCAGCTTAGCAGTCTATCTGGTTGTGTTGATAAAGGAGCCCTCTAGTATTGCCCTGTCCAAGTGAACTCTGTGGATGAGCCACGTGCCATCGTGCTATGTGGGTAGATGATGGGGACTAAATCCTATGAAGGTAGCTGTTGATAAATCACCAAGTCAAACACTAAACTATCTTGCAAGGGGAAACATTATCTTTCAAAACGTGCTCACGAAGTAGTGGCCGATCATGGAGGGGTTTCAGCAGTTGGATGTGCCTATCACTAAACAAATGCATTACACTCTGTAGAAGAGTATGACCTTATATTCAATCTTGAAGTGATTGAAAGGAGAAAAAGTAAGACCATACATTCAATCTGCACCGTCAACCACATGGTAGACTACTCGTGCTTGTTTTCCTATATCGCATAGCTGTCAGCCCTCTGTGATTGAGGACCCTTGTACGGTCTTGTCATGTAATTTGGATGATTTGAGCAAAGGAATTCATCGGGATAATCTGGCTTAGCAGTCCATCTGGTTGTGTTGAGAAAGTAGCCATCTATGCCCTGTCCAAGTGAACTCTATGGATGAGCCATGCGCCATTGTGCAATGTGGGTAGATGATGGGGACTAAATCCTATGAAGGTAGATAAATCACCAAGTCAAACACTAAACTCCTAATATGTGAATCTTGAAAGGGGAAAGATTATCTTTCAAAATGTGCATGGAACCATATCCCTTACTAGGAGGACAAAGCTTCTAGTCATACAGGGAGATGGTAGATATTGGTGGTCTGAGCAGGTAGATGCAAATTCTAGTGAGAGATTGTGAGGAGCAGCAAACTATTGTTATGAGTCATGAGCTGGAAGTGCTTCATCAGGAGGTGCTCGACCAGGTGCTTAGTCAGAGGATAACAGTTGCAGGTTCTCGTGTTGACAAGTCCCGAGGGCAGAATTTAAGATTCTGTAAAGAACTTATAGCTTCAATGGAGGCCTCATTGCATCAAGTGGCTAAGAGTTCAGTTGGTCAACTCTTTTGTTGAATGCCTATTACAATACATGGCTTGGGGAGAATGTGACGCACATCCAGTCCATGGTCATCATTAGCAAGATTGTGGAAGTGTTCCTGAAGACAGGTGGGCAGCCTCTGCTAAGGGCAGGCTCTTTACAAGTGCAGCAGCAGGTGTTCAGCCATACCAGGCGGTAGAATGATTGCCTAACCTACCCTGGTCTACCCTCATTTGGTCGTTGGACTAGGGTTCCCAAAACCTGCACTTATAATACAGATACCTCCATGTGCCACCCAAGCGTAGTGGGTGCACGTATACTAATACTTTCCCATCTTTCATTTGGGCCACGGAGGCTTGAGGGATCAGGGCTTATGAGGAGGATGGGGGAGGACTAGCCCTTCAGGTCTCACCATCGTATTGTAGCAGTACCAGTCATAGTCCCCCCCTACAGGTGACTGGCGGCCAGGCTCATGCCAGAGATGGGAGATTTGCAATGGCACATTTGGTGTGCTAGATGCAGTGAACATGCAATAAACATTTTAATCACATCGTGTTTTATCCAAGGCTTGGAATAAGTTGCGGTTTGTGATGTTCTTTGATCAATAATCTGAGAACAGAAGGATAACGTGGAACACATATGCGATCCAGATAGTATAGTAATGAATATGCTTCGTGTATCCTTGCTTTTGAGGTAGAAGATGGTGAATTCTACATAACACTTTGCAAAGTTTTCATCATCTTTGAATTGTCACTTAAAAGACGATTGAATCTCCATAGAAATCATAGATACAGTTATTGTGGAAGCACGAGGGAGACGACTGCGAGCATTTGCTATACCACATTTTCGAGTCTCGGAACATATTTGTTAGCTATGTGAAAATTGGCTAAAAACTCCACCGATTGGGCGTGCCGTGCATTGACAGACTGAGTTGAGATGTATTTTAAGGAGTGATGGTATGTCTTTCCGATTGAATCGGCTCCAAGAAGGTAGTGTGTGCATTGACAATTGCCATTAAGGAGTTTAAATGCCTGAATAGACATTAACTTCTTATCATAGACAGGATAAGGAGTTTAAATGCCTGACTGCTTGTGGCTGTCCAAAGCTATGACATGCCCTTGCTGCGTGCACTTGCTTGCGGAAGCGTTTTAATGATAAGAAAATGATGCTTAAAAACTGAATCGCAAAACTGAATCACCAGATTGGGTCCCAATCCACCCTCTCAAGGGCCCCCACCTTATTGGTGTGTTTGCTTTATTGCTTGCAAGAGAACGAGTACAAGATTGGCCCACGGGACTGAACTTGACTGGGACTGTACGCGACCTGTTCTGGGCTGAATATGGCTGCCCCTTGGGCTGAGTTTGCTGCCCCTGAATGCTGCCCTGACCTGCTGCTCTGGCCGCCCGTGAATAGGTGCATTTTGATGCAGTTCTGGCCACCTTGCATGTGCTAAAACTGTCTTGCTGCTGGCTGCGTTTTAGGCCTGCTGGATGCCCCGGAGCTGAGCGTTATGCTCCTTGATGAGCGTCTGTAACATGCAGCGGAATTATGTGTAATGAACGATCCTGTCACACAAGTCTCACACCGCCTTCTTTATCCTGAGTTTCGCGAGTCTTTAGCAATCCACTTTTATCACTTCAAACTTAAAGAGATGAGAGAGAGAGAGATAGATCTGAACACCTTACTGGGTCCCAAACTACCCACTGAAGGGTCCCCTCCTATTGATAGGATTATTTGCTTTATTATCTTTGAAGAGAATGAATGAGGACTGACTTTGGACTGTAGACAAGCCAAACTCAAGACCTTTGAAAGATAAAGAGTCAGGCTGAAACTGTACACGGCTGTAGAAGCACCAATAATGACCGATCTCAAGCCTATGCACTCTTCCAATGGAATGTAGGAAGGCTGCAAGTTTGAGGCTGAGAGAAGGGGCTGAGTGGGACTGTTCTAGGCTGTGAATATATGCTAAAAATGAATGAATGAATGCGTTTTATCTTCACTGACTTATTTGCCTGTCTGCCATAAGCTTCCTGTGCTTTGGTCAAGTGGTCTTTAACTGACTCAATGATTTCGAAAAATGCTTCTGTCGTTTTGTTAGCCTCAAGAGATGGAGACACCATTCTCATCAAAAGAGAAGAGAAACGATGACCAAAGGCTGCCTCATATAGGGAGTCCGTTTGACATTGGATGAATGAGTATCGTTCAAGAGGCTTGGACCAATGGAAGATAATATTCCCATTTGGATTGCTGGTCATGACAGTATGACTGGAGAACATTGAAGGCGTATGTGGAATCTTAACTTTTTGATAAATCTTACAGTCTTGAACATGTGAATAAACATCACGCCTCATTTTTGGCCAATAAAGGACTGTTTCAATTTCTCGAGGGTACTCTTGATACCTCAATGTCCCCCAACAATGGAGTCATGGGCATCATGGAAAAGAGCCTCGCTTTCTCCGAATGACACAGAGGTGGTTCTTGTAGAATAGCCAATCGTTCTGCACTGAGTAATGGCTAGCTCATAGGCGAGAGCCAAACTGTATTAGAGTACCAAACTCAGGGAAATCGACATACTGATCTTTCATGCTATCTAAGTCTTTCCCAGTGATTTCGAGAATGGTAGACTCTTGCATGGTCTGGATGCGGGTCTTTCTACTAAGAGCATCGGCCATTGGGTAATGCTTGCCAGGTATGTACTTGTTTAGTCCTCCAAACTATTGGAAGAGCTGACTCCATTTGGTGTGCTGATCACTCCACTGGGCACTTGGCATTGTCCGGAGCCACTTAAGTGCTTGGTGGTCTGTGTTGACTATGAAAACGCGTCCATAAGGAACAGGTTTCAAATGTTTGAGTACTGACTGCTGTTCTAGCTTGCCCTTGAAAGTCTTGGAAAGACGATAGGGAAACTTGCTAGGAGGTTCTGCCCTAGGGACCAAATCGATATGATGATCCTCAAGATGAGACGGTGGGAAATTGGGTGGGAGATCAAAGGAGATCTTCCAATTGAGGGACTGAAGAAGAAGATGAGACAGCTGTTATCGTTGAGATAGAAGTCATCTGAGCATAAATCGATGCTCCTTCCGCTCCCTTGCGGATAGCTCGTCGGGCCTGGAGATAAGAAATCATAGGAATGCCAAGAATGCTCCTATCTCCATGAATCATGACAGGCTTAGGAAAACTTTAGAGATAATAAAGTTGTCCGGGCCCCCAATTGGGAATAGGTTTATACTGACGAAACCACTGGAATTCCAAGATCATGTCACATCCCAAAAGGGGAGAGACAAGGAAATCTCGTTGGAATGAGGCCTTTTGAACCTGAAAAGAAAAGTGTTGTGCCCATTGAGATATGTGGGTGCGGAGACCAGGTATGATAGGGCACTAAGATACAGCTCATGTTGGTAGCCAACTGGGGAGAGATGGTGTCCTCAGAACAGCCCATGTCAAAAAGAACTATGAACTGGTGGCCCTTGGCAGAGCCACAAGGTTGGATGAGGCTTCTCTATGTGGTTGTTGTTGGGTAGGAGGGCAGCTAGCTTGCACACACACACAACCTCAAGCACAGAGAAATGTGAGTGCTGGAAAAGATGTACTCAATAATGATGTGAAATAAAAGTACAAGTGAGTACTAAAAATGTCACGTGCACTTTGCATTGTAGTGCATGGTGACAAATTGGCTCATCATCATCAATGCAACATTGTAACAGTATTAGTACCATTCAGGATGATATTTGTCGTACGTCGTGACTCCATTGTAATCCTCAGTCCAGGATAAGTCAGGCACGAGCTACGTAGGTCATTCTCAACCATAGCAAGTCAGTCAGTCAGTCAGTCTAAGTCCCTTAACCCACTTAAAGAGACGCATTCATGCATATACAATTAGTAGAAACCTTAGGGTTTGCATCAGAAAGCATTTTGCATATTGCACATCATTCATCCATTGCATCTAGGCCATGGTAAACACCCCATATATCATCTAGTATTTATCAGGAATTTTTTGGTAAAATTTTCATCATTTTCAGCATTTTATATATATTTTATGCATTTAATGTGGACATGAGCAGACGGCCAGCTCTGTAGCTAGCCGATTGGCTCTTGTGGTCCATATAAATAGAGCCCTAGCATATTCAGCCATTCATTCAATCATCAATCAGCATTGAGCATTCAAGCGCTTGGCATCTTCAGCACAAGGAGCAAAGCGATTGCAGTTTCAGCCACCAGCCCTCAGCGTTAGTCTCCTGTAGCCAATTCAACACTTCTATATCAGCAAAACGCATCAGTTCAGCATTCAGCCAGTAGTTCATCTAGCGTTTTCTACATCCATACAGTTTTCAGCATTCATCATCTCATCGTTTTGCTCCAGCCACTTGGTGAAGGTAAAACGCAGCATTCATATTCATTTACAGCATTCATACTCAGTCTAGAACAGTCCCAAACAGCCCCTCTCTCAGCCACAGCTTTGCATCCCCTTCTCATTCCATTGGGAAGAGTGCATAGGCTCGAGATTGGACATCTTTGGTGCTTCTACAGCAGTGTACAGTTCAGCCCAACACTTGGTCTTTAGAGGTCTTGCGTTTGGCTTATCGTCAGTCACACCGTCAGTCTCTTTAAAGATAATAAAGCAAATACTACCTCGGTAACGGGATAGATCTCTCATATCTCTTAAAAGTTTGAAGTCTTAAAGTGGATTGCTAAACTCGCGAAACTACAGAAGACGGTGTGAGCATTTGTGTGACAGGATCCTCCAATACGAATGCTTCCGTTGCATGTTACAGAAAAGCATAGGGCTAAGTGCCCAACACACATAAGTGTGTTCACACGGGGAAAAAACTTGTGACCATTCACAGGGAAAAAGTTCCCGTAAGTAAGCTGGGTTCACACCTGAACTAGCTGGGAGTGGACATGACCAACAAACCCCCCTCAAGTGAACGGTGTGAACGGGTAGCAGCAGGGTGATAAAGTTGTGTGAATGCTGCCCTGCACTATGCTCCACGGTAAGAGTGAACTGCAGTGCCAATGGGAAAAGCAAGCACTATATGACGGGGAAAAGGAGAATCCCCAATGTCATAGTGCTAATGCTAGACCACAGTAGTACATAAACGCATCACCTGAAATGCATGTCAAAGATCATGTGGACATCAACTGCATCAAATCAAGAAGCATCGCATAATACCCCCCTGAAGTCAAGTATCCAAATGCCAAGTTGAACTGCATGTAATCCACATCAATGCTCTGTAACTGCACGAGCGATAAGCATAAGAAGAGGTAGCAGATATACGCATGTGTAAAGGCAACAGGATCTAGAAGTCATGCCTGTGAGACATGCAATGTAAACTGTAAGAGGGAAACTCATCAATGGAGGATCCGATGAGGAAAAATCAGCAATGGTAGGTTTGATAAAAGTAAAAATTCAGCAATGGGAAAAGCTGAAAATGGGGAGAAAAAGTGGGGGCTCGAGGCGGGCATCAGCCAATGTTATGAGAGGATGGGTAAACTCTCAGCGATGCCATGATCAATGGCATGTATGGCAAGTGTAAAGATGCATAATCCCACAATGAATAGTATACTTGTGATATGTCAAAACCATGAGAGCAAGCCAACACTGGCCAAGTGTGTAAAAGGCACTCCTAGTAAACTTCACATGTGAGAAAGTGACAATGTCAACACTGTAGAAACAATCCCGTTGCAAGGGAAAAACAGCATAAAAGGCATCTCCAGTAGACATCACATAAGAGAAAGCGTCTAGCATAGACAAGCATAAGGGTCAACAAGCATAAGTGACCATGAGGCATCACCAACTGCATGTAGGCAAGTAAAATGCCCCCTTGAAATGCATCTGCCAGACAATGCATATCAAGGAGTACAGACTATAGAGCATAGTCATCAAAAGCAACGGCATTAGAAGACATCTTTGCAGGTGATGAAGATGTAAGGGTCAAGGTTGATACATGTGTAGTCAAATTGGCCTGATCTGCACCTGTGGAAGAAGTGCCAGCTTCTTCTTTTTTCACTCTCAATACGCTTCCTGCATTCCTCTATGGTGTGCCTTGTTTTCCTGCAATAATTACAATGCCTTTTCTTTTCAGGTTGTCCTCTATCTTGGGAGGATCTGATGGGCTAGGTTTAGGCCCAGATCTATTCCCACAAAACGGAGAAGCCATTGCTGACTCAGCAGACATCATGTTGTTCATGTTGGAACGAGATTGCTCTTCATTGAGCAAGAGAGCCACAAGGTTGTCAAAAGTGACCGCATTAGGTGCATTGCCAGCTAACAACCGCAAAGTGGTGCCAAATGTCTGATAAGAGTCAGGCAAATTACGCAAAACTGTCTGAACAAGATAGCCATCTGTCAAGACCTCATCAATGTTAATGAGTTGCGCTCGTAGGTCTTTCACATGCGTAAGGTATTGATCAATAGAGTCACCTTCAAGCATGCGGTCAGTCTCAAGCTTGCCCCGAAGGTAAGCTACACGAGTCTCATTGCGACTTGAATACAATGCCGCCAAGGTATCCCAAGCACCCTTTGCAGTGGTGCAGGAACGAATGTGCGGAATTATATGCCTGCGGCACGAGAGAGCAATCAACGCATGGGCCTGAGCATCCCTAGCATCCCAAGTACGCTGCTGCTGAGTAGGAGGACGAGGAGGTGGACTTGAAGGAGGGTGAGTGGGAATCACTTCACCTTCCGTTGGAGCAGGTGCAAGAGGACGCTCCTCAATGCCATCCACATATAGCCATATATTCTTGGCAACCAATACATGATGCATCATATAAGCCCACATAGGGTAGTTATCCCTGTTGAGCTTGTCCTCTTGAGAGAGCATTCCAAAGAGGTCATTATTACTGTTGGCCATGATAACACAACAAATCTGTCACAAGTCACCACGTTAGGCAATGCCCAGCAAAACCGTAAGAATGCGGGAGATAAATAGCAGGATGATCAATGGACTGAAAGGAAACTCCTTCACCATGAGAAATACATATGCATGTCCCAAATCTGCAAGTGTACTGCACGATGATGCAAATCTGTCAAAGTGTCCACAATGGCATACATATATTGCAGCAAACCACAAATGTATACATGTGCCGTGAAAAACATGATCAGCTAACACCTGTAAAAGCTGCAAGTGCACAAATCCTGGCAAAATCAAAGGTAAGTTGGTCGAATGCTCCAAAATTGGGCTCAGTGTAGAAAAGCCCTAATTTTTAGGTAGCCAATTAGACCAAATCTAAATCGGATGAGCACCTATAAAGCTGCTAAAGCAATTGTCACCTGCACCAAATGCTGTAATGTCCCAAAAAATTGGGGGAAATGTCCCAATGCCAAGTAAATGTGCCTGTAACACCCGAAATTGCCTGTAAATAGTGCCAATTTTTGCAAAATCCCCAAATTTCTAGTGCAATTGTGCACCAAATCTGTTGAAATCAATGCCAATGTGTGCCAATGTTGCAATTGTAGGCTCAGTGGTAAAAAGCCCCAAATTTCAATAGGCAGATCTGAGATTTCAACTGGTCAAAAATTTGCAAATCCCACAAACCTGAAATCTTGGAGTTGCAGTTGGGCAGCAGGTACAATAGGCAGGTAGATCTAAGGCAGGGGCGTGTAGATCTGAGACGGCGGTACAAGGCGCAGGTACAGGGTGGCGCCAGATTTGAAGTTGATCAGCACCGTATAGGCGATGGTGGGCAGGCGACGACGATGCAGTGGCGATGGACGACGTATGATGCAGGCAGCGCTATTGCAAGAGGCGACAGCTGCGAACGCAGATCTGAGCGGCGGCGGCGGCGCACGCGGATTTGATAGGCGGTGGCGGTACAGGCACCGTCGTACAACAAAGCAGTACTTAGCAGAGAGAGTACGGGCAGATCCAGCTAGAGAGATAGTGTGGCATGTCTAAAGTATGCAATAGGCTGAAGCTCAAGGCTGAAGCTCAAGGCTGAAGGGCAGCAGGGGGAAAACCCTAACCCTAATGTTGGGGGGCAGCAGGGTGTAACCCTTACCCTAACCCTAACCCTAACCAGGCTCTGATACCAATGTTGGGTAGGAGGGCAACTAGCCTGCACACACACACACACACAACCTCAAGCACAGAGAAACATGTGCTGGAAAAGATGTACTCAATAATGATGTGAAATAAAAGTACAAGTGAGTACGAAAAAGCCTAGGGCGAAGTGCCCAACACACATAAGTGTGCTCACACGGGGAAAAAACCTGTCCAGTCACAGGGAAAAAGTGTCCGTGAGTAAGTTGGGTTCACACCTGAACTAGCCGGGAGTGGACATGACCAACAGTTGTAGCCTCACCCTCCTACTTAGTGTATCAAGCACCATGGATGGCATGGGATGCATAGAAGGTAAGAGCTGAATCGCATTGGTGGTAGTAGGCGGTTCTGGAGGAGCGGGAGATGCTCACTTGTGGCAGAAGGCTCTTTGGAGGCTTGCTTCGCTTGCCATTTTTGACAATCCTTCTTACCATGCCCAATGGCATGACAGAAAAAACATCTGTTGTTTAACTGGTACTTTCTTTGCTCCTCTGGAGGAAGATATCCTCTAGTGATGCCTGCTTAAGCCTTTTCCTCAAGGGTTTTCTTAGGCTTGGGTTCCTTACTTCCGAACTAGAGCTAGGACTGTTGTCTGTCTTAGCGTCTTTAGAAGACGGAGTACCCTTCCCCGGTTGGGGTTTGGTGCTAGACTGCGGTTGTTAAGGCTTGCTTCCGTTCATTTTCATTTCTTCATTTTGAGCGAGAGTCAAAGCCTGGTCTTATGTGCTACGAACTGTGAACCGGATGTTAGGATCTAATCCACGAATGAATTGATCCATCTTGGCCTGCTCAGATAACCCTAACTGTTGTGCTAAAGTTATAACCTTACCGGAAAACTGAAGCACGGGGGACCCGTTCTGTTTGAGTCCATAGAACTCATATGCCAGGTTGGTCAAATACTGGGGAGGGAGAAATCTGGTCTTAAGGTCATGGACAAAGGTATCCTAGCGAAAAGCTCTGACACTTGTGATGTGGTCTGTATGGAGACTAGACCAATGCTGCCAAGTGATTGCCTCACCCGTGAGGTGGGGAGCCGCTACGTGGACTTTGTCTTGAGGGTTTCTTAGCTTTGCCAATGGAAAATAAGCTTTAAACTGATGAATAAATTGATTTACAGCTAAACGATCACAATTACCATCATGCTTACTAAAATTCGATTGAGTTCGGATGATTGTGGTTGATGTCACGGGATTCTAGCTGGTGGCACCTATGGGTGGGGAAATTGAAGAGAGGTTGCTGATACTTTTCCCGTTGGTGTTCGAGTAACATGCGCTCTCGATTGAGCTCTTCTTGGTGCTCCTGAGCGGCGAGTTTAGCCTGATGTCGGTCTTCGTCAATCCTGCGTTGGGCTTCCTCATAGTCTCGTCTGTTTCCTTTTTCTTCCGGCCGTCTTGCTTGATCCTCTCGTCTTTGTTGTTCCATCCGAAAGAAGAGGGTGACGAAGTCGGGCGTAACTGGAGGACTGGGTTTTGCTACTGTTGCTTCCAAGAGTTGGAGACGCTCCATAAGAAGCTGGTTTTGTGCTCGGAGTAGAGCTATGGTTCCTATAGTAAGCAGAAGGGCAAGGTCTCCTTCGGGGGAGATGTCTTCCTGCTGATGTGTACTCTCCTATGTAGACATGTTACTGAAGTCGGTGGTCGTGCCGGAGCGAAGTATGACCATCCAAGGATACTCTCACGCTAGGATGTAGCTGAACTGATACCAATGTAACATGCAACGGAATTATGCGTAATGAAGGATCTTGTCACACAAGTCTCACACTGCCTTCTTTATCTTGAGTTTCGCAAGTCTTTAGCAATCCACTTTTATCACTTCAAGCTTTAAGAGATGAGAGAGAGAGAGAGAGAGAGAGAGAGAGAGAGATCTGAACACTTTATTGGGTCCCAAATTACCCACTAAAGGGTCCCCTCCCATTGCTAGGAGTATTTGCTTTATTATCTCTGAAGAGAATGAATGAGGATTGACTTTGGACTATAGACAAGCCAAACGCAAGACCTTTGAAAGACCAAGAGTCGGGTTGAACTATACATGGTTGTTGAAGCACCAATGATGACCGATCTCAAGCCTACGCACTCTTCTTATGGAATCTAGGAAGGCTGCAAATTTGAGGCTGAGAGAAGAGGCTGATTGGGACTGTTCTAGGCTGTGAATATATGCTGAAAATGAATGAATGAATGCGTTTTACCTTCACCGGTAGGGCTGTAGCAAAATGATGATGTGAGTGAATGCTGAAAACTGTATGTATGCTGAAAATGCAAGGTAGTGATATGCTTCTACTGGCTGAATGCTGTGGATGCTGCGTTGTGTTGATGTAGGGCTGAATGCTTCATGCGTAGATGTTCCTTGTGTTGAAGGGAAACACTTGACTCCAATGATTATGAGATGAATGAATGAATGCAATGCTTAGGCTATTTATATGCCTCTCATGAGCAGGTCGGCTGGCTGAAAGCTGGCCGATTGCATCATGTCTTGCATAAAATGGATAATGTTGATAATAATATGGTAAAAATGCTAGATAAATGCTATACAATATGGAAAAAATAATGGATGATATTTTGAGTCTTCTACAATGATCTAGATGGTCTATATGCATATGGGATGAATGATATGCAAAATGCAAACATGTTCTGATGCAAACCCTAAGATGCAAGACATGATTGCATCATGTCTTGCATAAAATGGATAATGTTGATAATAATATGGTAAAAATGCGAGATAAATGCTATAAAATATGGGAAAAATAATGGATGATATTATGAGTCTTCTACAATGATCTAGATGGTCTATATGCATATGGGATGAATGATATGCAAAATGCAAACATGTTCTGATGCAAACCCTAAGGCTTCTACTGACTTCTATATGCATGAATGATTCTCTCCAAGTGGGTTAAGGGACTTTGACTGACTGACTCTCTAAGGTTGAGGAATGACCTACGTAGCTCGTGCTTGACATATCCTGGACTGAGGATTACAATGGGGTCACGACATTTGACAAATATTAAATCCTAAAGGGTTCTACTGCTGTACATTGTTGCATTGATGATGAGCCATCTTGTCACCATGCACTACAATGCATAGTGCAAGTGACGGCTTCAGATGATGGCTGACCTGGTTGCGCTTCCTTGATATGGTGCGTTGCTCCCCTTGCTGAGAGATTCTCCCTTGCTTGCCTTGGCTGAGAGATGAGCTCCTCAAGTGTTGGCTATGACAAGATGTCTTTCTTGTCCCAGATCTGCCCTATATATAGCCACATGCTTGGGCTAGGGTTGGCTAGGGTTGGTCCCTTTTTATGGTCATGAAAGGGTGTGCCTGGGGCACACACATTCATGCACTTTTTGGTCCTTTCGGATATCTTTTGAAGAGTGCTGGACAACCCTTGACGAGCCACATCCATGGCCTCTTTTTGGGTATGCAAACTAGGGTGTCCGTGGATACCAAGCCCCAACTTAGCCATTGCTAGTGACCACATGATGATGTGGCTTTTGCACATGGCAATACACATTTGCTTGGGACTTGGACAAGGACTTGGCCCCTAACCCAGCCTTCCCAGACCCCCAACCATGGGTCTAATAAGTGTCCGGTCTAGCCTGTACAACATTACATCTTGCATAGAGGGTTACATAGTTTTGTGCCATGGGTACAAGAAGACTTACCCTATTGAGTCTTGACATAAATGACGCTTGGCGACTTGTCTCTTGAACTAGGGCTCACAACATGCTCTTGGCTTATAAGAAAAGGTATCCTTTGTCTTAACGTCAGCGTAGCACCCTAGGACAATGCTGATATGATTGTGTAACCATAGTAACCCAAGTTTCATAAACGTTTCATACTTTTCCTAAAAGTTTCATGAACATTTCATACAAGGGGAGATTTACAAGGGCCAAAAATATCTTCAAGAGCATTTACAACACTTTGATACACTCAAAAACTCCCTGATTTGCACTTAAGAATTTGCATACATGTATACAACGTGAGTCCCGAGTCTGGAGTGTTGACTCTTGAGGCTCAGACCTGTCACTTATCACATGTCAGTGCCAAGCATGAAGTGACTTTTGGACTTGTCACTTGTGGTGTACACTGAGTGTTGCGAGATCCGGTGGATGTTGGTAGAGGCCCTGCAAAGTCCATAGAAATGTCGATGAAAGGTCTGTCGGGGATAGGTAAAGGTTGAAGTAAACCATCCTTTTACAAATGTGGAACCTTTACTTTTTGACAAATCTTATAGGCTTAAACATCACACCTCATTTTTGCCGTTCCAATTTCTACCTCTATGGCCTCCAACTAAGGAGTCATGGGCATCATGGAGAAGAGTTGCTCGCTTTTCCCGAATGACACAGAGGATTATATCATCTCCAGAGGGTCTACATCACCTTTTTTCTACTTGTATTGGCCATTTATGAGGCCCTGCCTTGGCATATCTTAGCAGAGATTATTCAACATTTTTCTACCATTTTTTGGATATTTTTAGGCATTTTTGTAGCATTTTATGCTTCTGTCTTGCTGTTGGCCTGCTACAGTTGGCTAACCAGCACTCTGGGGGAATATATAATGTCACGATTGTGACTTAGTTCATTATACAGTCTCCTCATGATTACAGATACTGAAGTGACATGATTACAGAGGACCCCTACACTCGGATGGTCACGACTATTCACTCTAGAGACATGCCTCTTCATCAAGAGCCACACTCCTTCGACGACTGGTCACACCCCTTCGCTCTAGGGTTGCAACTCTTCACCCAATGGTTGCAGCTATTCGTCCAAAGGATGTGTCTCTTCGCCTAGAGTCATGACTATTGGTCATGGGATGTGTCTTTTCATTCGTGTCTCTTGAACTCCTATATAAGGAGCCTGTTGTATCACAATTTCAATCAATCAATCAAACATCTGTGTTCAAGTCTACTTTCAGTTTCAGTCTTAAATACACAGATAGTGGATGAAATACTAAGTAATAATAGTAATCCTCACAGTGGTATCAGAGCAAATTTTTTTTCCCGGGCCTACGGTTGTGAGCCTCTCATCCTCTCCGCTCTACTCCCCTACCCGGCGTTGTATGGAAGCAGAAGAAAGATGGAACCTGCATCTACGAGTATGAGGTAACCTAAACCTTCTTTCTCAATTCACATATAGAAGACAGATGCACAGAAGTGTGTGTGGCGTACCCGGTGAGTGCGCAGAGATTTCCGGCTGGTAGCTCTTCGTGTGCCTCTTCATCGGGTTGTGCCCTTTCATGTATGGGTTCGCACCCCTTCACACGCACGATGGCACCACGAGAAGGCACCTCCTCGCATGGCACCTCTTCGCTGATCCTCACGGCTGCGCACCTCTTGGCCGCCAGCGCATAAGCGCTACGATTCAATAATTCAGCCCTTCGTGGGTTTAATCAACGGCGCAGCCCCTTCGTGGGTTTAATAAACGACGCAGCCCTTCGTGGGTTTCATAAAACGACCAGCCGACCAGCCGGTTTCATAAAACGACCAGCCGGCCAGCCCATTAATAAATTTGGGCGGCCCTTTTTTTTTAACCCACGTACCCTTTTGTTACATTAAAAAAAAAAAAACGACGACTATGGGGCCAGCGCAACGACTTCATCCGCCGGCCAGCCTATTCGTTTCACTCGCACGCCGTTCGAGAGAAGGTGCGCTCCTCTCCCACTCTGCCACGCTAGGGACTTCTATCCACTCTGGCACGCATTCCCATTCTCAACCAGGTGTCCAATGGAACCCTACAGCAATCAGCCCGCGCCTTACATCTCGTACATAGACGAGGTCCCGGAGGCCGTATTGCCCGAAAATCCTCGCGAGACACCCACACCGGAGCCCGCCCCATTACCCGAACCTGTTGCAGAACCTGTTCCGGCTCCAGTTCATGTACCAGGTCCCTTGGACTTTTTATTATACGTCAGTCACCGCCACGCCACTCAGTTCCAGGCGTGGGTGATCTGGCATATCTACTTGACGTGTCCAGCACACCATCTTGCTCATTACGAGTTTATTTTGGGACGGTACCCACATCTTGCATATTTCCTGGACAAGTGCCGTGTGGATGCAGTGAACCGGATCATCTCGCTCCAGCCCTTGGTTCGAGTATACAGCGAGCTCATAGTGCCAGATTACACTCCCTTAACCCCTGCAGAGACACCTCCTCTCGACGAGGTGGAAGACTTCGAGCCTTCGGAGTTAGGCTCCGATTTCTTAGCAGAATTAGGAGACGATTCATTGTCACTCTCTCCTCCAGCAGTACCACATATTTCACCAGCTTCTCCGCGCTACTCCCTCTAGCAGATCCAACATGCCATCTATCTCAGAGGAAGAGGGCCAGCAACAAGACGAGCAAATGCAGGCCATTACATTATTACGCGAGCAGATGGAGACACTTCAGCAGACTTTTTCGACAAGTCTCTCTACCATCAGCAGACGGCTCGACCAGTTGCAGCGGCCCCATCCAGCGCGCACACCAGCCAGTGATCCACAACCATCTTCTTCAGAGACTTCGGTAGCAGACAGTGAAGATGAACCAGATCCAACTGCCGAGGTAAACAATGCAGAACTCCAACTTCTTTATAAAATATTAACTGCTGCACAAAAAAAGAAACTCGATGTCAAACTGCCTGCCCCTTATAATGGTCGCCGCGACAAGCGCGTGCTTGACCAATGGATATTCAAAATGGAGGTATATTTGACCAATACCGATTTGGTCGAAAGCAAGAAGGTTGCTTTAGCCAGTTCCCTACTCAAGGATACAGCACTTCTATGGTGGCAACGACGTGTTGCAGATGGTAAACACACTCCTACTTGGGATAAATTCCGGCGCGCCCTCCGCAAGGCCTTTGAACCTGCCAGTGCGGACTACCATGCGCGGTCTGCTCTCCGCTGCCTGAGGCAAACAGGATCCTCAGCCGCATATATCACAGAGTTCCAACGTTTAACTCTGGAAATTGAGAGCCTCAGCCCCGCTGACAAGCTACACAACTTCATCGATGGGCTTGAACCCAACTTACAGGAAGATGTGCAGAAGTTTAACCCTCTCACCATAGATGCTGCTATTGCCTACGTAGAGCGCCTTGGAGATTTACGACGACAACCCAGGACATCCTTCTTTGGCAATCGGTCCTCAAACAGTGCTCGTTTCTCCCAGCCCAATCGCAGAGGAAATTTATCTCAACCTGCGTCTCAATATTCCCAATCCTCTGGTCAGCAATCTACTTGGCAATAGCCCTTTCGGCCTAGATTTTCAGGTCAGGCAGCAGCCTCACAAACAGGATCCTCTTCCAACAACAACAATCGGAATCGAGGACGCAACTGGCAAGATCGCCGACCCAACAATCGCCGCACTTTTCGCCGCGATACCTCAGCAGGTCAGCAAGCCTCTACATTGGCACCTTCAACCTCTCAAGCCAACCCTTCAGGTCTTTGCACAATTTGCAATGGACCACACAGGTGGTATGAGTGCCCAAAGCGTAATTCTCGCCAGAATTCCAACATGGAATGTTTTCCAGAAGGTGAACATGGACATCATCATCCTTCTACGCCAGAAAAAGGCAAGCAGGTGGTTCATGCAGTGCGAGTTTCTAAAGTTGTCAGTGCTTTAATGCTAAATGCCCACAACCATACTTCAGTGCCTGTTAACCTTTCCAATCAAGTTTTGAGCTTATTGGGATTTATTGGCCAGCATCCTATCAATGTTCTTGTTGATAGTGGATGCTCGACTAATTTTGTGGGAACTACTCTCGTCAGCAAGTTGCGATTACCTACTCAGCAGAGTGCGGAAGTTTTCCAAGTGGAACTTGGAGATGGTTCTTTCTTGCATTGCAGTAAACGAATTCAGCAGTTGCATTTTCAGATTCAGGATTATCAGGATCAGCTGAATTTCTCTATTATGCCTTTGTCACACTATGACATGATCCTTGGATAGTCTTGGTTATACGAGTATGATCCTTTGATCAGCTTTCGAGATCATTCCATTCGACTTTATCATAATCATCGAGAAATGGAATTACGAGGTCTGTTTAATTCTAAGCCGATTACTGTGGTTTCTGCTATGCAAGTCAAACGCTTAGTGCGTAAACGCGACAGCACTTCTGCCTTAGTTATGTTGCGAGAAGCAGAAGACAATACAGTTGACCAATCGGAATCCTCGCCATCAGATATTTCTTATTTACAATAGCCCTTCTTTCAACCTTATAAGGATTTATTTCCTGACGAGCTGCCAACGACATTGCCTCCTCGACGTTCTGTAGATCATACGATTGATCTAATTCCTGGACAACCACCGCCAGTTCGAGCTCCTTATCGAGTTTCTTATTCAGAATCTCAAGAAATTCAGAGACAATTGGCAGAGTTGTTGGATAAAGGTCATATACGTCCAAGCAAAAGTCCTTTTGGTGCTCCAGTTTTATTGGTCAAGAAGAAGGATGGATCTATGCGACTTTGCATTGATTATCGTGCCCTTAATAAGCAGACAATCAAGAATAAGTTTCCCTTGCCTCGCATCGATGAGCTCTTTGATCAGTTGCTTGGTGCGAAGGTATTTTCGAAGATTGATCTGAAGTCAGGCTATCATCAAATCAGGATTGGAATTGGAGATGAGTATAAGACAGCTTTCAGAACAAAGTATAGACATTATGAATTTTTGGTTATTCCTTTTGGGTTAACCAATGCCCCAGCTACTTTCATGACTTTGATGAATGACATCTTTGGTCCTTACTTGGATAAGTTTGTCATCGTTTATCTGGATGACATTTTGGTCTTCAGTAAGACTTTAGCAGATCACAAGCAGCATTTGCAGATTGTCTTCGACGTACTCTGTACAAATGTCTTGTACATCAACAAGAAGAAGAGTCAGTTTTTCAAAGATCATGTGGAATATCTTGGACATATCATCTCTGGACATGGTATTGCAGTTGATCCTAAGAAGATAAAGGTCATTGTTGATTGGCCTTTGCCACTTACAATTTCAGATGTGCGATCTTTCTTGGGATTAGCAAATTTTTACCACACCAAGGTTCACAAGTTCTCAGATATTGCTGCTTCTTTGACGGCCCTTACAAAGTTAGATAAATTGCAATGGTCACTTGAAGCTGAAAAGTCCTTTAATGATCTTAAGCATGCGTTGACAACTACGCCTGTTTTGGCTATTGCGGATCCAACTCAGCCGTTTGACGTCATGACCGATGCTTCGGATAGAGCATCTGGAGGCGTTCTTATGCAGAATGATCGTGTTATTGCTTTTGATAGTCATAAATTTTCGGCTATTCAAATGCGATATCCCGTTTATGACAAGGAATTTTTGGCAATTGTTCATGCTTATAGAACGTGGAAGCATTATCTTCTTGGTGCAGATTCAGTGGTTAAGACAGATCATCAGTCTTTGACTTACATCTTTACTCAGCCAGTGATGAATCCTCGTCAAGGACGATGGGTTGAATTTTTGGCAAATTTTCACATGGCGATACTCTATGTTACTGGATTACAGAATGTGGTAGCAGATGCTTTGAGCCGCATGCCTCGAGCTACGAACTTTGCTATCTCAAATGTGCAGATGGAGATTCCTGCATGTTTTAAGCATGAGTATTTGACAGATAGAGACTTTGGAGATGTCTTTCGAGCTCTCAAATCTCTTCATCCTACTGTTGCAGAAATGAATATGTTTGCCGCATATACAATTACAGATGATTTACTTTATTACTTGGATCGCATTTGTGTTCCTCACAATGCATCTTTGCGGAAACTCCTTATTCAAGAGCATCATGAAGTACCCTTTGCAGCTCATCCTGGAATTAACAAGACATATCGTCTGTTATCAGCAACATACTTTTGGCCTCAGATGCAACAGGATGTTATTAAGTTTGTTAAAGCTTGTCACTCTTGTCAAATTATGAAAGCTTCACGACAACTTCCTCAAGGATTGCTTCAGCCTTTGCCAGTTCCTCAGGAAAGATGGGAAAGCATAAGCATGGATTTCATCACTACTTTGCCGCGTTCGCAGAAAGGCAATGCTCAAATTTTAGTAGTGGTTGATCGGTTTTCCAAAATGGCACATTTTATTCCTTGCAAGAAGACAGTTTCTGCTCCAAATCTTGCAGCGTTGTTCGTACAGCATATTTTCAGAATCCATGGATTGCGAAGATCTATTGTTTCTGACAGAGATCCGAAGTTTACTGGACATTTTTGGACTTCCCTATTCAAATCTCTTGGTACAAATCTCTTGTTCAGTTCTGCTTATCATCCTCAGACAGATGGACAGACAGAAAGAGTAAATCAAATTTTGGAAGAAATGCTTAGACATTATATTCAGACAAGATTAGCTTCTTGGGAAGAATATCTGCCTTTTGTGGAGTTTGCTTATAATAATTCTCCGCATTCAGTCACTGGAATGACTCCTTTTCAAGCAGCATATGGTCACACTCCGCTTGTGCCCACAAACTTTGTTTTTCAACATAAGGTGGCATTAGCAGATCAGTTGATTCAAGAAATGCAAGATATTCTTGTGCAAGTTTGAGACAGACTGATTCATGTTCAGCAGAAGTATCAGAAGTATGCGAATAAGCACAGAAGGCATACTGAGTTTCAAGAAGGTGACTTGGTTTTGCTTTACGTTGCACCGCATCGATATAAGACAGTAAAGTCAGTCTTTCCGAAGTTGCGACCGCGTTTCTATGGTCCATTTAAAGTTATAAAGAAGATTTCAGTTGTCAGTTATAAGTTGGATCTTCCACCATCTTGGGGAAAAATTCATCCGACATTTCACATCTCTTGGCTCAAGGAATACATACAAGGAGATTCATCTATCCCGGAGTTATCTTCTTATGTTCCTGAGATTGAAGATGATCATATTATTCTTGTTCCTGAGAAGATTCTTGACGTTCGTCAGAAAGAAACAAGAAAGAAGATTACTACAGAATTTCTTGTTAAGTGGATGGACTTGGAAGAGTCAGATTCTACTTGGCAGACAGATGAAGAAATGCAACAATATCCTCAACTCCTCCAAGAATTCTTTGGCAGACGACCGACTCTCATTTAATCACATGGGTTTTATTTTAAATGGGAGGGAATGTCACGATTGTGACTTAGTTCATTATACAGTCTCCTCATGATTACAGATACTGAAGTGACATGATTACAGAGGACCCCTACACTCGGATGGTCACGACTATTCACTCTAGAGACATGCCTCTTCATCAAGAGCCACACTCCTTCGACGACTGGTCACACCCCTTCGCTCTAGGGTTGCAACTCTTCACCCAATGGTTGCAGCTATTCGTCCAAAGGATGTGTCTCTTCGCCTAGAGTCATGACTATTGGTCATGGGATGTGTCTTTTCATTCGTGTCTCTTGAACTCCTATATAAGGAGCCTGTTGTATCACAATTTCAATCAATCAATCAAACATCTGTGTTCAAGTCTACTTTCAGTTTCAGTCTTAAATACACAGATAGTGGATGAAATACTAAGTAATAATAGTAATTCTCAGATATAAGGGCTGACTCCCTTTCCTCCAGTTCATCTCATTCTTTTGCATCTAGTTGAGGTCATTTAGCAGCTGCTTCTGCTTCTTACCATTGTACAGCACCTACGGGCTTCCCTCATGCTCAGTTTTTAGCAATAAACATCAGTTTCTAAATTTACAGGTCTTGTGTAATATGCGAAAGCTTTGGGGGAGATCGGTAACTTCAATGCTCAGAAATCAGCACACTTGTCGTGTAGGCATATGCTCACTTATGGTAGTGCTATGTGTGAACAGGGCTTAACCAAGGGCACTTTTTTCCATGTGGTTTTTTTCCTTGGATATCAAGTGTGAAAGGACACTCTACATATAATATTTTGTACTTCTATATTATATGGATGTGACACACATGCAAGGTTGACTTGTATTTTGTGGCTACCACACTCTTGGTTTCTTTCTCTCTCTCTCATTTTCTGTGTGAGCTTCTCCATCTTGCACCTAACCCTAATGTGTAGGTTTGTGTGTGTGTGAGTGTGAGTGTAAGATTCCTCCCTCCAGCTTTTTGAGGTGTGCAGGTGTAGGAATCTTCCCTTTTGACCTTATAATTATTCCCCTCTCTGAAATAAAAGAAAGATTTTGTTTTACCCTGTTTTGACTAGAGAGAGAAAATATCTAGAGAGAGGTAGTCCAAAATTGAGATATTTTTGGATATAAAAATCCTCCTAGTGTCTAAAATGAATTCCCTTGAAACAGAAATTCAAAAAGAACTTTCCAATGTGCAGTTGGAATTAATTGAAAATGGGTATAAAGGACCTTCTAAGGGTCTAGTTTTTCAGAAATTTTTGGATTATGGTCCAATTAAGGTTCCTATGAGCCAATTAGATCAATCCATGTGTGGGGAGAAGATAAATCCAAGTTATAAAAGAAAAGCCCCCAAAAATGAGTAAATGCTCACATAAGATGAAGAGTTGACTATGTACAAGGTTTATTAGTAAAAAACTATGAGTATTATTAAAAAAATGAGATATTTTGGGTATAATGATTCCATTTTGACACATGTGTAAGGAAAGGGGATCCCTTCAAGGAGGTACCTACTTCACATGCTTGAATGAGTTTTAAACTAAAAAATAATGTGATATTTTTATCTCTTCTCTCTCTTGGATCAAACCGAATAAAAAAGAAACCAAACTAGGTTCAAATCTGATCCAAATTCAACCAAACTGAATTTAAAAATTTTAGAAATCAGTTGGTCTTGGTTAGAGCCTCCCTCTCCTATAAATAGAACTTGAGTCTTTGTTATACTATGCCAAAAGCTGAAATAATGTTAATTTTTACTATTCTCTAAAATTCTCTCCAAATTGAAGAAATTGGAGCTTCCCTCTTTCTTCAATCTCCATTGGTGACTCCATCAACACACCAAACCAATTGATTGGTTGGGGGCCTCTACCGTGAACAAGGAATCAAGCAATTTGTAAGGTAAATGGTAAATTTTGATCTTTTCTATAATATGGGTTGTGATAGGGCGAGAATGGATGTGTTGTAAAAGAATAGATGTAAAGGCATATGTGGATATATGAATGGGGATGTGGATATGGATGTATGAATATGAATGTGTATGTATGGATGTAGATATGGATGTGGATGTATGGATGCAGATGTGGATGTGGATGTATGAATATGAACGTAGATATGGATGTATGGATGTGGATGTGGATGCGGATATGGATGTATGAATATGGATGTGGATGTATGAATGCAGATATGGATGTGGATGTGAAAATAGATGTAAGAATGTGGATGTGGATGTGGATGTATGAATATGGATGTGTGTATGGATGTGGATATGGATGTGGATGTATGAATGCAGATGTGGATGTTGATGTATGGATGTGGATGTATGAATGTAGATGTAGATGTGGATGTGGTTGTATGAATATGAATGTGGATATGGATGTATAGATGTGGATGTGGATATGGATGTATGAATATGGATGTGTATGTATAGATGTGGATGTATGAATGCAGATGTGGATGTGGAAATGGATGCATGAATGTGGATGTGAATGTATGAATGTAGATATGGATGTGTATGTGGATGTATGAATGTAGATATGGATGTGGATGTGGATGTATAAATGTAGATGTGGATGTGGATGTATGGATGTGGATGTGGATATGGATGTATCAATATAGATGTGTATGTATGCATGTGAATATGGATGTGGATGTGGATGTAGATGTATGAATGTAGATGTAGATGTAGATGTAGATATAGATGTAGATGTGGATGTGGATGTGGATATATGAATGTGAATGTGGATGTGGATGTGCGAATGAGGATATGGATGTAGATGTAGATGTGAATGTGAATATGGAATTGCATGTGCGAATGAGGATGTGGATGTGGATATGAATGTTGTTGGGGTAAAGGCATTATGCCCACCCTTGTAGTGTGTACAAGCCCATAAGTTATAGTACATAGTACACTTAGTACTTTTAATGTACTAAGTGCACTATGTGTACTAGTGCAAATATACATGTGTGATAGGGGAGTCACACACTCATTCTATTGAGTTGACTTATCCCCACAACTCTCTCTCTCTCTCTCTCACCCTTCTTCTCTGTGTGTTTGTCTCTCACATGAAACCCTAATTCTCCCATTCAACTGGTATCAGAGCCACGGTTGTGTCCGTGTGTGTGCGGGTGTACGGAGTCATCTTCATCGCGAAGAAGAAGCTCGGCTATGGAGCCTTGAGCTTGGCACGAGCAGAGGAGCTTTCTGGTGCTCAGCAAAAGGAGCACGTGCGCTGCAAACCAGCTCGAGGGCAGTGCGCAGCATTGAAGAGCCACTAGACGGAGGCGGAGAAGAACTGCGTGTGGTGTCAGCACGTCGACTGTAGAAGAGCTGCAGCAAAGCGTTGGGCTTTAGACGCCTGGCTACAAAGCGTAAAACCATTAGGCCGAGGCGGCGCCAACAAAAAGTTCCCGTCACGTGTAGCGCTGGCCAAGGCGTAACAAAGGGCACGCTTACGTATCCCCATGGAGCTCGCTTCCGTTGATGAGCTCCAGTCGCCTATAAGCGACCCGTCGAAGCCAGGCTGGGCGAGCACAATCCGCCACCACTAGGCGAAGGCGGCGGCAATAGCAGGTCGTCGGCGTCCCCGGTGCTTTCACGCCTCCTTGCAGCTTAAAGCAAAAGTGCTCGCAGGCGTCGGGCGGGTATATACACGGTAGCTGCCCATTGAGAACACCCATCGCCAGCTGTGACAGTCGATTCCTCCTATGGCTCTTGCAGCAACCCACCTGTGCCCTACTGTAAAAGCATCCGTACCTGCACAACAGAAGCAGCATTTCATACAAGTCATCAAATACATCGACACCCCCTTTCTGCAACATAAATCAGAAATTGCCTGAGATATTTGCTTCAATTTTTTGGAATTTGCATGTCCAATCATCAATTGAGCAGGTACAGGTGCCAAATTGCTCAAATTTTGAGCAAAATTGGCAAAATTGGGTGACATTGGTCACAATCAGAGTCAATTTGCAAGAAATTGGATGTCAAAATTTGGGGCTTTTGATGTAATTGCGCCATTGGGCATTCATACATGCTGTATGATGTGAGCAATCTCACATTTGGGGCAAAATTGCAGGAAATTGGAGTGCAAATCAAAGGGCTTTTGTGCCGATTAAGTTGATTTGCATGCAGGCACTGGCATTTGATGCTTTGGGCAATGTGTTGATGCCTGTCAAGCACTCAATGTGCCTGTAAATCAAGGGGCTCTTATGTATTGGATGTATATGTGGCCAGGGGGAAGCATTGTGAAGACTTTGGATGCCTTCATGTGTGTTAATGTACCATGTATGATCAGAAATTGATCTTGAATCAAAGGGGCTTTTCAAGATTTTATGCTTGTTGAGCTTGGCAAAGCTGCAGGCAAGACTTTTATGCCTTGAATCCTCAGAAATCCACTTGCAGTCAAGGGGCTTTTGCCCAATTTCTGTTCGGGACTGTTGTATGCAGTGGTGGGGACTGTGAAAGTCTGATTTTCACTCATTTGGACAGCTAGGAGAGCATTTATTGCTGTTGTACTTGCTGGTACAGATTTGGTACAACTTTGTGCAAACTTTGGCATGGCTGTACATTGATTTGAGTGAGGAAAAGGTTCATTTTCAGCTGCTGTACTTGCCGGTACAGATTTGGTACATCATTGGTGAGCACTTAGTACTGTTGTACAGTACTTTGGAAGGGGAACAGAGCACATTTAAGGTGCTGTCCTAAATCTGCAGCAACCAGATTTTGGTGATTTTATCACATACAGTGGGAGTAGAGTTGCATTCGTGCTTCCACAGTGGGAGATAAACTTTGGGAGAACAACTGTGAGCACTCTGTGTGCTTTGGTGCAGTGTTTGCACATCTTGCAGGGAGTCAGGCATTGACTGTGACAGGTTGCATATTGCTATGGCAACCACAGGTGAGAGCTCTTCATTGCGTCACATCAAGAAGCTTGAAGGCTCATATAATTATGACATTTGGCAAACCCAGTGCTATAATGTGTTGCTCCAGAAGAAGCAGCACAAGCCCATCAAAGAAAGGGGTGTAATGTCCGCTTCTCTTACTACTGAAGAATGGGAAGATATGGATGAGCTGGCAAGATCTACTATCATGTTGTCTGTGTCAGACTCTTTACTTTTCAGCATTCGTGAAGAGAAGACAGCTTGGGGAATGTGGCAAAGATTGCAGGACTTGTATGCCCAGCAAAGTGCCTCAAGCAAAGTGTATTGGTTGAAGAAACTCATAGGTCTTCAAATGAAGGAAGGGGCGTCTATGACAGCCCATCTAAATGAGTTTAATGGTGTTGTCAGCCAGGTAATCAATCAAAAGTTGGCAATGGACGATGAGTTCAAAGCCACCTTTCTCTTATGCACTTTGCCAGAGAGTTGGGACACATTCAGGACAGCCACTAGCAATTCGAATGCTATGCTGTCATATGCAGATGTTGAGGGTGCTCTCCTTCAAGAGGAGATGAACAGGAAGAACAACTCTGTTGGAAAGTCCAATGCAATGAATGCACGTGGGAGATCCCAGCAAAGGGGTAAAAGCCAAGAACGGGGAAGGAGCAAGTCTTGCTCCAAAAAGGACTTGGAATGCCATTATTGTGGCAAGAAGGGACATATCAAAAAGCAATGCTACAAATGGAAGAATGATCAAAAGGAAAAGGGCAAAGAAAAAGACAAAGACAAAGATGAAGCCAAAGATGCAAAGCCAAAGGGCAAAAGTGGAGTCAAGATTGAAGAAGTCAATGTGTCACATGCAGGTGACAGTGAGGATGAAGTCCTATTCACGTCTTCACTTGATGCCCATTCACTTCTTGCAGGAGGTGGTCATGGTATGCACTCATGGATCATTGATTCAGGTGCCTCTTTTCATGTCACAGATTGCAGAGACTTGTTTGTCAGGTATACTGCTGGCAATGAAGGAGTAGTTTATTTGGGTGACAACCATGCATGCAAGATTCTTGGCAGAGGTGATGTGAGGCTTGTGTTTTCAGATGGCTCACAGCTTATGCTCCATGATGTCAGGCATGTGCCTGAGATCAAGAAGAACCTGCTTTCTACCGGACAGCTTGATGATGCTGATTATGTTACCACATTTGGTCGTGGAAAGTGGAAGATTAGTAAGGGCTCACTGGTTGTTGCCAGAGGCTCTAAGGTGGACACTCTTTACTTCATGCATGCTGGTGTTTGTCACCATGTTAATGTAAATGCAACCGAGCTGCCGGAAATCTCTATGTGGCATAGCCGGTTGGGACACATGAGTGTCAAAGGAATGGAGCAATTGTCTCGTTTTGGTTACTTGCCTTCTCTAAAGTTCTCAAGTTTTCAGTTTTGCGAGCATTGTATATATGGCAGGCAACTCCAGTGCCCCCACAAGAAAGCTCTTGGACAGAAAGATGCTCAGTTAGAGCTTGTGCATACAGATGTATGTGAGATGCCTCAGCTTTCTTTGGGAGGGGCAAAATATTTTGTGTCTTTTATTGATGATGCCACACGCAAGGTGTGGGTTTATCCTCTTCGTTTGAAGAGTGATACATTCTCAGTGTTTGAGAAGTTTGTTGCTCATGTTGAGAATCAAACTGGCAAAACACTGAAGGCTTTGCGTTCCAACAATGGTGGAGAATATATGTCCAAACAGTTTCAGGACTTTTGTGATGCTAAAGGCATCAAGAGGGAGCTCTCTACTCCTTATGATCCTCCACAAAACGGGACAGGAGAGAGGATGAACAGGACCATTTAGGAGAAGGTCCGTTCTATGTTGTCACATGCTGCGTTACCTCATGGTTTTTGGGCTGAAGCTGTTATGATAGCCGTTCATCTTATAAACAGGTCACCTAACACGAGGCTTGGTGGGAAAGTGCCAGAGGAAGTATGGACAGGGAAGCCTCCGTCCTACAAGCACTTGAGAGTGTTTGGTTGCGTTGCGTACGTGCACATACGCAGGGAAATGCGCACCAAACTTGATCCTAAGTCTCACAAATGCATATTCCTAGGATATGGTGACAGAGGTGAAATGGGATATAGACTTTGGGATCCCGTGAATAGAAAGATTATACGCAGTAATGATGTCATTTTTGATGAAACATGGATGTATAAGGAGCCTGCAAGGCAACAGGAGCCTGGCAGAGTCATCTTTGATGATGATGGACATCATGGACAACAACCAAGGGCTGTAAATCAGCCATTACAGCAGCAAAACCAGCCCTTAAATGGTGCTGAAAATGGTCCAAATGGACAGCCAGAGATGGCACAAGATATCCCTATGGATTTCCCACAGTTAGAGGAGATACCGGGCATGATTTTTCAACCTTATGGCATGGAACAGGAGCCACCAATAGGTGATATGCAGGCTGGACAGCAACCTGCAAATGATGGTCATTGGGTACGGAGGTCCACAAGACCCTCCAGAGCCCCTGACAGGTTTGTTCCAGGGGTTGACTACTTGATGCTTACTGACTGTGGGGAGCCCTCATGTTATAAGGAGGCTTTACAGAGGGCAGACAAGGCTCTTTGGGAGCGTGCCATGAAGTCAGAGATGGATTCTCTGCACAAAAATGGAACATGGAAGTTGGTGCATTTGCCTACAGGCAAGAAGGTTTTGCCATGCAAGTGGGTTTACAGACTCAAAGTTGCACCTGATGCAAAGCCAAGATACAAAGCCAGGTTAGTGGCTAAGGGCTTCAAGCAAGAATATGGTGTGGACTTTGATGAGATCTTCTCTCCAGTGGTCAAAATGACCACACTTAGAGCTGTATCAGCTTTGGATCTGGATTTGATTTAGATGGATGTGAAGACTGCTTTTCTTCACGGTGATCTCCATGAGGAGATATATATGCAACAGCCAGAGGGTTATGCAGTGAATGGAAAGAAGAAGCTTGTATGCAAGCTGAAAAAGAGTCTTTATGGGCTCAAATAGGCACCAAGGGAATGGTATCATAAATTTGATACATTCATGAAATCCCAGGACTTCAGGAGAAGTGACATAGATAATTGCTTATACACCAAGAAAGCTTTGGATGGCAGTCTATTGATCCTCATCTTGTATGTTGATGATATGTTGATTGCCGGGAAATCTCGTAAAGAGATGGATGCCTTGAAGAAGAGGCTGCATCAGACCTTTGATATGAAGGATTTGGGTGATGCAAATTACATTTTGGGTATGCGGATACTTCGGGACAGAAATCAGCATGTGTTGTATTTGTCTCAGAAGGAATACATTGGCAAAGTTTTGCAGAGGTTCAATATGGACGGGGGGAAGAAAACTAGTACTCCTTTGCCTCCATATGTGAAACTCAGTGCTATGGACAGCCCACAGTCGGATAGTGACAGGGCTGATATGGCCAAGATTCCGTATGCTTCAGCTTGTGGCAGTCTCATGTATGCCATGGTTGCTACTAGGCCGGACATTGCATTTGCAGTGGGAGTAGTTTCTAGATACATGGCCAAACCTGGCAAGAAGCATTGGGAAGCAGTGAAAGGTGTCATGAGATACCTGAAGGGCACATAGGATATGTGCATATGCTTTGGCAAACAGGATGCATTAGTGCATGGTTACACGGATTCGGATTATGCCGGTCATCCAGATAACCGGAAGTCTACTATTGGTTATGTGTTTACATTCACAGGAGGTGCTGTGTCATGGATATCCAGGATGCAGAAGTGCACTGCCTTATCTACTACAGAGGCCGAGTATATTGCAGCCACAGAGGCTTGCAAGGAGGCATTATGGCTATCTCGGTTAGTGGTTGATTTGGGTTATACAGGGGATATTCCATTGTTGCATTGTGACAGTCAGAGTGCCATCCAGTTGGCAAAGAACCCTGTCTTTCATGCAAAGACGAAGCATGTGGATGTGAAGTATCACTTCATCAGAGAGGTGATAGAGAACAAGCAAATTCAGCTTGTTAAGATTCATACGGATGACAACCCGGTTGATCTGTTGACAAAGAGTTTGCCTCCGGAGCGGTTTGCTCATTGCAGACACTTGATGGGCATTGGATGAGGCCAGTTTCAGCCTTGATATGGCCTTGTATATTATCATGTACATGCTGATTTTTTTCTTTTCCTTCATTTAAGGGCACTTTGCCTTTAAGTGGGAGGTTGTTGGGGTAAAGACATTATGCCCACCCTTGTAGTGTGTACAAGCCCATAAGTTATAGTACATAGTACACTTAGTACTTTTAATGTACTAAGTGCACTATGTGTACTAGTGCAAATATACATGTGTGATAGGGGAGTCACACACTCATTCTATTGAGTTGACTTATCCCCACAACTCTCTCTCTCTCTCTCACCCTTCTTCTCTGTGTGTTTGTCTCTCACATGAAACCCTAATTCTCCCATTCAAATGTGGATGTGGATGTGCGAATGAGGATGTGGATGTGAATGTATGAATGTAGATGTGGATATGGATGTATGGATGTGGATGTAGGGATAGGGATACGGATGTGGATGTGGATGTGGATGTGGATGTATGGATGTGGATATCGATGTGGATGTATGAATGTGGATGTGTACGAGGACTAATGCATGCGAATATGTATGTGAATGGATAGGATGTCGAGATGAGTGAATGGATGAGATGTGATGATAGGTGAATCAGAATGTGAATGAATGATATAAGATGAATAAATGAGATGTAATGAGAAATGTATGTGATGAGATGTAATGTAAATTAAGAAAGATAGGAATGGATGTTAGTTGAAGTGAATGAATCTGAAGTGATGGGATGGAAAATGATGTATCTAGTGGAAAATGGATACGCATATGATTGGAATTGGGTTAAGTAATATGGATTGATGTGGAACAAATTGGAAAGACGAGAATTCAGTATAGAAACTGTATTTGTGACCCACTCACAGGTAGAACACGGGCTAGTTCCAGCCATGCATTGAATATGCATCGTGGGGAGTCTGCATTAGCCATGGGTGGTCTCTTTGATTCAGAAGAGCCTTCTTCTTATGAAGAAGCACATGAGAATGAGCATTGGGTACAAGCTATGCAAGCTGAAATCTCTTCTATCATGAAGAGCAATACTTGGGATCTTGTGGAATTACCTAAAGACAATCATGTCATTGGAACAAAGTGGGTGTACAAAGTCAAAAGGAAGTCTGATGGTACTATTGACAGGTACAAAGCAAGACTGGTGGCTAAAGGCTACTCCTAGAAAAAGGGAATAGATTATGAGGAGACTTTTGCTCCTACTTCGAGAATGACCACAATAAGATCAGTGATTGCATTGGCTGCACATAAAGGATGGAAAGTGCATCAATTGGACATCAAAACTGCATTCTTAAATGGGAATTTACAGGAGGAAGTATATGTAAATCAGCCCATTGATTTTGTAGTTCCTGGTGAGGAACATAAAATATGCAGGTTACACAAAACATTGTATGGGTTAAAGCAAGCTCCAAGAGCTTGGTATGATAAAATACATGCTCATCTAACCAGCCAAGGTTATGTGAATAGTCCAGCTGAAAGCACATTGTATGTGAAGAAAACCAGTGCCGATATTCTCATAGTCATCTTGTATGTAGATGACATGCTCATTATAGGTACTAGCAAAGCACAAATTGTAGATTTGAAAGTTGAATTTGATATGTCAGATTTGGAGCCTTCACACTACTATCTCGGCATACAGTTTATGCATACAAATGATGGCATTGTTATGCAGCAAACCAAGTACATAAAAAGTTTGCTAAAAAGGTTTCACATGGATGAATGTAAGCCCATTTCTACTCCAGTAGAACCTGGTGTACGGCTTACTATGCATGATATTGGAGAGCCTTTTGAGGTCGGCATTTACAGCCAGGCAGTGGGATGTCTCATTTACTTGTGTAACACGAGGCCAGACATCTCTTTTGGGGTGTCTTTGTTGAGCAAATTCATGCATAGCCTAGGCACAAAGCATTGGCAAGCAGTCAAACGCATTTTTCGTTATCTTCAGGGTACCCTGGATCTTGGTTTGTTCTATCCCAGGGGGAGCAGCTTGCAGCCTTATGCATACAGTGATTCAGATTGGGCTGGTGATTATGATACCAGGCAATCCACCAGTGGGAATTGTTTTTTTCTTGGCAGTTCATGCATATCTTGGTTGAGCAAAAAGCAACCCACTGTTGCCACATCTACTTGTGAGGCTGAGTACATGGCAGTCTTCACAGTTGCAGTAGATTGTGTATGGTTGAGGAGATGATTGGCTGATCTTCGTGAGTGTTAGTAGACACCCACCACCATTCTCACTGATAGCCAGAGTGCTATGGCCGTGGCACGAAATCCAGTATTTCATGCACGTACCAAGCACATAGAGATTCATTATCACTATGTCAGAGAGAGGTTACATGTAGGGGAGATCAATTTATCTTACTGCCCTACACAAGATAATGTTGCAGTTCTATTCACAAAGGCTTTACCTCGAGAAAAGTTTGAAGTTTTCCGCAAAGCTTCTTTTTCCCATGTGGTTTTTCCCCTTGGATATCAAGTGTGAAAGGACACTCTACATATAATATTTTGTACTTCTATATTATATGGATGTGACACACATGCAAGGGTTGACTTGCATTTGTGGCTACCACACTCTTGGCTCTCTCTCTCTCTCTCTCTCTCTCATTTTCTGTGTGAGCTTCTCCATCCTACACCTAACCCTAATGTGTAGGTTTGTGTGTGTGTGAGTGTGTGAGTCCAACACCAACATGGTGGGATGAAAATAACGCACAAAACTGAATGTAGATGTGCAGAAAAATAGTGAGAGAGAGAGGGAGAAGAGGACACACTATGGGGTCTCGAATACCCTCTGTAGGGCCCCCACCACGGATGGTGTATTTGCTTTTATTAGAATGATGCAAATCTGAAAATAAAAGACTGAACCTGAACCTTCTTGGCTGAGGAGGATCCTCTGCCCTTGACCTTCAATTCTTCACTCTTTGTGTTAGCTTCTCCTTGGCTGTCCTGGCCCTTGAGTTAGCTCCAGCACTTTGTGAATTATGAGATGAATGAACTGAAATATGCCGTGGGTATTTATACCCCTTACTAATGCTGGCCGGCTGGTTATTTTTACCCCGACGACTTGTTTAATAGCATTAAATGCTGAAAAGTCATGCGCATTCACACCTGGCTGTCTGGCCAGCATGCGCATCTATTATGGGCTGCTGGGCAGCTTGTGTGGGCTGCCCCACACCTGGCCGACAAGCTTTAAAGGGCCTGATGCCCTGTTGGCTGCCTGTCCAGAGGCCCTAGGGCTGGCCGACAGCCCTTCCAGCCCATCCCATGGCTGGTGGGCACAACCAAGGCCCTCCTGGCCCTTTGGGGGTGGTTCTACACCTCCCGCATGCCCACATAATTGTTCTTGTGGCAGCCCCATCCCTACATGCAAATCCTACCTGTGTACATAGAGGTTTGGCATCCAGTGTCATATCAGATACACAGAACCACCGACATCATTCCAAAGGGAGACTCACAGCACGGACTAGCAGTGTTTCATGTGTAGGACAATGCACACCTGACCTTGGACGCATGTGTAGGACAATGCACACTTGACCTCGGACGACTGGAGTGGAACCCTGGCTGACTTGTCCCGGACTAGGCTCACGTGGGACCATTTTTTGTCAGAATATGCAGCAGAGATGGAGACAAGATTTGAAAATACTAGAGCAAGTGCACTGCAGAAAAACACAGAAAGAGAGAGAGAGAGAGAGAGAGAGAGAGAGAGAGAGAGAGAAGCGTATAACTCTGCTATATACACAAGAGAAAATCCCAGGAACAAGATGAAATGTGTGGGGAGCAAGGGGCCATTTTATATGGCCCCCAACAGCCAGTCGGCCTGTGGAAAAGCAGCCAACAGCCATTTGTACAGCCTACGACCTGCTCCTCCTCCTCCAGTCGGCCAGCAACTCCCAGTCGGCCAGTACACAGGGGAAAGCAGGGTCAGTCGGCCAACATCTGGACCAGCGAACAGGCACAGGACAGCCTCCCACACCAAGGAAAAATAGGAAAAAATATGGAGAGTGGGAAAAAATGTGAAAACACCTAAATCGGGCGGGCACACCCACAACAGAGGCCCTGGCGTAAATATACAGATAGGAGATGACTGCTAACACCCCTTCTTAGCTCCTGGATGTGGAACCAACCCTAGGGAGCTGGAGTGCCGCCGGAGCATAGCCTGAGATAGAGACTTCATGAAGAGGTCCACCGCACTGTCCTCTGTCGAACAGAACTCTAGCAAGATGTCATCAGCAACAATCTTTTCACGAACAAAATGCCTCTTGATGACTGCGGGTTCCACCAGTGGAAACCCAATCCTGCCAAGTAACCTTTGCAACCTCACCACCTCGTAAGTGGCACCACAAGCAGCCCGGTGCTCTGCCTCTGTCGATGACAAGGCAATAGGTGGCTGCCTCTTACTGCTCCATGAAACCACTCCTGAGCCAAGGGAAAAACTATAGCCTGATGTCACGTGTATCCCGCACTTGGATGCCACGTAGACATATCTGTATAGAAGGTGCAAGACCTGGGATGGAAAACTGGTCCCATGTCAGCCCAGTCCGGGACGAGTCAGCCAGGGATTCATCTGAGTCGTCTGAGGTTAGGTGTGCATTGTCCTGCACAGGAGTCCAAGGTCAGGTGTGCACTGTCCTGCACATGAAATAGTGCCAGTCCGCGATGTAAGTCTCCCTCTCTGGAATGATGTCAGTGATTCTGTGTATCAGGTATGGTACCGGATGCCAGATCACTGTGTAGTTAGTTAGGGTTTGCTTTTAGAACAAGGGGCCAGCCCATAGGGCTACCCCAAGTCTTAGTGTGGGCATGGGGATGGTGTGAAACCACCCCCATGAGGGCCAGGAAGGCCCTGGCTGGAACCCACCAGCCATGGAGGGCTGTAGGACAGCCCTAGGGGCAGACTAGGGGAAGCATACAGGCTGTACAGCCTGGTTATGGTTGTAAGGGCAAGTATGGGGCAGCCCATACAGAGTAGTAGAAATAGATGAGCCACAATCCCATTGTTTTATCTCATATTTCACCAAGAGCCAAGGCAAACAAGGGCTAGACAAGCCAAGGAGTTGCTAAAGCAAAGGGGTAAAGGACTGCAAGTCAAGGGCAGAGATTTCTCAGCCAAGAAAGGTCAAGATTTCTGTATTTTCTTTTCAGATTCACATCATTCTAATAAAGCAAATACACCATCTGTGTGGTGGGGGCCCTACAGAGGGTATTTGGGACCCAATACTGTGTCCTCTCTCTCTCTCTCTCTCTCTCTCTCTCTCTTGCACATCTTCATTCAGTTTTGGGCGTCATTTCCGTCGTGAAAAGTGTGCTGATTTATGAGCATTGAAGTTACCGATCTTCTGTGAAGCTTCCGCATGTTACAATGGTATCAGAGCCTACTTCAAGTGCAAAGATTCAGCAAAGAAATGAGAAATTTTTCTCGCTCGTGTGGTTGGTTTTCAGACGCCGGTGGACTACCCCTTTTGGAGTGACTCCTGTCCCTCAAAGGACGGTTGGTTTTCAGCCTCTGGAAGCCTCTGGACGTCTCCCACACAGATAGTGGATGGTTAGATTGCGCTCCGGAAAGGAAGTGCGTTTTCCTGCTATGGCGAGCTTCGATGACGAGAGAGACCAAGAACCATGGGACGAGAGTGCACTAAGCAGCCCAGCTAGGGCACCAGGCTTGAGTGTTACAGATATGTTCTAACAGATGTTGCTGATGCGAGCAATCGCAGACCAGACAACCAAGTTGGACGAGCAGAAGGCGCAGATCTTGGCTCTGGAAGAGCGTACCCGTTCTCCAGCGTCGCGTTTTCCATCTCCTCCTCCCTCTCCTTCCGTATCCCAGATTCCAGATCCTCGACACAGGGACCCTCTCGCTGGGTCACGATCGTATTCGAGCTCTTTGCTTGAGTTGCAGATGCGTGCATTGGAGATCCGACAACGTGAAGACGAAGCCATGCGACGCGTGGAACACGAGCGTTACCTAGCAGCTTTGGACGCCAGATTGACACCGGCGGCGCCCTCGAATCATTTTCCCGAGAAAATGAATTTCAGTAAGTATAATGGTAAACTCGATCCCTCAACTCTTTATTCATGGTTACATCAGTTTGAAGCTTACTTTGCCGCAGTTAGAAAGACAGATACTGACAGAGTGATCTTAGCCAGTTGGTACTTGGAAGGTGAGGCCATTCCTTGGTGGACTTAGTGGGCTCATGCCCACACTAGATTAGGTATGGCAGCTTATGTGTGGGACGAGTTTGTCCGCAACCTTAAGCGGCGCCCCACTACCTTGAGCGACTCGAAGACGAGTTCAGGGGAGCGCGTCAGAATGCGCAACCAGTCCTTGAGTTTGCCAATAGAATTTCGATCTTATGTTTGCAATTAGGCTTATCTGATTCGGACAAGAAAGGGTAGTTTTTGTATGGCCTTGACAGGCAAATCCAATGGGAGGTGCGTATGTTTAGGCCATCCACCTTTGAAGACGCACTCTCGCTTGCGCAGAGTGCAGAAATGAAGCATAATGGTGGCAAGCCCAAGACTTCCCAGTCGACTTCTCCCAAGGCTACCGCCTCGGGGGGCAAAGGCTAGAACCAGACGGGGTCTTCCCCAGGACAGAGCCCAAGAGCCTCTGGCTCCAAGAACTCGAACAATGCGTTTAAGCTTACTCCAGACCAGAAAGCGGAGGCAGGCAAGACAGGTGGGAAGTTGAGTGTTGAGGAGCTTTCTCAATACAAGGAGGGTAGATGTTTCTTTGGTCATACAAAAGGACATACTTCTTGGGATTGTCCTAAGAAGCCTCCAAAGCCCGCCGCCGCAGTCTCCACAGCTTTCGTGGTGAGCTCAGCTCCCACATAGACCCCACTGGCTGTCCCTAGTTCTTCAAACCGCGGTGCTTCAGTTGGAGCAATTATTAGCCGGGAGCTCGAAGATAATCAGAAGGGCGCCCCTGACCAGGAGTATGAGCGCAACGAATTGCTCAAGTCCTTTGGCTACATAGGTGGCCAGAGAGTCGTCGTCCTGCTTGATAGCGGCAGCACGGAGAATGTGGTCACGGAACATGCCGCTAGGCGTGACTGTTTCGACCTGACTTCGGTGGACAAACAGGTTGAGGGCTTTAGCACAAGCATGACAACGAGCGTCAAGTATGAAGCTCTAGGTCCTAAGTTAGTTATTCAAGGCATAGAATTTGTGCGTGATTTTATGGTTGCTCCTCTTGTAGGAGTAGACATAATTTTGGGCATTCAGTGGTTTCACAAGTTTCTTCTTGATGTCAAGTGGGACAAGCACACGTTCCAGATCAATCGGAATGTGTCAAACGCTCCAGTGACTATGAAGTGTGAGCGAGGAATTCCAAACTTTTCACTCATAAGCCTTGCAGGCTAAGCGAGCAGTCAGGAAAGGCGCACAAAAGACGCACAGTGTGCGATGATATACATCCAGACAGCCCAGACGATGGCCAGTGCTTCCGAGAAGTACTTAGCTCTCCATGAAAAGTTCCAGAAGATTTTTCTTTGGGACGGCCTCCCTCCCTAGCCTCCCCCGTCTAGACCGGAGGACCACAAGATTGACCTTCTCCCAGGCTTGGAACCCTCAAGCAAGTTTCCGTATCGCCTTTCCAAGGCAATAGAATCGGAGTTGTACCGCTAACTCCAAGAATTGTTGCAATCTGGCTTCATCCGCCCCAACGTGTCGCCATTTGCAGCCCCGATCTTATTTGTCAAGAAGAAAGATGAGTCTTCCCGTTTGTGTGTCGATTGTCGTGCACTCAATAAGCTGACTATCAAGAGTAAATTCTCGATGCCTCGAACTGATTATATTCTCGAGAGGCTGAATGGAGCAAAGGTGTTCTCGAAACTTGATTTAAAGAGTGGGTACCACCAGGTGCAGATTGTGGAGGGGGACATCCCCAAGAGAGCCTTCCGCACGGAACGGGCCCACTATGAATTTGTGGTCATGCCATTTGGCTTGACGAACGCCCCAGCTACATTTAATCGCATGATAACGTGTGTTTTTCGAGATTTGATTGGAAAGTGTGTGTTCATATTTCTGAACGACATACAGGTATTTTCAGCTACGGTTGAGCAACATGACATGGATGTGGAGAAAGTCCTTAAGTTGTTGGTGGGTATACGCCAAGCATACTCCACCCACATAGACAAGTTTTCTGATCTCTCGGCGGATCTCACCGATTTGCTAAAGAGTGTGAAGACAAGAAGGCAAAAGATTCGAATGACTCCACGAGCGTTGGAGGCATTCAAGAACCTCAAGGTGGCTTTATCAGAAGCGCCTTGTTTAGCACTTGCCTCGTGGGACGAGCCATTTCAGGTGATCACCGATGCGAGTAACATTGCAATTGGAGGTGTATTGCAACAGAATGGTCATCCAGTAGCTTACAGTCTCGTAAGTTACTGCCCGTAGAGAAGAACTACTCAGTCTATGATGGTGAACTCCTAGCAGTTATATAGGCCTTGAAACATTGGAAACATTTTCTGTATGGCCGTGACTTTGAGGTTTGCACTGACCATCAGGCATTACGCTGGATTCAGACAATGCCAAGTGCACAGTGGAGTGATCGACAACACCGTTGGAGTCAGATATTCCAGCAATTCGGTGGTATGATTAAGTACCTTCCAGGAAAAACCAATCCAGTGGGGCCGATACTTTGAGCAGGAAGAGACAAGTGACTATGATTCAAACCACTAGACTCGATCTTGTTGCTGGTACAGGACTAGATGACATGAAGCACACGTATGCGGATTCCGAGAAATTTGGTACACAGTGGAAACAGGCATTGGATGCCACAGGACCATCTGATACGCGATGGTTGGCTTTTCTACAAAGGCCGACTGTGTGTCATGAAGTCGTTCAGGACAGCTCTTCTTCATGATGCCCATGACGCCATTACAGGTGGTCAATAGGGACATGAATTTGACTTTGGAGAAATTGGAACGGCAATATTATTGGCCAAAGATGAGGCGAGATGTGCTTACATATGTACAATGCTGTGATATTTGTCAAAAGGTGAAAGCTTCTCGTGGAAAGAAGATAGGGTTGTTACAGCCCTTGCTAGTTCTTGAGGGCCCTTTCCAAGATATTTCGATGGACTTCCTCACGAATCTGCCTCCCAGTCCGAGTAAGCGTAATATGCAGTGCTTTACTATTGTTGATAGATTTAGCAAATTTGTTATGCTTATTCCTTGCAAGGCCAATGTGACCGTCGAGGATGTTGCCCAGTTGTTCATTCGCATTGATGCCCGATTGGCGGGATTCTTAGGACCATAGTGTCAGACCGAGATGCCAGGTTTACCTAATTTTTGGAGGGCATTGTTTGATAACTTTGGTACTAAATTGAATTTTTCCAGTGCATTCCATCCACAGACGGACGGCCAAACAGAGATATACAACCAGTTGGCCTTTGATGTGTTGAAGTGTTATGTCCACGATCAGCAAGGTAAGTGGGAATCTTATTTGCCTTTAGTTCAAGCTGTTTTGAATGATTCTTTTTCTTCAGCTATTGGTAGGACTCCATATGAGGCAGCATTTGGAAGACCTTTCCAGTCATTGTTGACCAGGACCTCGTCTTTAGTACCTGAAGCGAACAGAGTGACGGAGTCTTACCAGGAGATTTTAGAGTCAGTTAAAGACAGGTTGGCTAAAGCGCAAGAGGCCTACACTCGACAAGCCAATAAAGACCGAAGGGATATGAAGTTTTCGGCAGGGGATTGGGTTTATCTTCGGATTATGAAGCAAAGGTTGAAACAGGTGGGCAAGCAATGCCCAAAGTTGTCTTTCAGGAGCTTCGGACCTTTTCCCTTTAGGAAAAAGATTAATGAGGTGTCTATGCAGTTAAAGCTATCTCCGAGTTGGACTATGCACGATGTGTTTCACGTCAGTTGGTTAAAGCCATATGCAGGTCCTATCCCTTCAGAAGTCAAAGACGAAGCGGAACCAGATATTGTTGATGAAGCAGAAGTTATGGTTCCAGAACAGATCCTTCTGCACCGTTTCAAGCATGGCTCAGGCCAAAGACTAAGACAGTTCCTCACAAAGTTTCAAGACCGAGGGACCCACGAAGCAGTATGGCTCGACAAAGAGTTTTTTCGAAGACTCTCCGGCGTTATTGATGGATTATTTGGAGGCTATGCAGCTTCCGTCAAGTTAAGCAGAAGGGGATGTCACGTGCATCCCGCACTTGGATGCCACGTAGACATATCTGTACAGAAGGTGTAGGACCTGGGATGGAAAACTGGTCCCATGTGAGTCTAGTCCGGGACAAGTCAGCCAGGGATCCATCTCAGTCGTCCGAGGTCAGGTGTGCATTGTCCTGCACAGGAGTCCAAGGTCAAGTGTGCACTATCCTGCACATGAAACAGTGCCAGTCCGTGCTGTGAGTCTCCCTCTGGAATGATGTCAATGATTCTGTGTATCTGGTATGGTACCGGATGCCAGATCACTGTGTAGTTAGTTAGGGTTTGCTTTTAGAACAAGGGGCTAGCCATAGGGCTACCCCAAGTCTTAGTGTGGGCATGGGGATGGTGTGAAACCACCCCCATGAGGGCCAGGAAGGCCCTGGCTGAACCCACCAGCCATGGAGGGCTGTAGGACAGCCCTAGGGGCAGACTAGGGGAAGCATACAGGCTGTACAGCCTGGTTATGGCTGTAAGGGCAAGTATGGGGCAGCCCATACAGGCTGCCCAGTCCCCAAACAGCGTAAAGACTATGCCCCAGCCCCTAAGGAATCATGTGCATAAAGCCTAGCCAACAAGGGAAGAAAAGCGCAGCTTTTATTGAATTTTTCTAGCATTTAATGCTAATATTCAGTCGTGGGACAGAATTAGAACTGGCCGCCTGGATTAATGCTGGCCGATTGCCCATCCTGGAGTAGTATGAATAGATGAGCCACAATCCCATTGTTTTATCTCATATTTCACCAAGAGCCAAGGGAAACAAGGGCTAGACAAGCCATGGAGTTGCTAAAGCAAAGGGGTGAAGGACTGCAGGTCAAGGGCAGAGATTTCTCAGCGAAGAAAGGTCAAGATTTATGTATTTTCTTTTCAGATTCACATCATTCTAATAAAGCAAATACACCATCCGTGGTGGGGGCCCTATAGAGGGTATTTGGGACCCAATACTGTGTCCTCTCTCTCTCTCTCTCTCTCTCTCTCTCTCTCTCTCTCTCTCTCTATTTTTTGCACATCTTCATTCAGTTTTGTGCGATAATTCTGTCGTGAAAAGTGTGCTGATTTCTGAGCATTGAAGTTACCGATCTTCTCCGAAGTTTCTGCATGTTACACCTGATGTCAAGGTCCTCTTGTTTGGCTCTCCTCCCCAATCTGAGTCACTCCATCCAGGGAAAAACTGTAGCCTGATGTCAAGGTCCTCGTGTCTGGCTCTCCTCCCCAATCTGAGTCACTCCATCCTTGGAGTCTGACTCCATCCATCAATCCCCCTCTTGTGTAAAAGAGTCCAAGATCCTTCGCATGCTGCAAAAACCACAAGATACGCAATCTTGCCTCCCAAAGAGTCCTCTGCAAACATGAGCTCAACAGCCTCATCAGGAAGCTCCCGTCCAAACTGGTATTCAGCAACGAGATCAATGAACCATTTTGCTTCCGAGTCAAGGAGGCATCATACTGCTCACAAGGATCAACAACTGTTACGGTGGGATGCCAAGTCCTGGAAACCGGTTGAAGACCACTCAAGGCCTTCGAAAGCCTGTAAACCACCCCCTCTGAATCCGGAACCATAAAGCTTGGAGAATGTGCAACATCCACCTCCTCCTGCAAGTAATCAACTGCCACCTGCCTGGCCTTCCAATAGGTCCCCATGGAAAGAGCTTCCTCAACTAGAGGAATTTATTTGTCCCGAATGCTACGAGACATCAGAGCATAGGTTACCTGTAAAGTTTCCTCTGACTGACGAACACAAGAACTACCAACATATGAACTGGAAAGTTCCTGCCAACTGCTGCCATCATCTGGCAAGCCATCCACCATCTGGTCCGAGAAAGCCTGCACTTGGAGCGTATCCACACTTAAGTGGCCATTACGAGACTGCCACTCTTCACAAAACTGAGGACCTGAGAGAGTGCTGAAAGTTTGTAAACTCCGTTCTCCACTTCGCCTTCCCAAATTACCTGGCATGTTGCTTTGTCTCGAAGAGCAACAAAATGCTCATCAAACTCCACCTGTATGCCAGTTTTGCAAACCTGATGCACTGACAACAAATGAAAACCAAGTGATGGAACATACAACACTTGGGAGAAATGCTTCCCCCCTCTGCCATTGGGAACTATCTCCAACCTGCCCTCACTATGAACTGGATGTATCCCCAGTAAGGATGTGACTAGAATACCCGCAAAGATCTTGTAAAGTCGTATGGGAAGGAGTCATGTGCCTGGAAGCACCACTGTCTAGAATCCACTCCCGAGTATCCATAGCGAAGAGTCCTCTAACCTGCTCCTTGCACGAAGAAGATGAAAGACCGGTGTCCATACCCTTCAGGTGCACAAAAGCTGGAGTCTTCACGGTTGCTGTTGAGTATTTGCACCCTTCTCAGTGCTCCACTTAGGACACTGCCTCCAATAGTGGCCTTTCTCACCACAATCATTACAGCCTTCAGTTTCTTGCGGTCTGAGTCGGGCTTCTTCTCAGAAGACTTCTTTGATGAAGCCTTCCCTTTGCCCTTGTTGTTGTTATTCCGGCCTTTCGACCGTTGGCCAGTTAAGGCCTCAGAACCTCCGCCCTGTGGAGAGTTCGTGAATCTTTCCTCTTGGTCCTAGACCATGGGCACAAGCTCCTCCCATGTGATGGTGCTGAGCCTGCCACTGGTAATCAACGAAGAGTAAAATGTTGAGTACTGAGAGGGCAAATGTGATGCAACGTTATGGCCATATCCTCCGATGATCTCTTTCCAACCCGGAGAACTTCCTGCTGAAGAGCCTACAGCTTGTTGATGTGCTCCCACATCGTTGATGACTTTGCAGGATTCATCACCCGCATCTGAACTTCCAAGGAGATCCTCTTCATGGGCGATACCCTATAATAGAGAGAAGCCAAATGTTGCCAAATACCTTTGGCCAGCGTCATATGCTTGATATGGTTGATTACCTGTGGTGTGCAATTGAGGAAAATAAAAGAACGGACTCTAGCATTGACACGATCCCATAACTGTGCCTGTGCCTCATGTTCCTTCCGAATAGAGGGTAACTCCCCTTCCTCTAACTCCGGCCGTGGAACCCCAACAATGAAATCAGCAAGGTCGTAACACTCCAAAACAGATTCCATCATTACCTTCCATATGCCGTAGTTGTTCCCGTCCAACTGACGGCCCACTGGGAACGTGGGGAGTGTCGGGATCTTCATGTGCTTCTCAGCCATCTCAAGTAAATCTGCCATTGCGGGGGTGTAACTAAAAAGGGAGGGTGGGTGGGAAAAAATGAAGAACTAAACCTGCAAGTGGCTGTCTAGCAAATCAGCCCGCCTTCCACTTCCTTCTCCTCTTCCCGTATGGCCCAAAACAGTCCTCCAATCAGCAACACAAACAGCCCCCCTCTTGCTCACATAGTTCCCAAGATCTTCCAAGAGCCTAGAGCTTTGATACCATGTCAGAATATGCAGCGGAGATGGAGACAAGATCTGAAAATACTAGAGCAAGTGACTATAGAAAAACAGAGAGAGAGAGAGAGAGAGAGAGAGAGAGAGAGAGAGAGAGAGAGAGAGAGAGAGAAGCGTATAACTCTGCTATATACACAAGAGAAAATCCCAGGAACAAGATGAAATGTGTGGGAGGCAAGGGGCCATTTTATATGGCCCCCAACAGCCAGGCGGCCTGCTGAAAAGCAGCTGACAGCCATCTGTACAGCCCATGACCTGCTCCTCTTCCAGTCGGCCAGCAGCTCCCAGTCAGCCACAGCAGGAGATCAAGTCGGCCAGTACACAGGGGAAAGTAGGGTCAGTCGGCTAGCATCTGGACCAGCCAACAAGCACAGGACAGCCTCCCACACCAAGGAAAAATAGGAAAAAATATGGAGAGTGGGAAAAAATGAGAAAACACCTAAATTGGGCGGGCACACCCACAACAGAGGCCCTGGTGTAAATATACAGACAGGAGATGACTGCTAACAGTTTTCCATCCCAGGTCCTGCACCTTCTTGTACAGATATGTCTACGTGGCATCCAAGTGCGGGATGCACGTGACATCCCCTTCTGCTTAACTTGATGGAATTTGCATAGCCTCCAAATAATCCGTCAATAACGCCGGATAGTCGTCGAAAAACTCTTTGTCAAGCCATACCGCTTCATGGGTCCCTCGGTCTTGAAACTTTGTGAGGAATTGTCTTTGTCTTCGTTCGGCCTGAGCCATACTTGAAGCGGTGCAAAAGGATCTTTTTTGGAACCATAACTTTAGCTTCATCAATGATATTTGGTTTCGCCTCGTCTTTTACTTTTGAAGGGAAAGGACCTGCATATGGTTTTAATCAACTGACATGGAACACATCGTGCATAGTCTAACTCGGAGGTAGCTTCAACTTCATTGAAACCTCATTAATCTCTGGATGGAAAAAGGTTTGAAGCTCTTGAATGATAACTTTGGGCGTTGCTTGCCCACCTGTTTCAACCTTTGCTTCATAATCCGAAGATACACCCAATCACCTTCCGAAAACTTCATATCCCTTTGATCTTTATTGGCTTGTCGAGTGTAGGCCTCCTGCACTTTAGCCAACCTGTCTTTAACTAACTCCAAAATCTCCTGGTAAGACTCCGTCAATCTATTCGCTTCAGGTACTGAAGATGAGGTCCTGGTCAATAGCGACTGGAATGGTCTTCCAAACGTTGCCTCATATGGAGTCCTGCCAATAGTTGAAGAAAAAGAATCATTCAAAACAGCTTGAGCTAAAGGCAAATATGATTCCCACTTACCTTGCTGATCGTGGGCAACACTTCAGCACATCAAAGGCCAACTGGTTGTAGATTTCTGTCTGGCCGTCCGTCTGTGGGTGAAATGCATTGGAAAAATTCAATTTAGTACCAAAGTTATCAAACAATGCCCTCCAAAAATGACTGGTAAACTTGGCATCTTGGTCTGACACTATGGTTGGGTACCAATGCCAAATGAACAAATGGGCAACATCTTCAGCGGTCACATTGGCCCTGCATGGAATAAGCATAACAAATTTGCTAAATCTAGCAACTATAGTTAAGCACTGAGTATAATGCTTACCCAGACTGGGAGGTAGATTAGTGACAAAATCCATCGAAATATCTTGGAAAGGTCTCTCATGAATTGGAAAGGGTTGTAACAACCCTATCTTCTTCCCACGAGGAGCTTTCACCTTTTGACAAATATCACAGTGTTGTACATATGAAAACACATCTCGCCTCATCTTTGGCCAATGGTATTGCTGTTCTAACTTCTCCAAAGTCGAATTCATACCCCTATGACCACCAGTAATGGCGTCATGGGCGTCATGGAGAAGAGCTGCCGTGAACGACTTCATGACACATAGTCGGTCAACCATTGCGTATCAAAAAGTGGCATGGTCCTGTGGCATCCAATGCCTGTTCCCACTGTGTACCGAATTTCTCAGAATCCGCGGATGTGTGCTTCATGTCGTCTAGTCCCATACCAACAAAGTCGAGCCTAGTGGTCTGAATCAAAGTCACTTGTCACGTCTTGCTCAAAGCATCAGCCACTGGATTGGCCTTTCGTGGAAGGTACTCAATCATACCACCAAATTGCTAGAATATCTGGCTCCAGCGGTGCTGACGGTCACTCCACTGTGCACTCGGCATCGTCTGAATCCAGCGTAATACCTGATGGTCAGTGCGAACCGCAAAGTCATGGCCATAAAGAAAATGTTTCCAATGTTTCAAGGCCTGTATAATTGTGAGGAGTTTCCAAGTGAAAACGCAATAGGAAAATGCAGGTTACTGATGAAGAAAATGCAGCAAGTGAACAGCTCCTTTATGCTGTAAACAGTCAACAGCAGCAGAAAGCGCAGGTCCTTGTAGATGTTACCCGCTCTGATACCATGAAAGAATGGGTACTATGCTGTGCGACGAAAATAACGCACAAAACTGAATGTAGATGTGCAGAAAAATAGAGAGAGAGAGAGAGGGGGAGAAGAGGACACAGTATTGGGTCCTGAATACCCTCTGTAGGAAGCCCACCATGGATGGTGTATTTGCTTTTATTAGAATGATGCAAATCTGAAAATAAAAGACTGAACCTAAACCTTCTTGGCTGAGGAGGATCCTCTGCCCTTGACCCTCAATAGTACCCATGAAAGAATGGGTACTATGCTATGCGACGAAAATAACACACAAAACTGAATGTAGATGTGCAGAAAAATAGAGAGAGAGAGAGAGGGAGAAGAGGACACAGTATTGGGTCCCGAATACCCTGTGTAGGGCGCCCACCACGGATGGTGTATTTGCTTTTATTAGAATGATGCAAATCTGAAAATAAAAGACTGAACCTGAACCTTCTTGGCTGAGGAGGATCCTTTGCCCTTGACCCTCAATTCTTCACCCTTTGCGTTACCTTCTCCTTGGCTGTCCTGGCCCTTGAGTTAGCTCCAGCACTTTGTGAATTATGAGATGAATGAACTGAAATATGCCGTGGGTATTTATACCCCTTACTGATGCTGGTCGGCTGGTTATTTTTCCCTCCACGACTTGTTTAATAGCATTAAATGCTGAAAAGTCATGCGCATTCACACCTGGCTGTCTGGCCAGCATGCGCATCTGTTATGGGCTGCTGGGCAGCCTGTGTGGGCTGCCCCACACCTGGCTGACAGGCTTTAAAGGGCCTGATGCCCTGTCGGCTGCCTGTCCAGAGGCCCTAGGGCTAGCCAACAGCCCTTCCAGCCCATCCCATGGCTGGTGGGTACAGGCAAGGCCCTCCTGGCCCTTTGGGGGCGGTTCTCCACCTCCCCCATGCCCACATAATGGTTCTTGGGGCAGCCCTATGGGCTGGCTCCATCCCTACATGCAAATCCTACCTGCCTACACAGAGGTTTGGCATCCAGTGTCATACCAGATACACAGAACCACTGGCATCATTCAAGAGGGAGACTCATAGCGCGGACTGGCACTGTTTCATGTGCAGGACAATGCACACCTGACCTTGGATGACTTGGCTGACTTGTCCCGGATTGGGCTTACGTGGGACACGTTTTCCACCCCAGGTCCCGCACATTCTTGTACAGATATGTCTACGTGGCATCCAAGTGTGGGATGCACGTGACATCTTGTTCCTGGGTCTACATCTGTGTTTTCTATTTGCTTCACTTTCTTTCAGGGTATGTTTTCTGGCTCGCAAGTTAGATGCTTTTGCCAATTTCAAGACTTGGATCACGATCATGGAAAATCAGTTTGGGAGTAGAGTTGAATTCCTCTGCACTGATAATGGTGGCGAGTTTGTACCATTTGATGACTTCCTTTCTTCGAAGGGCCTTCACCGACGGACTACAGTTCCTTACACTCCTGAGCAGAATGGAGTTGTGGAACGAAAGAACCGGACTGTCAAAGAGATGGCTCATGCTTTGTTGCATCATGCAGATCTCCCTCCCTCCTGCTTTTTGGGGTGAAGCTGTGGCTACCTCAGTTTATCTCATTAACTGCTCTCTCACAAAAAGCGGTTGAGGGGATGACTCCGGAGGAGGCCTTTACAGGACACAAGCCTTCTGTATCTCATCTTCGTGTTTTCGGCTGTGTTGCTTATGTACATGTCCCAGATAAGAAAAGAACCACACTCGCTCCAAAGTCAAAGAGGATGATCTTCATAGGCTACAGTCTGAGATCCAAAGGGTACCGCTTTTGGGATCCGGAGGTTGATGACATCATTATTTCCCGTGATGCTAGGTTTGATGAGAGCTTGTTTGGCATTGATTCCTCTCCACCTGATGCATCTTCCGACTTTCTGGACGATCCATTCTCGGCAGATGCTAATGATCTTTTACCTCTTCCATGTCCAGCTCCACCTCCTCCCCCTGTTGCAACCCCGGTGCCAACTGCTCCTTTACAATCACCCGTTCCCGTTGCATCAGCTTCTGCAACTCCGAGTCCCTCTACAAGTCCTGCTTTGACTCTGGGATTACCCTCACCAGTGCTTACCTCATCACCACTTCCAGCACCATCGGATGAGTACTCTACTGCAGCTGGATCTTCTTCTTCACGCTTTGAGAGGAAGGCTGGCCTATCTCGGTGGGTTCAGCAACTCTTTAGAGATTCTGGTCTCACTGATGCACAACTCCATAACCAGATCTCTACCACCACCCTTGGACCTCGCCGTTCATCTCGGGCTTCCACATCTCATCACACAGTGAATTGTGCTCTCATGAGTTCTCTCCAAGAGATTGATGAGCCTGAGAGTCCAGAGGAGGCTCTTTCACAGCTGCTGTGGGCAGCAAGCCATGGAAGTAGAGTTGCGGCCAGTTGATATTGTGCTTATTCTTTCTATCTTTAGCGGTGCATTTACCCTATCAACTAATTTGCTGTACTAATTCTTTCCATTTGGTACTTTCCTTAGTGCTAGGCTTCATTATGGTTGAGTCTGCCCTGCATCTCCGGAGCTTTGACAGAAACTCAGTACGAAGGGCTTTGTGTAAATATATGCTCTTATGTGTGTGTGTGTGGAGTGCGTGTGTGAGCATATCTTGATACAGAGTTCTACACCCACTATTGGGCATTGATGACGTTAGTGGGGATGTTGTATCTAGTCCATACTATGCATAACGGAGTTGATAGTTATATAGTCTTGTGGGTTGACTACCATGAGTATATAACATGCACGTTCCTAAAAGGTGAATTTGGGCATGTTCTTGGATTCATCTACGTATATAATTTGGCCGTATTAGCGGACATGCAGATTTCACATTGTGAAGTTTTGGTCCGAGTTGCGGCCAGTTGATATTGTGCTTATTCTTTCTATCCTTAGCGGTGCATTTGCTCTATCAACTACTTATTTGCTGTACTAATTCTTTCTATCTGCTACTTCTCTTAGTGCTAGGCTTCATTATGGCTGAGTCTGCCCTGCATCTTCGGAGGTTTGATAGAAACTCAGTACGAAGGGCTTTGTGCGAATATATGCTCTTATGTGTGTGGAGTGCGTGTGTGAGAGCATATCTTGATACAGAGTTCTACACCCACTATTGGGCACTGATGACGTTAGTGGGGATATCGTAGTATCTAGTCCATACTATGCATAATGGAGTTGATAGTTATATAGTCTTGTGGGTTGACTACCATGAGTATATAACATGCACGTTCCTAAAAGGTGAATTTGGGCATGTTCCTGGATTCATCTAGGTATATATATGGCCTCTATTGAGAGGAATAACACTTGGTCTTTGGTACCACGGCCTTTACATCGTCATGTTATTGGTGTGAAATGGATTTTCAAAGTCAAGTTTCATGTAGATGGTACTTTGGACAAGTACAAAGCCCGCCTTGTGGCATGAGGATATGCTCAGAAGGCAGGTGAAGACTTTGATGAGACATTTGCTCCTACAGCCAGGTATACCACCATCAGGATTGTTTTGGCTCTGGTTGCACACTTCAGATGGCCTGTGTTCCAGATGGATGTCAAATCTGCTTTTCTAAATGGAGATTTAGAGGAGGAAGTTTATGTTGAGCAGCCTCTTGGTTTTGTGATTCAGGGACAGGACACCCATGTGTATCTTCTATAGAAGGCTCTTTATGGTCTCAAACAAGCACCCCGTGCCTGGTATCAGAAGATTGATGTCTTCTTGTTATCTCTTGGCTTTGAGAGGACATATGCTGATAGCAATCTCTATGTGCTTCCTTCTAATGGAGATATTTGTGTCACTGTTTTGTATGTTGATGACCTCATTCTCTGTGGCTCAGATACAGGGTTGGTCACTCAGGTTCAGTCCAAGCTTTCAGAGACATTTGAGATGATTGATCTTGGCCTTCTACATTATTTTCTTGGGCTGGAGGTTTGGCAGAAATATGACTGTATCTTCATTTCTCAACAGAAGTATGTGAAGAAGCTGCTCTCACTTTATGGGTTGTCAGATTGTACACCTCTCTCTTGTCCCATGGATCCCAATGCCAAGTTATCCAAGGAGGATGATACACCCTTGGTGGATTCCACAGAGTCTCGACAGAATGTTGGCTCATTGCTTTACCTTGCCAACACCCGTCCAGGCATCTCCTATGCTATGAGTGTCCTTAGGTAGTTCTCATCAGCCGCTCGAAGGTCTCATTGTCAGGCAGCTTTGAGAGTTCTTTGTTATCTTCGAGGTACTCCAGATTATGGCATCACCTACTCCAGTGGTGCTGATTTGGTTGGCTTCACAGATTTTGATTGGGCAGGCTGCATTGATATCGGAGGTCTACATCTGGATATTGCTTCATGCTTGGTCCTAGATTGGTTTCTTGGAAGTCTCAAAAGCAGAGGACTGTTTCTGCTTCTTCCATCAAGGTTGAGTATAAATCCTACCTTCTCTCTTCCACTGAGGCACTTTGGATTCACCAGATTCTGGAGCATTTGTTGTGCCGACACTTCCCCGGTTACTATCTTCTCGGATTCTTAGAGTGCTATTGCTCTAGCACAGAAACCTGCGATACGGGGACGATCCAAGCATATTGAAGTGCATTATCATTTCGTACGCGACTGGATCGAGTTGGGATTTCTTCGACTGGCCTACTGTTCTACCAAGGACAATATGGCTGATCTCTTCACCAAACCACTTGCGAGAGCTACTATGGAGGTGTTACTTCAGCGTGCTGGTATTGAACCGCCCCTCTGGCGCTGAAGAGGAGGTGTTGGATTATAACATCTCTAGAGGGTCTACATCACCTTTTTTCATGCTTGTATTGGCCATTTATGAGGCCCTGCATTTGCATATCTTAGCAAAGATTATTCAGCATTTTCCTACCATTTTTTGGTATTTTTAGGCATTTTTGTAGCATTTTATGCCATTGTCTTACTGTCCGCCTGCTATAGCTAGTCGACCAGCACTCTGGGGGAATATATAAGGGTTGACTCCCTTTCCCTCAGTTCACATCTCATTCTTTTGCATCCAGTTGAGGTCATTAGCAGCTGCTTCTGCTTCTGACCATTGTACAACACCTACGGGCTTCCCTAGTGCTTAGTTTTCAGCAATAAACATCAATTTCCAACATTTACAGGTCTTGTACCTGGGCCTAAATCTGTGTTTTCTATTTCCTTCACTTTCTTTCAGGGTATGTTTTCTGGCTCGCAAGTTAGGTGCTTTTGCCAGTTTTAGGACTTGGATCGCAATGGTGGAAAATCAGTTTGGGGGTAGAGCTGCATTCCTCTGCACTGATAATGGTGGCGAGTTTGTACCATTTGATGACTTCCTTGCTTCGAAGGGCATTTACCGACAGACTACAGTTCCTTACACTCCTGAGCAGAATGGAGTTGTGGAAGGAAAGAACCAAACCGTCAAAGAGATGGCTCGTGCTTTGTTGCATCACGCAAGTCTCCCTCCTGCTTTCTGGGGTGAGACTATGGCTACCTCAGTTTCTCTCATTAACCCCTCTCTCACAAAAGTGGTTGAGGGGATGACTCCGGAGGAGGTCTTTACAGGACACAAGCCTTTTGTATCTCATCTTCGTGTTTTCGGCTGTGTTGCTTATGTGCATGTCCCAGATAAGAAAAGGACCACACTCGCTCCGAAGTCAAAGAGGATGATCATCACAGGTTACAGTCTAAGATCCAAAGGGTACCGCTTTTGGGGTTCGGAGAGGTTGATGACATCATCATTTTCCGTGATGCTTGGTTTGATGAGAGCTTGTTTGGCATTGATTCTTCTCCACCTGATGCATCTTCCTACTCTCTGGATGATCCATTCTCGGCAAGGAAATAACAAGAAAGTGGTACGGGAGCCAAATCAGAAACTGTCATCGTTGATCCAACCAGTAGGACCAAACCTTATAAGCTCAAAACTGTCCAAATCAGAAAACTCTAATGTAGATCCCTTCCACCAAAAACGCAGCCCTAAGAGGCTGGACAGCACCCGAAAAACCTCCTGTAGCAAAAAATGCAGAAGCTTCTGTCAACTGTACTTGCAACCTTGAGGCCACCAGACGAGGGAAGCAAAAAATGGAGATTTGATATAGAGAGAAAAGGCAGCCACACAAGGCCTGGGAATATGCTGTAAGAAGGTGCAAGAGGGAAAGGCATCAACTAGGACTGTAACTCGGGCTCTCCTCAAGAAAAAACCATAGTTGCATTCCGCACCTGTACTCATTTGATGCATACCTTCAGTACTTTCCGTACCACTCCATACGTACCGTACCTCGTACGGATAAGGTCTGTGTACCAAATATGAGATTCAATGTACAACACTTATTTGGCCCGTTTTTTTAATTATTTTAGTCAGTGGTCATTGTTCAATAGTTAATAGATTAGTTTTCATTTTAGCATTACCATTTTCTTCCATGCTACTATTTTTGTATGGATGCTAGATATTCCTTATTTTACTATATATATATATACATATACATATATAAAACGTGAGCGTACTTAAAGTACTTATCTTGATGCGTACTTTACGTACTCGTACCGTACACGTACCATACCGCACCGTACCTAAAGTACTCAACCACTATGGAAAAAACGCACAATCTCAAAAGAAGAAGTGACCTCCACAGGTACCAAGGTTGCCACCAAAGCCAGAATCACCGCAAGACCCCCTCTGCAATAGGTAATGTCCACTGGAGAAGAAAACGCAGCCAAACAAGGGGTTGTAGACTTGAAAATAAAGGTCGACTAGTTCCACACTCTTGTAGAGAAAAAACGCTGATGAGAAGGTACCTTCAGGTTATGAAGCCCAAGTGAAGGTAGAGCGACCAGCAGCAATTGTCCAGAAAACGCAGCAACCAGAGGGCTGCAAATCTGAAAAAAACGCAGAGGTGAAGGGGCTGTAGATAGGGCAAAATCTGGGGCAGCCGAGAGAACTCTGAATCTAGAGTGATGATACCATGAAAGAGTGCACAGAGCGGAAGCAAGATGAGCACTAAAGTGTGTTGATCTGAGAAGTGCAAGAGAGCTTTCAACGCATGCAACATTGGTATCAGAGCACTCAGGCTCAGCCCGCTAAGCTTAGCCATGGCACAGGCGTGCACGTAACATTCCCTTATGCTAAACTTGATGACGGGGTGGAGACCCTGTCATCCGTCCTCCCTGGACTTCTACTAAACTTTAAACTGCTACTGCTTTTTGATTTTGACTTCTACTGCGTACTGACTTTTACTTCTACTTACCTTGGCTTTATCTGACCTTGACTTTAACTGACTAATATTTTTGGTCTGAACACCTTCACTCTTGATCTCCACTTTCAAGTCTTTGATGAAGAACCGAGGATCTGTTCATTGTTGTACTCATGCTTGCTTTCCCTTAACCTTGACACAGCGGTGGGTCTGCTGTCGGAACTGATCATGCCTGTGTTGCTGGGCCTTTGGAACTGATCTGAGAGCTGACTGAGGTACGAGGTTTGTGTACCTACCACTGAGGTACGGGTCTGTGTACCTACTCTCAGGGACTGCATCCTCTAGCTTCGATTGTCGCAGACCACTCCATCTGCTACCCTGCTGCATCCTAACTACTGGAACTGTGCACCTTCCTTGGGCCATAGCTTAGTGGGCTGAGCTTGAGTGCTTTGATACCAATGTTGCATGCGTGGAAAGCCTTGCTGTACTGATCCACATCCTGAAGCATACTTAAGAACATTGATGCTACTTAACATGAGATAAGACAGAGAGGAGAGAGAAGAAGAGAGAGATTAGTGTTCAGGTTTTCTTGTATTACTATGGTACAAAAAGGTGTCTTACTGTTTGTACATGATCTAGCCCTATGGTCAGCCCCGTAGGGGTGACCTGGGCCCTTCTACATGATACTCTACTGACTGCTAGACTGAATAATCACTTGCTTATGCTGAATATGCTGAATTGCTTATATATATGGGAGAGGATGCAGTCAGCCAGCTAAAGGCTCTGTCGGCCTGTTTGTGGACAAGCAAAATGCTAATGTCATGCCATTACTGCTGTGCTTAACTCCCTGTGCTGCCCACTTCTGCTGCCAAGATATGAAGCCCTGGCTGAGCAAAATGCTAATGTCATGCCATTACTGCTGTGCTTAACTTCCTGTGCTGCCCACGTCTGCTTCCAACATCTGAAGCCCCGGCCACCTGTATGCACAAGGATGGCTGTTAGCCGACAGGAACTTGCTGCCAGCTGACAGGTCCTTGTGACCTTCCCAGGTGGTTGCTGCTGGTTATGGTGTTCTACTGCTGCTGCTGCTCGTGATGATGATGATGATGACCATGCTGATGTGATACTACTGATGCTTCTGACTAAGATACTGATACTCAATCAGGGATTATTGATGTTCATGCTAGGGATTAGCCATGGCACGGGCGTGCACGTGACATCAGTGTTCATTGTTCATGTGTACGGATATCTTTTTTTCAAGTGTTTTTTAAAGTGGATCGTACCTCAATCGAACTTAATTTTCAAAGTTTAAAAGTTCTGTACCGGGATCGTTTTTTTAACCTTCGTTTCGTACTTGACAACTATGTTGTTCACCGATGGATACCATAGACAAGGAGATCTTTGCATACAAGGGAAGCCAAGTTCTAGTCCAAGAAGGCAACATTTTGGATCCTGGTGCAAAAGACGTCCGAGAGTTGACGCAAAGTTTTACAAGAAAGATCCAACTTTGTCTGGCACGTGTGATTCCTTCGTTAGTCAAGCAAGAGCATAGTCACATGAAAACCTTTTTTGTCTGTATGAAACACGAAACCGATGAAACGAAACGAAACACTTCCAACTGAAATGCCATTTCGCCCAAATTTGAGATTATTGGACATTTGTAAGATGGCGAGTGAAGAGCTTCAATTGGCAACTGAAACACCATTTTGCCCAAATTTGAGATTATTTCTTATCGCATGCACAACATGTGGACATGCTTAATCCCTAGTTTTAGGATGTCATTAGTAGGCACCTTTTGGGCAGATATACATACTATACCAATTCAGTACATCTACTGCATACCTCTCTTTGTTTGCACTCTCACAGCACTAGTCTTGCAATTGTTTAAAAAAAGGGGGAATACATGCTTGTGTACTGTTCATGCTTTTCTTGATCCCAACTCTTGTTTATTGTAGGGCTTCCATCAATATTAGGCATGACAGAAGCATCTGATTTTTATATGTTGGCCTTGGTGTGATCACAAGGCCAGATAAACTGAATTGGGCATAGCATTTAATGTTCCTTGCAATCAGGCCAAAATCAGGAGTTCAGCATACACATGATTGTTTAAACACTACTTGATTTTTTTCAAAATCTTGCATGCTATACTGCCTTCACTGTTTTCTTCAATCTTTTTTGGCTGATTTATGATGATTGTTTGAAGGCAGCCAGATGCATCACTGGATGAGATCGTAAGATTGAACAAAGAGTTAAGCAAATTGGAAGAGCTTATTTATTGCATCTCAGCAATGAGGGAGAAGCAAAAGGTACTGCTTTTTTTTCCTTTGTTTATGCAAGATTTTCCTACCAACTTGTAAGGCCTTGCTATAATCATCTTTTGGGGATTTTGGTCGAATCAGGAAATAAAAAATCTGAAAGAGCTTCTAAAGGAGTCTGTGGATGAGGTGGACATTTGTAAGATGGCGAGTGAAGAGCTTCAATCTGCAACTGGAGAAGAAAAACTAATGCAGCAGGAATTGCTGTTGAAGATGCTTCCAAAGGATGAGGCTGATAGCAGAAGCTGCATTCTTGAGGTCAGAGCAGGTGATGTTAGTGTTCTGGATTTACACTTTCATTTGCTAGGTTTCAATGGTTTAATCACCACCACCCAGCCTTCAACAGGTTCTGTCATGAGGGAATCTTTGATCAATTTCAGTTGTTGATGTTTATCTGAAGTTTTGGGCTGCTTTGGGGCATTTCTTGGCCATCTGGGAAGGGGAGCTCTCAGCTGTTTGGTAGTAGGGGCTAACAAATAGCTGATTCGTGTTCACTGTTTGTTTTGAACTTTGGGGTGTTGAAACAGGTACAGGTGGGGACGAGGCCTCTTTGTTTGCATTGGATCTTTTTAAAATGTGAGCTGCCTCTCCCTTCCCATAGATTATTGTAACCGTTAGCTTGGTAGATCTCAATACATTGTAAGTCCTTATGGTTTAGAAGACATCTTCACCACTATGTTTCGAATGCCAGCAGGTATGAGGGATATGCTCAAAATAACTCTTGGGAGTTCGAGGTAATCGACATCACAGAAACAAGCCTCCGAGGGTACAAGGTGGGATTTGCTACCATCGATCTTAATAGTCATTTTGAAGCCAATTATTTTTAGGCTGTTCACTATCACCACAAACATAGGCACTTTGGCTCAAAATTCGTCTTGTATGGGCATTTGGTCCATGTGTAGCAGGTGTACCATATGAATTGTTTGATCATTGATTTGGGTGTGCTGCTCATGTTGGGGATGCAAACCTGTGTATTGTCTTTCTCTATAAGGAAGGTGGAAGGCTGAAGCCCTTCACCATTGAACATGCTCCTAGCGATTGTGCAGAGATTGTACAACTCCATTCACATTCGGTGATGAAGTATGTGTTGTTGGCAGGCATGTGTTGCTTGCAGTAATCACCACCAACTCCTTGGTGGTGAAGTTACCTCCGTGGTCTGTCCTGAACTTCTCCAACACATGAGAGAATCCTACCAGTCATTTGATATAGATGGTCTCCCATTGATATGGAGAAGAGAGACGGAAAGTAGTATTTATTGGTTCTGATCCAATCTTCAAATCTGACAATGTTTGAGCCCCCTTAGCCCATGTTTTCTATGTTAGTAGAAAAATGGCAAGCTTCTATTAGAGCTTGCGTCTTCTTTTTCTCAATCTAAGGGTGATTGGGCAGCAGTTAAAGAGCTTCTGCTTTAAATTAGATGTTTGACAGGAAGGTGACTTGTTGTTGCTCGTCTGTGTTGCAATCCTCACAGAGAGCAGCTGAATTGACTCAAAATCGTCTTGCTTAAGTGCCCAAATCTTTGGTGCGACAACTTGCTAGACCGCAGCAATACATGCCAACAGTAGCAACAAGCTGGTTGCTGCTGTCATCCTGCGCAGTTGAGGCTGCTGTTGAGGATGACAGTAACATGCCTATAGAATGAATCTTCATGTCTTTGTTACTAATCACATCTACTGCCAGAAGATTTCTTTATAGACCTACAAATTAGAGGACATATGAGAGGTTTCTGGTTGTATTTGGTAACTGGTTTGAGAAGAAGACTGCTATTTAACCTCGACAGCTGGCTTGGGGTTGTTGCCTCAAGTAGCTTGAGTAAAGAATACTAGTATATGTGACTAGTTGTGTGTCATAGTTTTACTGCTGAAGGTGGTCTGTATCTATGAAATTACGGACTCCTTTTTGTCTTCCTGAGTCTTCACGAGTCTTCCTTTTTGTCTTCCTGAGTCTTCATGTTATGCATCTTGTATCCCCTTGCTTTTCAATCCCACCTTTATCTAATTTTAATAGAAACATTTTCGGTGGGCCTGCTTGCTTATGCTGTTAATGGGCTTCTGTTTGCTCTTGAGTCCTCTTTAGAGCAACATGATTTAAGCCCCTACAGAGTGTAAGGAGAGGAACACAGCCCAAGATTATGAATACTGATTGATTCTCCTGAGAGTTCTTAACCTGGGTCACCTTATTTCTTCACAAATAAGAACTATGTAGGAGTTTCTTGGTAAAGGTCCTTTCACATCCTTGGCCGGACTTTGGTGCGAGCCCGGCTGGTGGTTTTTGGTAAGAATGCTTCCATATTTTTCAAACACTAGAGGCTTATTAATCATATAATCTTGTTTCTGTGACCCAAGGAACAGATCAAAGTGCCTAAATATTTTTATTCCTTTTTAAAATGAAAGGAAGCAAGCGCCTCTATAACTGGAAGTGGTGCGTTTGGTAAGCTAAAATTCGAGAGTGGAGTACATAGGGTTCAGGTATGAGCTTCACTCTTGCCAAACCAATTGCAATATATGCTGTTAAAAGGCATCTCTAATCCTTAAAAGAGCCCACTTCAAAAGTTGGACTCAAGAGTGGCGAGATGTTTCCATGTGTGTTTTCTTGGACACCAACTTAGTCACACTGATAGGTTTTTGCCTTGGGTCCTTTGCATGTCTATAGCGCGTTCCTATAACTGAAAAGAGTGGGCGGGTTCATACAAGTGCAGCATCTGTGGTCATTCTACCCCAAGCTGATGAGGTACAGCTTGTCTTTTGATCAAATTGTTTTTTGTTCTATTCATGAATTAGGACACCCAAGATTATTTGCCTTCAGGTGTTTTTGCAGCTGAAAATGGCTTGTATTCTAAGAACTTATCAATGGGTGGTGGCTGCTGGTTATGGGGAGAGATGTGGCAATAGGAGATGGCTGATGGTCATTGAAATTCACTAGGAGATGGCTGATGTTTTGAAAAGATGATAAGTATGATTCATGAAAACGTTTGAAATGTTGTATCCCACCAATTATACTTGTGTTATCCTACATGCCTATGAATCCATTTTCTTACAAAAAATAGACCCTAAACATGTTTTAGACACTCACAAATCTCCATCCAGGGTAAAATGCTTGCTTTTTGGGGAGTGGAAGATTGATAATTTACTTGTGGCATGCTGCAGCAAGACATGTGATGGACAAAAGCCAAGACTAACTAATAGGCATGCCGATTTGACTTGTTGATGTGATGGTCTGCATGAACATTAAAGGCAAAGAGAGTACATACTTCATAATTCTTCAGTGTGTGGTAAACCCTATTTTTTTCAGATGCTTCAACAGCCAAATAGAAGAGCACATAACAATGAACATACACGAGTATTATACACATGTTTTTCAAACAGCTGCAAACGTTTGGATGAGCAATCATAGCAACTATGAATTCAATAGATTGCTATGCATAAACTCTTCAAAATTCATACATGAAATTGCACCAGACACATGAGATGAGAGTTTTTTTTTGGGGGTCTCAAAAAAGCTCCCTTTATTAGTAGAAAAAAGCGGCCACTCAACATTAGATGTAACATGCTAAAGCTATGCGGAAGCTAATTGATGAAGATTAACGCTAAGCTTGAAAGATAAATGCTAATGTTGTGCAATGATGACACACAGAAGTAGAGAGAAGGAGAAGAGAGAGACCTAACCTGCTCCTAATGTATATTACTAAATGAATGGGTAATTACAATGATTGGCAAAGATCCAAATCAGATTTGAGCCCTGAATGCTATGGATGAACTAATGCTTACTGTCCTCCTCTGTGCGTTAATGGAAAATAGTCTTGGAGGTGTACTTGGCTGATCCAAATGTTGTGATTGCAAGCCCTTATTCTTGGCTCTCTTGTCCTTGGTCTTGGCTCTACCATATGCATTGATGCTTATCTTCAGCTTCTTGCGAAATTCTATAAGCTTCTTTTATGTTTGCGTTATCATCTAACTTCATCTTTTTGCCAAGATCTTTCTTTTGTCTCTTTTTGTGTTGCTTCTCTCTTGGCAAATGTGTCTTTAAATTGTTGATCATTTGATGATCTCTCCATATCAATTGTCTTCTCCAAACTTAAGTTGGCCATCAAATGTCTGCACTCAAGACTTGAAAAAGTCTTCCCACGGGAAAAAAATTATAAGCTTGAAACCACTGCCTAAGCCTTGCTCCTGAAACTAATGTCAGATTTGCGTGATGAAAGCGTGATTCTTTCTATCACTTTGAAACACAACTGAAAATATATGGAAAGAAAAGAAAGAAAGATAGTTATATTAACACGTATGGAAGACCCCAAGGGTCTATTAGACCATAAGTAATACAATGGAACCATGGATAGGCTGAGCCATCGAAGAACTGAAATTTTTTGGAAAAAACACCAATGTGTGTATATATCAAGGTAGCAAATGATTACCCTATGATCTCTCCTCAACCACTCACGATAGAAAGAGGGTCAAGCCTCTGTAATGGGAGTATGTCATGCTCGTAGAGAGAACCTCTTGGATCTGTCTCTGTGTGGTGAAGGGTCTTGATGCTCTAGGTTGGGGGGGTTTGGCTCATAATTTGGATCGAGCCGTCTCACTAAGAACTCCTATGTGGTGAAGGGTCTTGATGCTCTGGGTCGGGGGTGTTTGTCTCATAGAATGGATTGAGCTCTCACACTAAGAACTCCTTTGGGTGTAGAGCCGGAGCACACGTATGGGTGGTGGGCTCTAATGTCAGAGGAGAGGCACTGGTATGGGTGGTGGACGTTGAAGTGGATGTGTGTCCTATCGGGAGCTTGTCTCTCAGCGTGCTGCCTCATCACTACATCCTTGTGTGTCATTTGAGCTCCATCAAGTACATGCCCATGCATCTCTTATCCTCATATTGTATCACCTTGTGAGTGGCCCAAATCACTCTCGGAAAAGGCAGTGGAATCTTCCCCTTATCTCGTAGTAAGCCCGACAGCCAAACATATAATGGGCCTCATCCTCTACCACTCTCATGATGCATAATCTGCATGTCTTGTCTTGTATCCTTGGCTTTGCCAGTCTCTACTATGAGGCGGTGGGAGGATACCTTGAGTAGACCAACCGCGATATGCATCAAATGTATTTGTACGTATCCTGGGTTCTCAATGAATCCATCCTCGGAGAGTTTCAAGAAGTGATCTCTGTAGAATTCACACTTCTTATCAATCTCTGACGGCTACATCAATGTCCGATGTATGTGACGAGTAAATCGAACTGGATGATCTGGTTGATTTCATGTCGTGAGAGGTCGAGGTAGGGGAATCTAGGATGTAAAGAAATGGTAGGAGACGGTCCATTCGTATGCCATGTGCATGAAACCACTACCTACCTCTAAATAATACCATGCATGTGTCGGTAATGGTGGTGGCGGTGTCAGTGAGGAAGAGAGGAAAAATAATGGGAGTGGAAGATTAGATTATGTCAACCTAATCTATTGTCTATTGCTAAACTGAAGAAAGCTGAAATATTCACAATAGATATGCTAAATACTAAACTGAATAATAAACTTGCTGTTAATGGAGCAAGAAACTCTCCATAAATTCTATCCTAGTTGCTGAAATCTGGACCGATTTGCTTTGATGGCTGTTGTTCGTGCTAAATCTACTACTTGTCTTGAGTTGATCTTCTCTCCCTTGCTTGGTTGCTCCAAAGACTGTGGAAGATGGGTAGAATGGGGAGAGAGGGGTCCTATTTATAGAAAAAGTAGGCAAACGAGTTGGTTGACTTTGCCTTAATTTTCAATAGTTGTGTTAATCTACTAATTGCATTAATTGCATTCACACACCTTCTTTTTAGTCCCTTTATGGACTAGGGCTCAAAATATGGGCTGATTCTTTTTCTAAGTCCCAACCCTAAGTTGTGACCTAACCCTAACCCTAATCCTAATTTGTAGCCTAGCACGACATGTGCATCAATTGTTGAGAATGATACATGTGACAAGAAGGGGAAGAAATTTGAAGAAGAAAAAAAGAGCATGCTTAGGAGAGAGTGGGTGGCTGTGTATAGGAGAGTTGGGGGGCTGCAGGCTGAGTGTAGGGTCATTAACTGTGCAATAGGCTGAAATGCTGCACAGTTGGGTCACCGATTTGCCCCGCTAGACTCTTGGCCACGACCCAAGCAATGGTTGCGGAACTTGAACCAATAGAGCCTCCCCCACCCGAGCTCGTAGTTAGTACCATTATGGTGGGGAGGATTAGGTCAGACCCACAGGAGGGAGCCCGCTAGGAGTTAGAAGCTTAGCAGGAGGGAAGCCCTCAAGTGCTAGAACCTCCGCAGGAGGGAACCTCCAAGAAACATGACGATTGGACGGAGGGGACTCTAGGTATGGATGGACAATTCATGAAGTGCGATGGCACTTTTAGGAGCCTCCCAATGGTGGTCTTGTTTGACTGTGGTAGTACCGAGGACTTCATTTACGAGCAGCTTGCCCACCAAGCTCACTTGGATTTGACACTAGTAGACATGATAGTAACCAGATTCAGTGACGGAATGAGTCTACAAGTCAAGAATGTTGCTAGTTTACATGCGATTTCATAGTCACACCCTTGGTGGTGTTGATGTGATGATGCATGGTTGTTTAGACAGCACAAAACCAAAATTGAATGGAAGATGATTACTTGTGGATCACAAAGACACTTCCAAAGGCGTAGTCATCCGAGGTGAACCAAATAGTGCTTTGAAGTCTGTTGTCTCTAGTATACAAGTTGTTACTCCAGACATTGAGGTTTTCACTATTGTTGATGACATTGTTGGGTTTATGTGATTGAGATTTCTCAGGATCGTGCACATGCAGTACCACGTAATAGACACACAGCCAAAAGAAAAGAAAAAGACCAAGAGACGGAAGTGCCTTGAGAATGTCAGCACATTTGATGACCTCAGCCAGTTTCGTCACCCACCTGAGTGGACAAAGACCACATTCTGGTGGATACCAAAGAACCAAAACCCGGTACCTCCTGACATTGGCACCGTGTGACTGCATTGACACTTGGTGCAAAGGACACATGAATTTATCGTAACGGTTCTGCATGGTTGACGACCTTGCCAACCCTGTCGTCAAGTCAAGCATGAGGGGATGTCACGTGTATCTTGCACGTACTGTATAGGAAAGTCCAAGCCTTGTGGCTGGTCACCTGGTCCCTTGTGAGCCCTTGTCTGGGGACATGTCAGCCAGTGTGCCACCACAAGAATGTCAGGGTCGTATGTGCACGTCCCACATCCATGTTACCCTCTTGAATGATGGATTGATGTTCGAGGCACTTATTAGGCTTGTAGCTGGGTGTACGGGCATGTGTCAAAGTCTTAGGTTTAGGTAGAGGAGCCTGTATATGTGTGAACCCATCAGTAGCATGGTCACTAGCAATATACCTCAGGTTTGTGGAGGCTATTTGGGGCAATGAGCTGTCCATTGGATGGGAAGAAGGCCATGGAGGGTGCCCACATATAGTGGACGAATATGAGAAAAATGCATCATATGTATATCTATTTGTCCTCTTTTGCAAGTCATCCAACAGAAAGAGAAGTTTGCCAGTAGAAACAGCTCCATATTCACTATTTAAGAGTGCTCCTGGGCCTTGTTTTCTCATCAGAGAACTTTTCCATAAGTGCTTGCTTGTGCACATGTCCTGGGCAGCGCAAGATAAGGCAAAACGCAAGGGAAAGGTGCTGAAAACAGAGGCGGCCTGCTGTGAAAGGAAAACACAGCCTGTAGAGGTCATATGGAGGATTAACACAAGCATCAGGATCTGTCCAGACCGTACAGCAGAAAGCGGTGTGTTTTGTCCCTTCTTGAGTGCTTTGCAGAGGTCCAAAGTCAGGTTTTGGTGCTGATTTGCAGCCAACAGTCAGCCCACTACTCAATCAACAATACAAGCAAGTACACCTTCATGGTGGGGGCCTTTATTTGGGACATACTTTCTCCCATTTCCCTCTCTTCCATTTGTGCATTGAAAATCGTTAAGTTTGTGCTGAATTGGTGCTCTAGACAAGTTTACAATTCATCTCGAAGTCTTCCGCATGCTACAACAAAGATTAACACTATCGTGATTCACATGCACAATGATGACATAGAGAAGTATAAGAGACTCTTTACCTAATCTACTGCTACTATTTATTACCAAAATGAATATATTCAATGATTGTTCATATTCGAAGTAGATCTGGACTCTTGAATGTTGTGCGTTAATGCTACAATGCATAACAGTAACTAACTTGCGTCTACTTGTTACTTGAAGGCTTTTAGGGCTGAAACTTGCTGTGTTGGGGTGGCTTACTATTGATCCATGTTTGGGCTTTACTTTTCCATGCTTGATGAATGAAGAATGACCCTAGATCTTCTTTTTATAGGGATTTTGATGGCAAGTCGTATGCTGGTCGGCCAGCCCTTTTCAGGTCATAAACGTTGTAAAAAATGTCACTAAACATGTTAATATTATGCCCAAAATATGTCCCAACCATTCGTGCATGTCTTGGGCACCTGAAACCGGACGGGAATCCAGATCAATGGGCAAACACTTCAAATGCCAAACAAAGATGTGAAAACACAGCGGAAATGACCATAAACAATGCTAAAAGGAACACAACACTGAGCCGGAACGGCCGGCCCCCCGTAGGAACTTCTTTATTGATTGAGAAGCTTTTACAAGACACCAAGGTGCAGGTGTGAAGAACACCAGATCTTTCCACAAAGTATCAACACAAATCTTATCCAGGTAAACTATCTGGTGCCAAGGTGCAAACACTTCTAGAAGCTGTCCAAAAACTGTCACAAAATAGTCCCCAAATTAGCTTATAAACCATCTATAAATCAGTCCGGTACGGAGCCAAGAGTTGCCCCGAACTCCGTGCCAAAAACAGCTCCAAAACTGAGCCTCGAGAGCTGTCCCGGATTTCTCCAAAACAGTCCCAAATCTCGGCTCCAAGATCGACTAGATGTAAGAGAGATAAGAGATCTTTTGATACCTGTACTGTTGCTATATCCTGTACAACCAGCATAGGCAAGAGATGGAGTACTTCACGGCTGATGTACCTACTACACAGCCTGCGCAAGGAAAAGAGGGGAAGAGGCTTCAGTACATCTTTACGGCCTGCACACAAGAGAGGGGGCATAGCTGTACGGTTGTCGTACACTGTACGACCAGCACAAAAGAAAGAAGAGGCTGCCCGATTGCTTGCATCAGTACGGCCGCTGGAGGGGAAACAGAGAAAACTGTTGCCTGTGTGCTCCCTGAATCCGCTGCCGAGAGAGAGAGAGAGAGAGAGAGAGTATATCAGCCTGACTGCTGATCCAAGAGGCGCATCCCTTCTCCCCCTTTTCATAGAGTCGATCTCCTCTATTTTCAGCATGTGCTTGCTTTTTCCCTAGGTAAAAGTGGCCTTCACTCATAAAAATATCCAAATTTGTGCTTTATATAGCCAATCACTGTATTAATGACCAAATTTGCCATCTTTAGAGTCCAGATTATAAAAATACCTCATAAAAGGTAGGTGCCTGGCTTTTATTGACTTTTTGAGCCATGCCTAAATACTAATATGTCCACCCCTTTGCTAATAGTTATGAGAACACTAACTCATCACTTTAATGATGAAAATCCCATGCAATCTTTGCCAGATGTCATCTTCCAGGCCAAAACCTTGCTAGTTAATTCTCCCGCTTACTTTTGTGGAAAGATCCCCGTTCACACCTTGTGGTCGAGATGGGTGAGGGAGAAAATGGTGATATGCCCTCCGTCTTATAAAGCAGTTGTCCGCAACTGTATAAACCTGATACCACTGAGATATCCTTCAAAAATAGTAGGTCCATTGCCAATCCATAATATTTCATAATCCATGCATTAAAGCTATAAATCTAGATTCCACAACCCGAAGCCAGATACGGGCACCGTATCAAGAAACTGTATTCATATCCTGAGTCAATAACTCTGATAATAACCAGACACACACACAAGAGCCAACTGTGTCCGAAATATCCATAAATCCATAAGCCACTGTTTTGAATGTTCAAGGATGTTGAATCCTTCCCAAAACATAAGTACGAAGTGAGCACTTGGGTTGCTAGTCCTGAGAAAGATCACAGCACATCATGTCAAGTTGTATCTGCCATGCATGTACTGTCATGTGAAGCTCCACAAGCCACACATGTTCTATCATGTCAAGCCTCACAAACCATACATGTTACCATGTCAAGCCTCATAAGCCACACATGTCCCATAATGTCAAGCCTCAGAAACCATACATATTCTGTTATGTCAAGTTTTACAAGCCACACATGGTCTGTCATCTCAAGCCTCAGAAGCCATACATGTTACCATGTCAAGCCTCATAAGCCACACATGTCCTGTCATGTCAAGCCTCACAAGCCATACAAAGGTGCAAACACCTCTAGAAGCTGTCCAAAATCTGTCACGAAATAGTCCCCAAATTAGCTCATAAACCATCTATAAATCAGTCCGGCACAGAGCCAAGAGTTGCCCCAAACTCCGTGCCAAAAACAGCTCCAACTGAGCCTCAAGAACTGTCCCAGATTTCTCCAAAACAGTCCCAAATCTCGGCTCCAAGATCAACCAGATGTAAGAGAGATAAGAGATCTTCTGACACCTGTACTGTTGCTATATCCTGTACAACCAGCATAGGCATGAGATGGAGTACTTCATGGCCGCATCAACCATAGCTGGAGTAAGAGTGAATGCATTATAAGCAGACTGATCCACTGGCTGAAATGCATCCAATTGATAAAGTCCATGACATAATGTACCAGTAAGCATCAAGGTCAAGGCATTAGCTTTGTCTCTGACCATGCATTTATCATCATCAAAATGGACTTGCATACCACAATGTGCTAAAGAAGAAATGGACAACAAATTCTTCTTTATCCCTGGTACATATAAGGCATCTGTAAGGCGGAGAATGGAGCCATCAATGGCTGTGAGCTGAATCTCCCCAATGCCATGAACTGGATATGAAGCATTGTTGGCACACTGAACAGTTTTGCCAACGGGGGCAGGGCCAACATGACTAAACAAATCCCTGCGTGATGTGATATGCTTTGAGGCACCACTATCAAAATACCAAGTACATGCATGCTCTGTCATACTGAGTGCCTGTGAAGACCAAGAGGCATCATAGCTGCATGTATAAAAACAGTAATCCCTGTCCTCAACAAAAGAAGCAGTCTCTGGAGGAGCTTTAGAAGCATCATTAACAGACATCCCAGCTTCCTTTGCCTTCTCTTTGGCAATCCTCTTCCTACATTCAGTGATGTAGTGACCTGGCTTCTTACAGTAATGACATTTGCCCTTCTTCTTGGGCTGTCCATCACCTTTCTTGGTATCCTGTGAAGAACCACCATCACCTGAATTTTGATTTGAACTCTTTGGCTGAGTTTTTCCTTTCCCCTTTTGACCTGTAGTAAATGCTTGTTCAGCATTTGTGTTCATATTCATATTCTTCCTCATTTGCTCCTCTTGTAGTAAGAGAGCAACAAGTTCCTGATACTTGAGGGGTTCAACAGCATTCCTCATGCTGAGGTTCAAAGAGGTATGAAAAGCCAAGTAAGATCTTGGCAAAGAGTGCAAGATGGTGGACACAAGCTGTGTCTCAGGAATAATCTCATCCACATTGATGAGTTGCTCTCTCAAATCCTGCAGCTTGTTTAAGTGGCTAGACATATCATCTCCTTCATTCATTTTCTGATTTTCTAGCTCTCTTTTCAAAAATGAGATCCTAGCCTCATTACGAGCAGCATACATCTGCTCCAAAGTCACCCATGCATTCTGTGAAGAGCCAGCTGAACGAATATGAGGTATAATGGACCTCTGTACTGACAATGCAATGAGTGACAAAGCTTGTGCATCCCTGACATCCCATGTCTCTTGAGCATTTGTTCTTTGAACAGGCAATGGCTGCCCTGGAGCCTGTACCTGTTGTCCTCGTCCACGAGCACCCCCTTGGGGAGGAGTCTCTGGAGCCAATGGACCTGGACGTGGTTCATCACCACTAACAAAATCCCAAAGACCTTTTGCCACAAGCACATTTTTCAGCATAAAACTCCACAAGGAGTAGTTCGTGCCATCCAATTTGTCTTCCTTAGACAAATACGTGAATACATCACTTTGCTGTTCATTTGCCATTATGCTTACGCACAATGTTGTACCTGTTTATCAAAAAACCCAATAGCAAAAACCCTGAAAACAACTGTACTCCACTGAATACAGTTCACCCAAGTATGCCTGCACTCTCAATCCTCTGAATGTGCAGCTCAATGCACCAATGACTGAGTAGAGCAGCAAACGGCGTACACAATGCCAAAATGCCCCAAAAATGCTCAAATTTACTGCACCCAAACACAGTGTGATGTTAGCAGGTACAAGTTGACTGCAATGCGAATGACTTGACTGTTGTACTGTGCAGGTACAGTTTACTGTACGGAGCAGACTGCAGGTACAGGTGAAGTACAGTGGATGTACTTTGACGGAGCACTGTACTGAACAGTGCGAACAGGTACTCTGTAGGTTTGGAAGTTGCAGTCGTATGCACAGCAGGTACAGTTGAAGCAGTACAGTATTGAAGCTTCAGTCGAATGTACAGAAGGTACAGTCGACTGGTACAGAAGCAGGTACGCAGCACTGAATGCTGGACGGCTTTCTGCGCAGGTTTGTACGGAGGACTGTACAGAGCAAGGCGACCAGATGCTGAAGGCGGCGCTGACAGTTGTACGGGGCAGGTACAGTACCTGAAGGCGGCGCAGTTTGTGTACGGGCAGGTACAGTACCTGAAGGCGGCGCTGACTGTACGGAAGCACCTGTCTTGCTGCGCAGAGCTGGAACAGTACGGGCAGGCAGAGTTGTACGGCGAATGACAGTAGCTGTCAGTGAATTCGTATGGACAGCTGACAGCGTGGGTGTTTGGTGGCTATGGCCTGTATAGATGGCTCTGATACCAAATGAAGGCAATGAAGGCAACAGAAGTGTTAGGGTTAGGGTTTAGAGAAGCTTCAAGCAGGCGTGGAAACCAAGAGAGAGAGAGAACACGACTTCAGTATTATGCTTGATGAAAAGTGAAGTACAATAGCCACATAATAGTGACCTAAAGAGATGTGTTCACATGTCTGGCCATAAAATGTGCCGGGTGGACCAAAACACCTATAAACTGCATATAAGTGAAACTGAGCTAAACTGGGGGAAAAAACCTCCACTAACTGAAGTAAAAAGTGCCCCAGTAATCTACTGATGATCACTAGCACTCCTCTGGGTGCATACACAGCATAAAACCCAACAATTGGGCATACCCTTTGGCGACTAAACGAGCCTTATAGCGATCAATCAAGCCATTAGGCTTGCGCTTCAATTTATACACCCACTTTATGTTGATAGCACGCTTGCCTTCAGGCAAGTTACATAACTCCCATGTAGCATTCTTTTCAATGGAGGCCAACTCCGAACGCATGGTTGTGACCCGATTCTCATTCTCCAATGCATCAAAATTAGAAAGTGGTTCCTCATTACATGCGGTAGCGACAAGAGCCGTGTCAACAAAATGAGATGCATGTCGAGAGGTAGTGCGTGTACGACTTGGCATAAGTGTAGGCATCTTGCTGCCACGCAAGGTGTTAATGAGCCAGCGGGGAACTCTCTGTGAGTCACGAATGGCTGCATGCTCTTCAACCAATGCATCACCCATGGCATCCTGATCAAAGTGTGGCAGATCTGGAGCAATATGGGGAATATTGGGTTGCTGATTTTGCGGATTTTCAGTAGCAACAAGCAACAGGAGGCTGGTTTGGAGCCAAAGCAAGCTCAACAGGTTCAGTACCTGTAGGACATCTGGGGTATTAATTGATGGCTGTAGCCTACATGTTGAGATGCATAAACATCAAAGATGACATCTCTGGACACAATAATCTTCTTGGTGGAAGGTACATACAGCCTGTATCCCTTGCTCTCACTGCTATATCCCACAAAAATACATTTCAATGCTTTTGCTTCAAGTTTGTCTCTGTTGTGCTAGTACATGGACTACTATACCCCACTCCACATTGCCAATGCCTGGCAAATCACTGCATGTGACTCTTAAGGCATAGCCATGATGTGCAAAATTTGCTTCCTCGGCATTGTCACCTGTAGTTGCAGTGAGACCTTGTTGCTTCTTCTTTTTCTCACTCTCTTTATACTTCCTATGTACCTCAATTACATGATCAGGTTTCCGACAATAGTTGCATCTCTTCTTCTTCTCAGTCTTCTCCTCTTTAGACTTAAGAGGATCTGAATGGGCTTCACACAACATTCATTACAATCAATTATGGGGGGCCACCCGGGCAAATAATCCATGACCCACATATTTTAGAAAGCCCAATCATGATCTTTCTCTTTTAGAGACAGATAATCCATGATAGTGACTGCATGTTCTACTGCTGAGGATGCTTTTGCTTCATGGATCTTCTACCATTTCCCACCCACCTCCCCCCCCAACTGGCCTTGTCCAAGATCCTCCCATAGTTACCGTTTTTCACCACCTGTATAGGTGCATTTCACCGCATGTAGGCACTTTTTTCCGCTCATAGGTGATGGCGCTGAGGGAACACCTAATGGGGGTTTGAACCCAGGACCTCCTGGTCCCAAGACAAACATCTCACCACCTACCACTTGAGCTACCACCTCATTCGCTTTTGCCACCAGGTTTGCATGCACCTTCTCTTGTTCTTTTGTTATCTTCTTCAAGCGTCGGTCCTTTGCGTGTCCTAGCTTCTTGTAGAAGTTGCATCTGATAGTTTGTTTGCCTGTCCCCTTTGTGAACATGACTATCTGACTTGAAGGAAATCGCAGGTTGCTCTCTACGGCGTTTTTCGTCTATGAGGACCGCAATCATCTCATAATAAGTCATTTCCCAAGCCACCCTCAATACCAATCAAGGTTTCAGAGAATTTCAAAACCTCTTCTATACTCGATAGAAGCACATCACTAACTTTTAATCAGATTTTTTTGTTTTTTTGTTTTTTTTTTTGTTTTTTTGTTTTTTTGTTTTTTGTTTTTGTTTTGTTTTTTGGCTCAAGGCAGACTTTGGAGTTAATAACTTAATTACCAAACAAGTTTTCCAACTTGCCCCATACCTCCTTTGAGCTCGTGGTGAAATCCAAGTGATGAATGAGATTGTTAGACAACCCGAGCCCGATGACTTCCATGGCCTTGTCATTACGGTCATTCCATGTGCGAATCTTCTCCACTCCATTGCTTGGTTTGAGGTCTGTGCTGTTGACCACATTCCAGATGCCATCTCTCATCATTAGGAGACGCATCTTTATTTGCCATGTTGGGAAGCTGCTTTCATTGAACTTTTCAATGGCCAAGCTTACTCTGTTGGTCTCCATGATGTGTTGAACTGCATTACTGTGGGCTGGTGAAGGTACAGTTGGCACGTTTTGGCCAGCGACGAGCAGTTACAGTTGTTGGAGAAGTAGCGATGCAGCGAACCCAAGTGAGCTGCAGCTGTACAGGGGCCAGAGTCGTCACAGGCAGGGAGGAGACATGTGCTGTAGGTAGGTGGAGATGGGTGACCCGTGCACTAGTGCCACAAGCTGGGTGGAGCGCAACAGGCCGGGACAGGCGGTGGCAGCACAGCTAGGGCTACAGGAGCGCGGCACGCTCAGAGCTGCTGGGGTGGCTGCACGCTCAGTGGTGCAGGGGCAGTGGCGCAGTCATATCTACAGGTTGGAGCAGAGGGAGGCGAAAGCATCCAGGGAGCTATAGCTCTGATACCATAACGGCATTTGAGGTACAGAGGGTAGGCTGAAGCTATGGTGGATTGAAGGTTTCCATGGTGTGCACGTAGAGAGAGAGAGAGAGAGAGAGAGAGAGAGAGAGAGAGAGAGAGACGACGAAGCTCAAGAGAGAGAGTATTGCACGACTCAATGATGGTTGATTGATGGATGTTGAAACTCTTCGCAGTACATGCTTTTGTAGGCTAGTAGCCTTATCTTTTGACCCATAGCCTTATCTTTTGTAGGCTAGTAGCCTTATCTTTTGACCCATAGAAATCTCACACACACACACACACACACACTACTGATGACACATGGACACTTATCCGCCGATCCTCTCACAAGAGGGAGTTCACACACATTGAGCCCTGAATCCTAACAAAGAGGTCTTGGATTCAATCCTAGCTTGCAGCAGCCAATGGACACCTCCTCACGTGAGGGTTTTATGCTGCCTACAGCTGGGCGTAGGACTTTCTGCTTCCCCCCCTAACTAGGGGTTGAGATTGAAGAGTAGTAGCGATTTCACCTGATTGGCAGGATCGCAACTTGGAAAAATAAGGAAAGAAAACTCAGAGCGGAGATTTGAAATTGTGACCTTTGAGCTGAAAAGTGTATTTTTTGCTTCGTTTCAAAGTAGTAACAACTTCAAGCAAGGGGCTGCAGGTAGATGTGCAAATACGCAATGAAGACCTGCGTATCGATACTTATAGGGCAGGAGGAGCAGGAGGGCAGCATGTAAATACTACCAGCAGCGCGGTGCGAATAACTCACATTCCTAGTGGAATAGTTGTCACGATTCAAGATGAGCGCTCTCAACATCAGGTAATAATGAAGGGTTTGTTGCAGTCTTTTCTTCCCCTTTGAATTGTTGTATGCTTCTATGCTTTGCGGTGGCTGGCTAAGGAGATCAAGGTGGTTTCAGAATAAGGCAAGGGCTATGAGTGTCTTACGTGCCCGGCTTTATGAATCAGAGAGGAAAAGATTAAGTGCAAGTCGCTCTGAATTGCGACAGCTTCAGGTAACATATTGCTTGGTTGTGAGCCCATGTATGTCCCTCAGCTTCCCATGGTCTTGTGGAGTTCTTCCTCCCCCTTATTTTTGTTTTGTTGTATGCCAATGGCCTAGATTGGCAGTGGAGACAGGTCAGAGCGGATTCGGACCTATAATTTTCCTCAAGGTCGAGTGACGGACCATCGTGCCGGCATCACAACCCATTCAATTGAGCGGTTCATGGAAGGAGAAGGACTTGATATTTTCATAGATGCTTTGTTAACAAAGGAGGAGGTGAATGCACTTGCATCATTGTCCATGGAAAGTTGATTTGCCACAAAAATTAGAGATACCAACCAAAAGAGGTGGTGCTGTATAATATGTACAACCCAGCTTGTTTTGTTGGTGATATTGGTAGTGGATGGAGGAAGCTCAACCTCAGGAGGTGGTCCCCTGGTTTTTTGAGTTCCTTGAGGTTGCTTTTCAAGTAGATTTTCACCCACCATTTTCATCCAGGCCCCCATTACTGAGAAGCATTTTTTGCTCGCTATTGTATTTTGGGCTTTGAGAATGCTTACACACTATAGACTCATATTTTTTAAGTAAGATCTCATGTTTACATGGCATGGCTGAGCTATTGGTCACATGTCCACCTATCTCTTATCAGTTGATAAAGGTGCAATAAGGAGTATGCATGGAACTTGAGAGACTTTCTAAAGGTGTTAAAAGGCAACTTTTTTTTATTTTGGCAGCTTTTGCAATTCTCTATGCATGTGCTAATGGAAGTAAAGTGTGGCCTGGGGTTTACATAGCAACTGTTGAGTCTCTTTCCATCAGAAGTGGCATGTTGGTTACAGTGTCCCTTGTGTCCGTAAGTAGAGGGAAATACTGTTTTGGTTATGACGCAATGTCATAGAGTCTCCACCTCACTTAGTCTTCTTACTCAGACATGTCTTTGCATCACGTGGCCGTGGTAATGGTCGTAGATGGTAGGATAGGTCACCACAACGGAATTTTCAGCCTACATATGTTGAATAGTCTTATGGGGTACACAAGAAATGGTAAACAACATATATAATCATAACTATTGTTAGAATGCAAGCCAGGCTCAAGCTTGAATGGTTGCATCTCGGCCTACTTATTGGTAGGTCCAAGTTTTAAACTCTGGCACCTTAGCTTAGGCAAAGAATTGCAATTAAAAAAAGAGAACGCATTCAGATTTATGTGCTTTGTGTGGGTGGTCATCACTTGCAAGGCATCCAAATATCATGTATTTACCATGGCTATTTTTTTGTAGAATATCAACTAATTACTAAATATACAGTCCTTGAAATACAAATAAAGCTAAAAATGGGTTTTGTCACTTTAAGAGGCTTGCCTTTGAATGAAGATACAACTTTGTGTTGATTGTTTTCATTAAAATGATTCCTCTGAAGGATTGGATTTTAAAAATTAACAAGAATGATGAGTAAAATCCACATATAAGGTCATTATGCAAACTATTGCTAGGTTTATTTCAAGATATGTATGATTCATTTTGACAACTCTGGACTTCTAGATTAAAATTATGTCTTGATGATCTAAATACTATTTGGTTGTGCTTGATAGGTCAAATACGCCTTGATGTTCTAAATACAAACTATTGTGCTTGATAGTGCAAACACACAGTAGAGAAGTTACACAATAATCTAAACTTGCACAATTGTCCAGTTGATTCTTCTTCTGTGAACCTAAATTATAAAGTTGTTCATAGATGGTAAGCTCAATGTTGGTGCAAATGGACACCATCTTTCTGTAATGTAGAGAGTGGGTACTCTAGTTTGACTATTGATAAATGGACATCCAAAATGGGGTTCATCTCATTAGCAGTAAGCTTTGATGCTAGCCAAACACAATAGAATGGGCTTGGCGGTTCTAAATCTGGAAGTTGTTTAATGTATGCCACCAAGTTGACAAATTACATTATTGTGGGAGTAGCTTGTAATAATTGGCATTTTGTAATATCGAAGGTGATGGCATGTGAGGTTGGCTTTTAGGGATGCCAAATTCAGTTTTTATTGGGAAATTCTTGTGCATGATTTCATTATTCTTATGGTCTAGTACACAATGTCCTTAGACAACCATTTGAAGTGGCATGAACACCTTAACTCTTTATGCCTCTCATTTCAAGCTATATTGGACCAGATGCTGTTATAAACTGATAAAAGTGATTATAGTCCTAACTATTTGATTTGGTCAAAAGCGTTATGCTAAGCCATGATTTTTAAGCTTTATGCCTCTCATTTCAAGCTATGTTGGACTAGATGCTGTCATAAACTGATAAAAGTGATTATAGTCCTAACTATTTGATTTGGTCAAAAGCTTTATGCTAAGCCATGATTTTTAAGCTTTATGCCTCTCATTTCAAGCTATATTGGACTAGATGTTGTCATAAACTGATAAAAGTGATTATAGTCCTAACTATTTGATTGGTCAAAAGCTTTATGATAAGCCATGATTTTTACTAAAAAGCTTTATGGGAAGTGCAAGCCATAATGTTAATTTGTCAAATAGTAATATCACCTTTGTTTTGGGCTTGTGGAATCCTAATGAAGGGAGTCCTAAGAAACATGCAAAGAGTGTATGAGTGGGTAGTTACCAGGCGAACACACGATTATTGATGTGTACCTTACCTATCAATATCATGAGGTGGAGTGTGCTTTCAATATTTTTATATATGGTTTGATCAATCTTCCTCTGAAGTTTTAATATGATGTAGGCTTTAAAGGTAGCATGCCTTTACATCCTTGCACCACAGTTTAATGGACTTAATTGTTGTGATAAAAGAATGTAACATAATGTAGAATGTGTAAAAATAAAATTAGCAAAGCTTTTGTGCAACTTTGAATATTGGGTGTTGAGATTACCTCAAAAGTTACATTCCAACTCACTTTGAAATGGTGCAAAACACGCACATACACCACATCAAATAGCCCATAACAATAGCATGTGACACCACCCTTGCCTCCATAACAACAATATCTCAGAGCAAATCAGTTGCCTACAAGTGACCTCTTACTTCACAAAACCTATGATATTTTTTTTGGGGTTTTGTCTTTTTTTGTGTGGTTCAAACCTTAGTGTGTTTCAATGCTTGGGTGTGAAAAAAACCTCAAAATTAAGAGGGAGTTTGTATTTTTCGTGTGCAAAGAGCCTATAAATAAGGGTGTGTTTACATCTCCATCCTAGTCTAAGGATTACATTCATGTTTGGGAGTTTTATGATAATGAGGTGACACTGATGTGTTACTTGGATATTTGTTATGTGATGTGTGACATGGGCATATGATATATACATAATTTGAAAAGAACAATGTGATTATGTTTTCTTTTAAAAGGATTGTTTTGATAAAAGAGTGTGTATGAGCGCTTGTTTTTAAGTGGGGTGTGTGAGTAAAGAGTCAATTTTTAATTATATCGGTGCATGAGTTTATACCGACTCAATATGTCTAAGGACTAGACCCATGGGATTAGACGGGGCTAGGTTGAGCGTAAGGATTTTGTCAAAGTGGAAAAAGAATTAAGTACAGGAAAGTGGGCAATGGCAATTGAGTGGACTCAAGAAGTGGGTACTTCCCAAATCAAAACAAAATTCTGTTATTGAAATAAGAAAAACCGAGGGACAAATATTATAGTTGGCAAATCATAGACGCATATTGCCTTCATAATTGAGGAGTTAAGACATCTTTTTGAACTTGGAGGAGCCGCTTGTTGAGGTGACCTACATGTGAGAATTATAAAGGGAATACACTGGTGAAATCATTTACCTTTCTTGCATAAGGATTGTTTGGTCAAACTGAGAGGAGCTGATGGAATAGTCAAGCATTAGGACATGAGGTCCTGAGTGAGTCACTCTATCCTTAGTGTGACTTTGCTGCCATAGATAGATGGGTAGGGGTATCACAATAAGGGTCGAGTCACTCTATCCTTAGTGTGACTTTGTTGCCATAGATAGAGGGGTAGGGGTCTCACAGCAAGGGTTGATTCTAACTATTACTTCTCTTTTGAGAGGCAATGGTGTAACCAAAAGCCCAAGACAATGTTTATTATTTCCATCTTCAGTCCATTAAAAAAATGATACAACTATAAAAAGAAGCTATTTTCTAAACATATAGCTTATGGCATAGTTATCATAGCTCCTCATAATCATTGCTACACCATCACTAGTTAATGTGTCTTTCCCTGAGAAGGTAGACAAGGGATCCACACATTTGCATGCCTATGCATAGACTCTCTACACACACATTTGCAAGCATGTGCACACACCCACACACCCACACAAAGCACATCCACCCATATACATGTGCACAATCACTTAAACACACTTTCAAGCACGTGTGTATGCCTGCACAACGTGCACAATCACAACACGCTTGCCTTCACATGCACAAACTTGTATATGCACAATCACGAGATACACCATGGACACACAACCCTCCCCTTCTCCTTTTTTCTTCCCTTTTTTCCATCTTTTGTATCTCCCTTTTTTCATCTAACCCCACTCTCCTTTTTTGTTTTCCTAACCCCCTTTTTTCCTTCTTCTTAAAAAAAAAAATCTTTGTGCTTATGTGCATGTGTGTTTTTTCATACAGCCATCAACAGCCAGTAGGTTTTGAACCTAGCACCTCATGTATGGGACTTCAACATGTTACAGCTAGGCTATCTCCTTTTTCCCTTCTTCTAAATATGTTCTTTTTCTTTTAAAGTCGTCCAAGTAATCGACGCTTGCCACCTTCTTCGCCCACGTCGAATGGCCTCGCGCCTGAACACAGGATCATCACGTCATGTCTCCCTTTGCCCTCCTACGATGCTGCCCATGCTCACGGCACTACGCCTCCCAAGCCACCTCCTTCCCCACGCTCACAGAACTATTTGATCGCCCACGTCACCTTGATCTCTTGTGCCATATGTCTACCCAGGCCAACTGGTTTTTCGCGCCCTTCTTACAAGCAGAGAGAGAGAGAGAGAGAGAGAGAGAGAGAGAGAGAGAGAGAGAGAGAGAGAGAGAGAGAGAGAGAGAGAGAGAGAGAGAGAGAGCACTCCTCCTATCACAATCTAGCACCATACTAGAGGGCAAAGAGGAACGCGTAGGCTTAGGGTTGGCACAAAACAAGTGAGAAGAGAAAGTGCGAAAGAGAGAGAAGAGAAGAACTCAGTTAGGTGACAAAGGAAGGAACTGGGCGGATGCTACTATTTCCAAATTTGGTCGTAGGAGAAGAGTGAAGAAATTATGCGGGTTACAATCCAAGACACATCCAAAGAAGATACAATTGATACAAGATCCACAAAATCAAAGGAAGAGGGGGGTCAAGGGATCAATCTGGAAGGGTTAGACCTGGGAAAACAAGGAGAACAACCAGAAACCCCAAAGGGGGTTGGTGAATATCCTAATGCTAATGATGAAGAAATAAGGAAGTTAGAAGATGCCAAGGACCTAGTTGAAAAGTACCAACTTATCATAGTGAGTAATCTCAATAGACTTACATCCACTTTCCGATATCAATAATATATGTTCATGTGGCAAGCGTCTTTTTTGAAATTCAATAACAAAAACAAATGCCACTACCCTTCCAAATAATACTTTTTTTTAATACCAATAAGTGCATTATATTCTTACACTTCTCATAGAAGACCCATGCCATCAAGTTAGGTTGATCTTGGGTTGCTTGACTTGGAAATAAAGCATTACTTATTTTATACCAACCAAAGATTGCAAGTAAAGGTAATAAAGAGGTCAAGTTTATCCATCTTCCTAACAATTGCCATTAAATCCTAATACAATTGATGCATATATCGGGCCCCCCACCAGTATATGTAGATGGTAGAACTATCCAACGTCCCCAGTAATGCCCCAGAGACTCTATTGACCCCATCGCCTATATTAACAATATCTGTAAGCCTTGGTATACTTTAGCACACAATGGTTTCTGGTTATTACGTATCCATACTAATCTTCCATGTTGCTATATGCATCCACAACATATTGTTGCAAAAGTCGACCATCGTGTAGAAGGCAGACATTTGTATCTTCCCTTATTTGTTATCTATATGCATAGTATTGCCATCGCATTACAATCATTGTCTCCTCGTTTGAACCTTATCTATTTCTACCATGGAGTAGAATTCCAACATGCCAACCATCATTTCCTTGAGGAAACAAAAGAACATATAGTAGAGGCATATATGAAAACGATGCAAGTTAGATATTCTTTTTATAGTACCTTTGTGAGACATTATTTGAATATTTCTATGACCTACATGAAAATCATCCCCTTGACCCTGCATGATAGCAGCTACCTCACTACCCGTAGGAACTAACTATTTCCTTATGGTTGATTGAGCTTTAGTGTGTAGACCATTCCCAAATTTGCATGTGGACTAGACTATAACATTTCTCTTATTTTACGAAATGCACAAGCATACGGATTGTCTTCATACATCATTTTTTGTAACCTTTCAAGCACGTTATGATTTAAAGAAGACATCCCATAAAGTCTATTCTCCAATTCATGCTCCGTATCATACACATATAATTGGGCAAATTGAGGAGCTTCATCTCATGTTTCATAAGGTATTACATAACCAATACGATAATAGAGAGTACCAAGGATTCAAAAATTAAATGCATCTCCCCCCTAGTGAACTGATTATCCAAGTGAGAATCCACTGAAATGAATGCTAAGAAATTGTTATAAGACCATATATTCTTTCTATTCCTTACTTGCATTATCATTTTCAAGTAATAGATCAACCAATGTAGGAGGAGGTTTTTCCAAAGGCAGCAAAGAGATGTTCCCACTTGCATAACAGTGTTTGCCCACATATTGTCAAATCTTTCTTGATGCCTCACATTTCCAAATTAGTGCATGTCACAAAAATGGCACTTATAAGAAAGGTTTCCTCGAGTGAAGAGTACAATCTCCAAAACATAACACCATGGTTGCTGGGTGCTTAACATTCTGAGAAAATGAAAGCACACACCTTATAGAATGACATTCGGATTTGATACCTTTCACATCAATAATAGCATAAGAAATAGGATGAAATTATTAATATGACTAATCTCATCTATAGGTATCTCATTTAAATTAGAAGAAATAGGGCCTCTTGCCATATCTCTATGTGCCTATTCAGATGTTCATTGATAGGTTCTTGAAGGACCGTAGCAGTAGGAGTTGCTCTTTTACCCGAATCCACAGAATTCTCTACGCTCCTCCTCATCTTCAACTCTTCCAAATGTCATTTACATTAAAGTACTCCTTTAATGTAGCATCAATTTATTTTCAAATGGAAGCCCTTGTTCGCAAACAATTACGATGAGATTCGTATGTTGCATCCAAAATTCAAAGTCGACAAACTTGGTTTAAACTTAGGTATATATTTCTCCTGGCCATCTTCAACCTCCCTCGAAAAAGAAAAAAGTAAATACTAATTTGCTTTTTACAAATATTCTTAACTTCAAACGAATAACAAAATTTTATCTTATTACATTTGTTCTACTTCAAGTGCCATTATCCTCACATATGATCTTGGACGTGTATATCAAACATGTGACCCTACTCTTAAGGATAGACTCTGCACAGTAGCAAACATGATATAGCTATTAGAGAAATTTACAATAGAAAACACTACAAGACAATGCTGCCATACACGCGTTTCATACACGCGATAAATTACGAGCGCGTGTATGGTCGCGCTTGTATTTGAATAGAATCGGGCGCGTGTATTTTAGCATTTAAGTTCGCGTGTATATTTGCATTTATCAACGCGTGTATAAACGCGTTTATATACACGCAGTAATACACGCATCTATATACGGTAATATTCATGGATTAATACACGCTATTATACACGGATTAATACACGCCACTATACACGGATTAATACACGCATGGCAGAGAAAAACTGAAGAAAAACTGAATTCCTTTACAAAATTAAAAACTATTTTCTTTAAACCATCTCATAGTACATTACAGTATACATCATTACACAATCCCACTACATGCATTTACAACAATGAAATATATTCAAAAATAAATCATGCATATGAGATGATAGAAATGTCATCAATTTAGAACGTACAATGACGGATTGGTTAGGGTTCGATCTCATCTTCAATAAGATCCATCCTTGCCAAACGATCAACATCAATATCCATTTGATCAATTTGTAAGGCTACGATTAAATTTATTCCACTATCGATATTCTGTACTTCATTGATAATGGTATCGATGTCCTGATCATCCTCATCAACATCACCATCATCCTCAATGGTAGGGTCATTCTCATGATCATGAGAAATGGCATGCTCATCCTCATTATCATGATCATCTCTTATTTCTTGATTATCGATCACAACATCTTCAATGGCATGTTCGACATCATCTTCATTGCGGCTTGTTACATCCTCCATATGCTCCATATCAGTGAATGTATTATACATCACTTTGGAACGTGGTGCAATAGGGATGACGTACCACCATTTAATGTCATGCACCATTGGTAGATAGATAACCTACTCAAATACACATAGTATAGTAATTAATTAGCATATCAAAAGTCAAGGGGTACGCGAGCTTAGATATATATGTACATGAAACACATTAGTAAAAAAATGCATACCTGCTCACATTGTTGTGGCAATACGAGCCTATCTTTCTTTGTTTGCCAGAACTTTGTAGAGTCAATAGTTACATATCCACTTGCATGGCGTTTTATCGTTGCATCAGGCCCTTTTTTCACCACGTTCATTTGCCATTTGACATCCAAAACATACACAAAGAAGTGACGAAAGTCAAGCCTAAATATGTCTTGGATTATGCAACAATAATCATCCATTTTTCCATTAGCTCCCTCAAAGCTACTAATGACACCGCAATCTTGTGTATTTCTCTTTTCATCAATTCTTTGTGTTCGAAAATGCTTGCCTTCACACCATATAGCATTGAACATAGTGCACTGGACCAAAATAGAAGCAATATTTGTGTAAGCAATGTGAATAAATATTAAAAGCAAATCACTTACAACTAATGCAAAACATTAGTTCTATGTACCTTTGACATGCATCCTCGTGCATACTCCCATTCTTCCGCCGTGATATGCAGCCCCTCGTCGCTCTCTGCTCTCTCCATTTCCTCATGCAACCAATCAACATGGATATCATTCGGAAGTGTTGCTAGATGCTTAGGGTACGCCTTCTGAGAGCCATGTTGCCTCCGACAGAGAGCTCTTTCTGCTTGCCTTTTTGTCTTTGCATCCTCATATCTTGTAACCCATCTGCTCATCACATCACTATTAAGGATACAAGTGAAATTGAGATCATCAATCAATGTTCTATCAATTACTTTACTCTGTCCTTTTCCTTGAGGCACAATAGAGGTCATCCTCAAGTCCTCTTCATTGCTCCATAGTTGTGGCAAAGAGCTGTCCACCTGACCAAGAAATTTTGAAATATATACAAGAGACTCTTGTATCAACCAACCCTCGGCCATGCTTCCTTCAGGCCTTGCACTTTGCCTCACAAAGTCTTTTAAGGTCTTCATGAAGCGCTCTAGGAAGAACATCCAACGTGCATGCACAGTACCACATAAAGCGATTTCGTCCACTAAATGCACAATGAGATGTAGGTGACTTGTGAGAATGGTTTGCGGAAAAATCTTCTCTACCAAACAAACCACCTCCACTGCCATAACACGCGCATCATCCAACGTGGCTGGATCAATTGCTTTGGAACTAACATATCTGAAAAATAAATAAATAGTACGTTATACCTCATGCACGTTCATTTTGCAAGGTATAATGAAGGGTGATCTGACATGGGTTTTACATACCTCACAAGCTCGCCCATCTTATAAATACATTTTTTCAAACTCTTATTTGCACAATGGTCGATGCTAGTAGGTAGTATGAACTACGCACATAAGAGCACATGTATGTATGGTTTATGGTATTACAAAATTTAACTTCAACATACGTACAAGACTTGGAAAACACTTACTTGAAGCATCTTGTGCCAATCGTGGGACTTCAACCCATATAGTTGCTCAACGCCTCTTTTCTTAGTGGTTGTAAAGGCTCCCTTCAATGATCTCATGCATCCAGTGGGAGTACGCAAAGTGGTGATGGCCTGCTTTACCTGCTTCTCCTCTTTCTTTGATATAATCCATGGTGCAGGCGGAAGACGAACGTGCCCACCCACCTCTCGTGGCCAAGCTTGACGCATACGTCCTGCGACTCGCAAGTCCTCACGTACGCTAACATTGTCTCGTTTACCAATAATATGTTCCCAAATACCAGATCTCACATTCTTGAAGATGGTTGATCTTAAGATGGGTCCAATATGGCAGCCAAAAAAAAATGGAGTACCTACACAAGGGATTGCTCTATGTGACCTTTAATCCAATTAGAGACTACACAAAACAAGATTGAAAAAACATTACTATACCTGTTCATGCCATCTGGAGGAAGAATAGTTGTAGACTCCCAAATACGCTTCCAATCTTTTGCACGAAGTGTTTGTGGAGGAATGTTACTCTTACTAGCAACATATTTAGGATGATCTGAGGGGAGAAATCGATGATGATTATCGAATATAGTCTTACACAAACCGTCAGCATACTTATGTACTAACGAAGGGCCACAAACAGGACATGCATGTTTACCCGATGTTTTCAACCTGTTAAAATATAAATAAAAGTTAGAATAATAAAGTCAATATGTATAATTAATATATATAGCCAATAGTAATAGAGTAGGGAGGTAATTAGAATTCTTACCAGAACAATCGCTGTATCCTGGAAAGTCATGCATTGTCCACATCAACACTGCTTTTAAGTCGAAGTGTCGAGAGGACGGAGGCCTACTAATGTCCACCACTGCAACACCTCTCCATAGTTCCTCCAACTCATCAATCAATGGTTCAAGATAAACATCCATATGCTTGACTTTATGTTTCCTTGGAATTAGAAGGGATAACATAAGATGTCCCTTCTTGATCGCCATTGATGGTGGAAGGTTGTAATTCACCAACACAACTGGCCACACGCTGTATGCGGTGCTTTTGAAACCAAATGGATTCACTCCATCCATACCTAGGACAAGTCTCAAGTTTCTGGGCTCTGTTTTAAAGCTGGGCCACTCATCTTTAATATGCTTCCAAGCAGGAGTGTCTGTGGGAATTCTCCACATGCCATCATCCGATCGATGTGAGGAATGCCATGACATGAGCTCTGCTATGATTTGCACTTGAACATGTGTTTGATGCGAGGAATTATAGGAAAGTGTCGTAAGACTTTAAGAGGTACATCAAAACTCTTCATATCTGTTCTATACCTTGCTTCACCACAAGTGGGACAATGTAGAGCCTCCTTATGCGTCCCACGAAAGAGAATGCAATCATTGACGCATGCATGTATGCGATCATAATCCAGTCCTCCAAGAGATGTCACATAGCGCCTCGCTATGTCTCTTGAGGTGGGTAGTCTATTTTCCTTTGGAAGCATGTTTGATAATAGCCTGCATCCAATATCATCAATTATAATTAGTCTTAAATCCTAAACCTTAAACCACTAATTCAAATTTGTAAGTTAGAATGCTTACTTCAATAATGCGTCAAGACTTGCATTGCTCCATCCATAAACTGTTTGTATATTGAGTAGTTCAAGTGAAGCACGTAAAACAGAGAATGTGCACCCTTCAAACACCGGTGTCGATGAAGCCTTGTAAAGATGCTCTTGTTCCATATCATCGTCGTCCATACCTTTGGGATCATCCTTAAAAAGATTCCGCACCATATCATCAAGCACCTCCTCTTCCACAACTTCGTGGGGTGCAGGGCTATTGTCATCCCTTTCCCACTCATCTCTGACAATAGATCCCGAAGCTCCAGCATCATCTCGTTGACGCTTTGCGTGCTCTCGTCGCGCGTAGGGTACCATGTTAGGGTGTGGTACTACATCCTGCTTCAATTAGAGTTTATATATTACAACTCTATTAATTTAATTTGGATACCATGAGTCATTTGAATACCATCAATTTACATCTACTCATCTCTAAACCTGTTTGATTCCATTCTCCATACATGGAGATGTGATTCAAGGTAATTCGACGTGCTCGTACAATGTATCCTTGACATCGATTACACATACATTTGATCCGTTGTCCCAACCACACATCGCGATTACGATGACGCATTGTCTCATCTTCCCCAGAACTGCTTGAAGAGGTTGATGACATCCTATGTACAAACCAGAAAACACAAAATCATAATATGTTTTTAATGAAAGTATAAAAATCGCGTGTATTGACGCGGCTATTTCCTAAAAATTGCGTGTATTAACGCGGCTATTTCCTAAAAATCGCATGTATTAACGCGGGAAATTCCTGCAAAACGCGTGTATAAACGTCGCTAAAATATCATACACGCGAATATACACGCGTTTATAAACGTGACGGTCTATTTAAACTAAAAATAGCCCGCCTTCCCCAAATATAGATTTTGAACTAACATATCAACACTGCTTTCGTTTTCGCCTCTTCCAACAGAAACGAAACCTAAGTGCAAGGAGGGAGCAGAGAAGGAGCACACACGGGAGGAAACCGAGCAAGAAAGAAGACTCACTTTTTCAGAGGTGAGTCAGTTTGTCCTGTGCCTTGTCTCTTTCCTCAGATTTGTTTATGCTATTTGCTCTTTGCTTTTTGGGTTTGTCTCCGTCCTTTTGCTTCTGTGCACACGATTGGGTGAATGATTCTGACAGGGGCGACAATGGTCCTTTTATAAGGACACTGTGTCTTTGTCGGAGGTCGGTCCTTTTGAAATTTTTTTTTCGCAGGTCGCGTGTAGAAACGCGTGTAAAAGCGCGTGTACTTGTCTGCAGAGTCTATTCACGCGGATATACACGTGTTTCTGGATGGGTGTATACACGCGTTTTCGGACGGGTGTATACACGCATTTCTGCACGAGTGTATACATGAGACTGCGTTTTAGAATTCATGATTTGTAGGCAACACAACTGACTTGAATGATGATATTTGTGTGAGTCAAGAGACAGCCCATGATGTACATGAAGATTTTTGTTGCAGGTTCTTTATGGATATTCCAGGTTCTTCATCCGATCCATTTGCGTATAGCAATTGGCTGATGGAGATGCTGAATCATTTTGGGCGCCATCCTGGTCCAGTTGAGCTTATAGAGTATATGTATGCCCATCCCCCTCCTTCCCTGCCTGGTGTCTATACCCCTACCGCGAGTATCCAGGGCACTCCAGTGCCGTCTATTCCTCCGAGTCCGATGAGACGGCATGCAGCTTCTCCTCTTCCACGTCCACCGAGGAGACATACCTCGTCCCAGACACACTCACGCACACCCTCACAGCCACCATCACGTGCTCTCTCAGAGCCACCGTCACGTCAGGGCTCACAGCCACCGTCACGTAGACAATCCCCCAGTCGTGACTCCACCCGCAGCAGTAGGAAGAGTGGGAGTGGAGGATGCGGTGGGTGCTTTGGTGGGGGAGGTGGGGGGGGTAGTAGGGCACGCGGTGAGAGAGGAGATAGAGGGAGAAGAGTTAGAGGAGACAGTTCAGAAGAGGAGGAGATGAGAGAGGTGGAGAGAGTGGTCTGCTATGATGTGACGGATAGGGGCGGGATAGTGATGGATGCGAGGGGGAGGGAGGTAATGGAGTACATGCGTGGGGTAGTATCAAACTCATATAGAAATTGTTTTATTAAATTTAAAGATCAAAATAGCCGATTAGTTGGGGAGGTGATAGAGGCTGTACATAGTCGGTACCCCAATCCCCCACATGCTACATTCTCAGATGTATGGGGAAGGACGCGAATAAGGGAGATCTTAAGTAATAAAAGATCTCACCTTAAAAAACTCGCGTACGATGACCGGCTAAATGTAGCTGCGGGTGGCTATCCTGCCGAGAAACCTGCCACTGCGCACAAACGCGAGTGGAAGGAGGCAAAGAAACGAGCAGAGGGTGGCGTGAAGAGCAGGCAGCATGTGGAGGCACGACGGATCCAGATGGAGACCATTGGATCTTCGCATTTCGGATCTGGCGGCGTCGAGTCATGGGAGGCAGAGTTCGTAAGTATCTTGCCTTTTTATTTGATTGTTTACTTAATTCATTGATTCTATGATTGTTTTAATCTTACAAATTGTGTTGATTATGATACAGCGAACGGGTTATGGGGAGGAAGCCCACAACCCACGATACTGCGTATGCTCGCCGGCATAGCAGACGTGACACGTGGGCCATCTTCAGAGCCGAGGGACGTATTACGGACGCGCAGTTTGAGATGGCCATGAGACCATACGGTCGACAGGTACTTGAAAATTCTAAACGAATGATTTTGGTTTATTGAATTACATATATATATACTTATATACTATATATTACTTGAACAGGCACAAGCTGCTGATGATCCACCCGCCGCCACTGCAGAGGGTGGACGTCAGCACTACTCATCGGACATTCCGACCGATGTGAGCTCATCTGAGCATGGAGGGAGCACCGAGTCATCATCTGGGTCTGAGTATTACTCAGACTTATAATATCACATTCCATATTGAGGATGTGGTTCTATATATTTTTTTGTAAACTGAAGCCATGGGCTACTTCGAGATATGGACTCCCTTGTATACATGTATGCAATTTTGATAGTAATATTGAATCGTGAATCGATAGTATTACATTCATGTCTGTCTTGAATCGTGTATTGACAATGTATGCATTCATGTCGTTCTTGTCTTAATCTCCCTCGTGCATATGTTCTTCGTGGATGGTCTAATGCACAAAAAAAATCCAGAGAGTGTTATTGGGTGCTGGAATGCTGGAACAATATTCAGGCACCAAATAGCACTCTCTGGATTTTTTTTTTTTGCTTTCTGTTCGCGTGTATAAACGCGTCAGAACTGCTAAAAATCCCGTAACATACACACTATCCAATTTTGAGTCTCAACTCAGGTAGGACTACACCCTCCACTTTGAGCACCTATAATCTGTAAAATACCTGTGTATTAACGCGTCAAAACTGACAATTATGTGTGTATAAGCGCATCTAAATTAAAGAAATGCGTGTATAGACGCATGTATCAATGTGTCTGAGTACATCTGAACTGAACAGAACGCGGCTATACATCCGTGTATAAGCGTGTCTAAATTAAAGAAATGCGTGTATAGCCGCATGTATCAATGCGTCTGTGAACAGAACGCGGCTATACACCCGTGTATAAGTGCGTCTGGGAGGTCCTATACACGCGCTTTTACACGCATGTCTGTGGCCGCGATGATACACGCGCTGGTACACGGGCCCGCTACTTTTTTTCACAAGTCATTTTTAGCGGCTAGGAGCGCGGGTATGAGCCCGATCCCTTGTAGTGAAAGTGTGTCTAACAAATACAATCCATTTGCATCACTAATTCTATGCATGACACTAATAAGTGATAACCTCTCTTTGTCTCTCACCTTTCTTTGCTAATAAAGGCATTTCTCCAAAGAGAGAGAGAGAGAGAGAGAGAGAGAGAGAGAGAGAGAGAGAGAGAGAGAGAAACATGGTGAGAGACAGAAAATCTAAAGAGCGAGAGAATAAAATAGAAAAAGAGGTATAAAGACTTTGGCGAAATAGAGAATTCATAAATATCACCACACGGAGAAGCTAAAGCTAGAAATTAGTTGCAATACAATTTTTTACTTGAACAAAAACATCATTACTCTCACAAAATCTATTAGCAACTACCCTGGCCTCCAACATACAGCTCATCTTTTTCATAATAGAATTGGGTCGATTAACGGAATGTACGTACATACTCTTTTAAAGAATCGGCTTATTCTTTATAGTCCCTAGTACATCTGCTTAGACATTCCACAATTTCAACATGCAAATTTTTCATAAAGGAAATCATGTCTAGTTGGCATGGTGTTGAAATATACAAGTGAATAGGGTGTGTGCGGGATTAAGCCCTTAGCAAGAGGCTATAAAAGAGAATTTGTAAATGTGAGAGAACCTATGAAAAGGTGAGAAGTATCTACTGGGAAAGAATAATTAGCATGAGGAGATTTATGAGGTGTGGAGATATTCTGGGAGAGGAAGAGTTGGAGAGAATTAAGTAAAAGAGATGGAGTGAGTCAAGGAGAAATCAGTGGGATTAGATGCTTGGATATAAACTCTATAAATTGAGGCATTGGCCTAATGAGAATTTGCTGGTTTTTGATTATCCATGTCTACATTAAGCTATCAATTAATTGCTCACTATCATGTCTTAATTATCATCTAATCTCTTTGTTAATGATGTTGATTCTAGCGTTTGATCTAGCATAGCTCATCACATTACTGAAAATTTAACATGGTATCAGAACCTAGCCTAGAATCCATCAAGTTTATGAGCCCATTATCTTACTAATCACTTGGCTAGTTAGGATTAGTAGATAATTAGATTTTTTAAACCTCTTTTTCAAGTAGTCTCTGCACCCCTAGCCAGTGGAGGGGATTGATCTCCCTCCAAGAGAAACATTAGGGCAAACACTTTTAGCCAAACATAGCTACACTCCCCACACATAAGCCAGTCAAGACAAATCACGAAAAAGCCAAGGGAAGCTGCAAAAATTAGCGATTTCTCCAGTGCCTCTTTTTTTGAAGAAATTGGAGATCTTGTCTTCCACAGATGCAATAGCTCTAATTCCTCTTGGCCCCCTAGGGGTTTTCAAGGGTGCTCTATAAGGTGGTGAAGACAAATTTTGATTTGATCAAGTCTACAGTGAGATCCAAGCTCTTCATCAAATCTATAGGTGACTTGGTAAAACAGAGATTAAGCATTCAATGTTTGGTCAAATCTTGTGTTTCTTGGCTTAATCCTTTATTAGACTAATTGCTATTGATGGCCTTGAAAGGATATAAGCTCATTTTAACTCTAAGGCCTCAGATCTGGACTCCCCGCATACTCTGTTTTTTGCACACAAAAGAGAAGATTAATTTGCTAATCAGTGATTAATAAGTAGTAATCATTATTTTTTGGTGCAATTGAGGGTTCAAATTAACCATTAGTATCTGATACAGATCCCTATAACTTCAAATTACAATTCGGAGATGTTTTGACACTCCAACCATTCCGTACAGATTTGTTACCCTTGGTTTAGTGTAATTTCTGGTGATTTTATGCTGATAAATCTGTTGTAATCATCACCTAAACACTAGATTGAGTTGTAAAAGGATAGACACTGCCCTTGAATCTTGAAATTGGATCGAGAGGTAAGACCCCCTTCACATCATCATCATGAGTACGGCACAAGAGAGCCAAATTTAATGGGGGGGAGCAGTTTTACACATGGTAGACAAAAACCATGTATCTGCTCATGAGGAAAAATCTGTGGGGGCTAGTTGAGGGAAGAGATGAATGCCCAGAGGTGAGAGGGAAAAATGAGTGGAAGAGCAGGAATGAAAAAGCATTGGGACTTATCACACTCAGTTTAAATGATGAAATCATTCATCACATCACAGGGATACAGTGGGCAAAAGATGCATGGGATGAACTCAATAAATTATTGGCACACAAGCTAAAAATTCAAAGATAAATCTGTTAATGCAATTCTACAAATTGGATATGAAGGAAAGTGAACCTTTAATCACATACTTGATCAGATATAAAAGTATTAAGCAACAACTGGCAGCTATTGGCAAAAAGGTAGAAGCTGATGAGGCACTAGCTGTGCTTCTGAGAAGAGTGTGGACAAAGGTGAATATGAAAACATTGTAGCAACATTAAAGAATGTACCTGAATTGAAGCTACACGAGATAGAAGGAGCTCTACTAGAGCAAGAGACCAGAGGAAAAGAGAAGAAATGGCTGGACTCAACAACAGGAGAAGAAAAAGCATTCTTCACCCGAGGAGGATTCTCTCGAGGACGAGGATGAGGAAGAGGTAGAGTAGGAGGAAGTACCTTCACTTGCCTTTCCACAACTGTGGAAAACTAGGACACATGGCAAGAGATTGCTATAGCAAACCCAGTGGAGAAGGAACGACATTAGCAAACTTCATGGAGGCTCCTAAGGAAGTGGAGTGAGATCATCTTTTCAGAGAGAGAGAGAGAGAGAGAGAGAGAGAGAGAGAGAGAGAGAGAGAGAGAGAGAGAAACCCCACAACCCAATGTAACCTGCCCCAATAGAGTAAAACCACCTCTGAGCCACCGATGATGTAGGCCATGTGGTAGATGTATGTGTGAGCAGTTTAGTCAAGGTCACATGCACTTGTACTAGCCTTGGACACATAGAGAGAGAGAGTGTGTCAAAAGGACTATGAGTTTAGGGACTTGAGGCACTAGTTGTGGACTATCAAGTAAGAGGGAAACTTGGTATAGGGTTCAGGTGTGCTAAGAGTATTCACTTGAGGGGAGGTGTTGAAACTTAGTATAGGGTCCACGTGTGCTAAGAGTATTCACTTGAGGGGAGGTGTTGAAATATACAAGTGAATAGGGTGTGTGCGGGAACAAGCCCTTAGCAAGAGGCTGTAAAAGAGAATCTGTAAATGTGAGAGAACCTGTGAAAAGGTGAGATGTATCTACTGGGAGAGAATAAAGGGTAGCATGAGGAGATTTAGGAGGTGTCGAGATATTCTGGGAAGAGGTGGAGAGAATCAAGCAAAAGAGGTGGAGTGAATCAAGGAGAAATCAGCGGGATTAGATGTAAACTCTATAAATTGAGGCATTGGCCTAATGAGAATTTGCTGGTTTTTGATTATCCATGCCAACATTAAGCTATCAGTTAACTACTCACTAATCACATTTTAATTATCATATAATCTCTTTGTTTAATGATGATGATTCTAGCATTTGATCCACCATAGCTCATCACATTGCTGCAAATTTAACAGTTGGTTGGTCTCTATGCGACCACTACTATCAAGAACACCATGAAGATGATGTGTCAACTCATCTCTTAGAATATCTTCCCTTTGGGTGCCACTTCCACAGATCTCATCCCAAAAGGGCATTTAAGTACTCCTTGCAAGAGCAACCTCATTTTTCTCAGTGCGCTCGAGATCACATGTCCACAATAGTTTGTAGATGTTTAGAGCTTGGCTGTCCAGATGGAGACCTTGATCGAGCAAGGTGTTTCACAGCTCGAACATTAATCAGCTCAGGCGAGGTAGACAAAGCTACATCAGAATTGGAAGCTCCATTGAAATCATTCTAGATCTGCATTTTTCGAAATTAAAAATGAACATCTTAAGACTCTCCAGAAATCTCTTTAAATCTTAGTCAACATATAACATAACCCTAATAACCCAACTATATACCAATACTATATACATGTAGATACCTCATAGTTGCAAAGAGGAAACAATATATACTCTTAACGAGCCATATTGATAGAGAGAGAAAGGGCAACAATAAAACTAACCTCAAGTTGAAGAGAGAATGATATTCGAAACTACCAACTTTGCTGGGTATTGACCTTGTGCCTTGCTATATGTATTGTTCAATCACGTGATGTGCAACGTTATTAACCACATTTACTCCAAAACATCCATCAAGAATGAAAGTTCCATATCTCTAATAAGTACGTATCACAATTTCTCTCCAAAGCACATGCATTATGTATGTATGTACCACATACATACATACATACACTCTTATAGATACATACATACATACATAAATGTACGTATGTATGTAAAAACATACATACACACATACATATAATCTTATAGATACATACAAAAAAATACTCATATAGAATTATCTACATACAACATCTATCTATCACTAGATCTATCTCTAGATATACATAAGTGCAAACATAGCATACCTATACCTATACACACACACACACTTATTTGCACACACACACAAAGATACACACATTGGCACACCACATAGATATAAGTATATGAATGAATGTTGTAACCATTTTTTATCTCTCTTACCTCTCTTTGTCACACACACACACACACACACACACACACAATTACATCCAAGTCTCATTGGTATGTATGCATATTTACATATTTACATATATATATGTGTGTGTATGTCTAGTAAACATATTGGTATGTATGCATATTTAGATATATACATATATATCTGTACGTATGTCTGGTAAACATGTGTTTCTTCTTGTCTTGCATGCACGGACACACATGTATGTATGTATGTACGCACATGTATGTATGTATGTATGTATGTACACACATACACTCTTATAGATACATATATACATACATAAATGTATATATGTATGTAAAAACATATATACACACATACATATAATCTTATAGATACATACAAAAAATTACTCATATAGAATTACTAAGAAATTCAAAGTTAAACCATATACATGTATATGTATATGTTTGTGTGTGTATGGATGTCTATGCATATGTATGTGTATGTTTGTTTGGATTTGTGTGATCATGCATGGGTATGTATATATGTATGTACATGTGTGATCCCATGGATTTTGACCCTCTTAGTTCACACACACACACACACACACACACACACACACACACACACACACACTGTCACAAACCAAAACGTGAAAGGGAAGATTAGAAAATATGAGAAGCAACACTACAAGAGAAGAGATCATTAGTGGCATTTTACGTTATGCCACTATAAGCGCCGTTATTACACCGATGATGACTGGTGCTAGATAAATTCCACTATGAGCGCCATTATTAGCATTGCTAAGTGGCACTAGCTATAAGTGTCACTAAGCGATGTTGTAAAAATGTCTCTATAAGCGCCGATATAAACACCGCTCAACGACGCTTGAAAAAAAAACAAAATGTTGAAATATTGAAATGTTAAAATCCAAAAAGCTTGACAAACATCCAAATATTTTTGAAATAGAACAACATAAATCACCAAATCGATAAACCAATCAGTATGCCCCTATGTTATGATGATATATATTTAATTAGTACCATCATCAAATCCATCTTGCAATAATCAATGCATGCAAATTCGTCTATTTCTAAATCCATGATTTCGATGGCTCCTATATCAATACAAAGTCCTTGAAGAAGATGTAAAGGTATTATCATCATGGTCCTCATGGTGGTCATATTGATTGTTAGTTGCATCTTCCATTGATTATCCACCATACATTTCTTCTTCAACATCTTGATCTTGAAATATACGTTTAGATCGAGGAGTGACTTGTATTACATACCACCAATTAGAATCTCTTTGGTCCAGATAAAACACAACCTAAAAAAAAGAATAAAAAAATATTTACAAGAAAATATATACAATGCCTTCCTTTTATCTATAGATTAATCAAAATTGTTCACAATGTTATAGCACAACGTATGTGTCTCTTGAATCTTGCCATAATTAGTTGAGTCAATTGCAAAAAATCCGCTTGGATGCTTCTTGAACGATTGCTTGAGTACCTCTATATACCACTTTGAACCACTTAACATCAAAGATAAACACTTTGAAAGCTCTAGATCCAATCTCCAAGATGTCTTGAATTGTTCCACATATATTCAAGTTTCTCTACTATAATGTTACTATCTCTTCTACTAGCTCGACCATCTTGGTCAAAACTTGCCATTACACCACAATCACATGTGATTCTCTTGGAGTCCACACGTTGAGTGCAAAAATGTCAACCTTCTGACCACATTGCATTATGCGTTTTATACTGAAACCCAATAAAAAATCTTAAATATAGGTTATATGTAAGAAATTTATTATTCAAAATTATATATATTAGTTAAATACAATATATGTTAGTTAAATATTAAAACATCTTTACTTACATGGTAGTCCCATCCCCTTGCATACTCCCATTGTTCTCTTGTAATCTCCTCTCCTATCCTTTCAGCTTGCTCTAGGGTATCTCCAAGCCATTAAATATTGCAATCCTTTGGAAGAGCCTTTAGGTTGGTGGGTATGCCATGTGCCTTTGTGTTGATATCTTAAATGCTCCTCTCCTCTATCCTTTTCTTTATTGTATCTCTATATTTCTCAATCCACTTTTCCATCACAGAAGTGTTAAGAAGACAAAATGTAATGAACTTTTTGTGCATGGACTCATCTATCTTTTGAATGTGTCTGTTTCCATGTGGCACATGTGACACCATTTGTTTATCCTCATCGTTATGCATGAATCTAGGCATAGATGAATCAATTTGTTTCAAATATTCTGAGATGTATATGAGGGATTCTTGCACCAACCATCCCTCTGCCATGGTTACTTCTGGCCTTGCCCTTTGCCTCACAAATCCCTTCAAGGTTTTCATGAAGAGTTCAAGAAAGATCATCCCACACTAACTATGAACAATGCCACATATAGCCACCTCATCCACCAAATGTACTAGAAGGTGCAATTGAGTTGTGAGTATGCTTCTTGGAAAGCTTTCTTCAATCATACACACAACCTTGGAAAGCTTTCTTCAATCATACACACCACCTCAATTGACTCAACTTGAGCCTTCTCAATGGAATCTAGATGAATCTCCTTTGACACTATCCACCTATTCAACAAAGGAAGAAATGATAAATTAAAGAAAAATAGATAATTTTAAAGCTATATGTTATACCGAAAGCATATATGTTATACCGAAAGCATAAATCTATAGTTTTAATTGGAACTCACCTTGCTAGTCCACCTAATTTATAGATGGCATTCCTTCTCTAGATCCACCAATTGATATTGGAAGTATGAACTAGTGAAATCAAATTTTGAAAATAATAAAAGATCAATATAGAGTCCACACAACATAAACCAAAGAGTGCCCAAAAAATAGATATAGTTATGTATGTACCTGCATCATCTTGTGCCAATCATGTGATTTGAGACCATACAATTGATGCTCACTCTTCTTCTTTGTTATTGTAAATTCACCCTTTAATGAGTGTAGTATACCGGTTTGTGTACAAAAAGATGAAATTTGATTCTTGAGATTATTTTCCTCTTGCCTTATCAACCTTCATGGTGCCTTTAGTAAAAACCACCTTGTCATTGACTACCCTCGGCCATGCATTTTCCATGCATCCGTTAGGTCATCCCTTATTGCATGGGTGTCTTTTTTACCAATTAGATGGTCCCAAATAATTGATGCCACATTCTTAAAAATGTGCATTGGATCCAAAAGATGATTTATTCTTAACTCTGTCCAATATGGTAGATGACAAAAGATTGAGTACCTTTTCATGCCCACGGGTGTTGTGATGGGAGTCACCCTCCATCTCTCGTCCCACTCTCCATCTCTCCACCTTTGCTCCACTAGTAGCATTAGAGGAGGCAAATGCCACATGGCTTCCCACTATGCACCTCTCATCACTATTAGAGAAACCTCTGATAGAGCATAATTAGGGTGGTTTGGAGGAAGATATCTATGATGTTCATCATACACCACTTTCTTTAGTGCATGTGCTTGTCTGGATACAAGTGATGGACCACAAATTGGACATGCATTATATCCTACAGTTGTGAGACCTACCAAAATGGCATGTAAGAATTGAAAGTTAATAGGGACATTAAAAGACACTAGAGTTATAAATGAATCATTTGTTCATACTAAGATAAGAATCAATTTATGAGTACGACGTACCTGAGCACTATGTATAGCTCAAAAAATTATACAGATTCCATATTAAGATACCCTTAACCATTGCATTACGACGACATGAAATTGGACGAGAAACATCATGCATCCTTATGCCTCTCCTTAATTGCTTGATCTCATCAATCAAGGGATCAAGGTATATATCCATATTCTTTACCTTGTGCTTCCTGGGCACAAGTAGTGTAAGCATCACATGACACTTCTTGATGGACATCCATGGAGGAATATTGTAATTCACAATAGCAATGGGCCATGTGGACCATGATGTAGACCTTAATCCAAATGTGACATCGACGCCTATCTTTCTCCCCTAAAAAATTCCCTCCACTCCTTTGTTTAAGGGACTGCACTGACTCCATCCTCTCCATCAATCCAGCTCTATCACATTCATTTGTACTCTTTATATTCTTCTTCCCCTTCCCCTTCCCCTTCCTCTTCATCTTACTCTTACTCTTTCTCCTTATTCATTGATACTACATGGCTATGGTGTGAGCTATTGAAGGCATTCTTCTCTTCTACTACTTAACCCTAATGCATTTGTTCTTCCTTCTTCTTCCTCTGATTATTCCTCTTCCTCTTCCTCTTCCTCTTCCTATTCATCACTCTACAAGTGTTGGTGTGACCTAATCAAGGTTTTCTTCTATTATGCTTAACTTAATGATTAAAAGAAAAAAATAATGAGATTAGGGTTAAAGTTTAGAGTACTAACCTTCCTTTAGCTTCTTCTCCTTCTCCTTTTTGTGAGCATACTTCATGTGTAGTATTGGTCTTTTGTATGTCTCTTATTTTTGGTAGATAGAGTTAATTAAATGTGTAACTAATCACTATTTTGCCATTTTATTGTGTAAGTCTTGCACTAATAGTCTTCTTTAGCTTGACAATATAGAGGTAAGCTCTCTATTTCTTATATCAAGCTCTTTCATTATTGTACCCTTGGATTCTAGGTTTAGGTTTAGCTTAGTGCATTAAGCTCTAAACACACAGCTTATGCATTAAGCTTTATGCATGCACATTAAGCTTTATGCATGCTTCTTACATTAAGCTTTAAGCATGTGCATTAAGCTTTATGTATGCTTCTTGAATTAAGCTCTATGCATAGAGCTTAATGCGTGCATGCTTCTTGCATTAAGCTTTAAGCATGTGCATTAAGCTTTATGCATGCTTCTTGAATTAAGCTCTATGCATAGAGCTTAATGCATGTATGCTTCTTGCATTAAGATTTGTGCATGCTTCTTGCATTAAGCTCTATGCACTAATCTTAATACATGCATTAAGCTCTATGCATAGAGCTTAATGCATGCTTCTTGAATTAAGCTTTAAGCATGTGCATAATGCTTTAAGCACATGCATAAAGCTTAAAGAATGTGTGTTTTTTCTCATAAATGTGTTACTGATCACTTTTTTTCATAATATGTTTTGTAGGTCTTACATTGTTGTTTCCTCCTCCATCTTGAAATTGTCGAGGTAAGCTCTTTTATTCGTATAATTGTTAATGCAAGCTCATGTTTATTACACCCTTGGCCGTCAAGGTTAGGGTTTAGCATAGTGCATATGGCTTAGCTTATTAATAGAGCTTAATGCATGCATGCTTCTTGCATTAAGCTCTATGCATCTAGCTTAATGCATTAAGCTCTATGCATTAAGCTTAATGCATGCATAGATCTTAATACATTAAGCTCTATGCATAGAGATTAATGCATGCATGCTTCTTGAATTAAGCTCTATGAATGCTTCTTGCATTAAGCGCTAGGCATGCTTCTTGCATTAAGCTTTAAGCATGTGCATAAAGCTTAAAGCATGTGAATAAAGCATGCGATTTTTTTCTTATAAATGTGTTGCTAATCACTTTTTTTCATGTGATGTTTTGTAGGTCAAGGTAAGCTCTTCTTTTAATGTAATCGTTAATGAATTTCAAAAAAATAATTCATATTTTTTTTTGGGTTTTAGAGTATTTTAGAAAATCAATATCTGATAAATGAAAAAAAATTTATAAAAAGTTTTAACATAAAGTTAGGTTTAGTTCTTATGCTTAACATTTATGTAAAAGATATACTATACATTATGTTTAAGTAGCATGAGATCATTCTCAGTGCAAAAATAAATTTTATAGTTTGGGTGAAGTGATAATAGATATGGGGAGTTATTGTAGGCCATTTATTATGGAGAATTATTGTAGAACATTTAGAATGTTGGTTAAGTCAGGTTAGGAGTGGTTATCCGGTGAGTAGGTGGCTATAATGGAGGGGAAGCCCTTGATCTTTTCACTATCCTTCTCTTGTAAAAGAGAAGTTGTCTTTGGCTTTCATAGTGGGGAGCATGTGGAAAGTCCTTAGAAGCTACCATCCAAAAGGGAAAGTATTCACCCTGTTTGTCTAAGCAGTATTCTAGAAGGACTTAATAAAGTTCTAATATCACATGAGAAGTATAAGAGTTTTAGAAATTATCGGACTACAAGAAAAATGAGCTTATGTTGCATAGAGCTTTACGCATATTTGTGTTATTTAGGCTTAGAGCGTTCTTGTGCTATTTAAGATTTAAGCATTCTTGTGTTAGAGCGATGAAAAAGGTCTACATCCTATCTACATAGAGAGACTCGAGTATCCTAAGCTCATTTCATCTCTTAAGATAAAATTCAATGTTCTTATTCTTCTCATTTATTTAGTTTGCACCCTTGGGTGCCGAGGTTTCAATTTTTACAAACTCTTATGCTTTATTTGGATTACAAGCTTATGGCTTGTGCATAGAGCTTATGGCTTATGCATAGAACTTATGCATAAGCCTTATGCATAGGGCTTTAGGCATAAGCCTTATGCATGATATAAGCTCTATGCATAAGCCGTAATCCATAATCTCTATGCATAAGGCTTATGCATAGAGCTTATTCCTTATGCATAGCGCCTTATGCATAGAGATTTAGGCATAAACCTTACGCATGTCATAAGCTCTATGCATAGAGATTTAGGCATAAGCCTTATGCATGTCATAAGCTCTATGCTGCATAAGGCTTATGCATGTCATAAGATCTATGCATATGCCTTGTGCATGTCATAAGCTCTATGCATAAGCTATAAGCCATAATCTCTATGCATGTCTTATGACTAGAGCCTTATGCATAGAGCTTATACATAGAGCTCTATGCATGCATAAGGTATACACATAATAGATTTGCTTTTTAAGTCCTCCTTATTCTATAAGCATGATATCCTCATTTTTATAATGTAGACGTGGGGGGACGATACAGACTCAATAAACCCAATGGCCCATCGTTCAGTGTGTCCATCGTTGATGATCTGGCGGAGGGGATATGGAGTGACTCTCATAGTTGGCCTAGTCTATCGCATTGGTATGGGAGAGAGAATGTGTGGAACATTTTTGCTCCACCCTCGATTCCTTCCACAATTAACCCTACACCTATGGGGGGTACTCCCATGGGTGGTTCTACTCTTGGGTTACGCACTGTTATACCCTTGTCCACTTCCATTGGAGGATCTAGTCCATTTCAAGGTATTGGGCCTATGAATTGTTTTCTCCATTTTGTGAGTCCTTCATAAGGTTACTGTTTGTCAATGATTTTTTCTATTTTTCTATTCTTTGTGTGGTTTTGCAAACAACAAATTTCTTGGGGCTAATGTCTAGGGCACTCTCAAATTAAGTTAGCATTAATTTATAATTTGCTTTTTGGGGATATGCTCCCTCCGAATTTTGCAAATTCGGAGGGGAGCATAACACTGTTCATGGAAAACCCACAAACAGTGACAATGAAACTGCAAACATTTGGGGTTCACTTGTAATTGTAAAATTTGCAATTTTTAAAAAATTGCATAAGTTGACCTGAAGTGAATCTACTTAATACTAGATAACTTTAAGGTTGTAGTTATTAATAAAAAAAATTAGAAGGTTTTAAATGGTATCATATTTTAATTGGAAGGTTTTCTAAGGTGAAAATGAGGTCCTTAAAGGTGGTAGAAGTTGTCCAATCGGATATGGACAAGTGGGTAGAGTAGATAGGTGAAGATTTGGTGATTTTACTATAAAAAATCACACTTGGATTATCCCTCCAAGTGTGCGGCCATGCGAGTCTCACTCCAAGAGTCCAGACTTGTACGTTTATAACTTTATTCCCTTGAGGTCCTGTTGTGAACGTTCTAGGGTTTCTGGGCTTTGGGTTTCCGTGAATAGGGTTTCTAGGCTATGTGAACGTTGTTGAAGGGCCAAGGCTGAATCGACTCCTTCCTCTCATGAGGGAGCCCAATATCAATGCAATCCCCTGCTTAGCTATTGTTACTCTCAATCGTTTGCCATTGTTGCATTCAATCGTTTGCTATTGTTTTCTGTAAGCAATTTTAAGTGTTTTAATCAGAGAGAATATGGCTAGTTATACGATGCTAAAGGGTATTAACGTCTTTTAGGTGTTATCAATCCTTTTTCTTCCATGCACTTATACGTGATGCCATGCACTCACGTATGCTCGGTTTTTGTTAGGGTTCCTTTTCTGGTGCCTATAGAGAAGTGCTTTGAAGGTGCGTGCGTGAGAGAGTTGCTAGCTATCTGTCCTTTTTCTTCCATGCACTTATACGTGATGCCATGCACTCATGTATGCTCGGTTTTTGTTAGGGTTTCTTTTCTGGTGCCTATAGAGAAGTGCTTTGAAGGTGCATGCATGTGTAAGCAGCCCTACATGGCCACCTCTACATGCAGGCATGCCCGAGAGAGAGAGAGGATATCTCAAAACATTTTGAATTCTGTTATGATAAATATGGGGTTTTTGTAAGCAATTTAAGTGTTTTAATCGGAGAGAATATGATTGGTTATACACTGGTATAAGGGTATTAATATTTTTGTTAGGTTTTATCAATTCTTTTGCTGCCATGCACTTATATTGATGCCATGCACTCACGTATGCTCGATTTTTGTTAGGGTTCCTTTTCTGGTGCTTGTCAAATATGGGGTTTCTGTAAGCAATTTAAGTGTTTTAATCGGAGAGAATATGATTGGTTATACACTGGTATAAGGGTATTAATATTTTTGTTAGGTTTTATCAATCCTTTTGCTGACAAGCACTTATATTGATGCCATGCACTCACGTATGCTCGATTTTTGTTAGGGTTCCTTTTCTGGTGCTTGTCGGGAAGTGCTTCGAAGCTACATGCATGGTGATAGTGAGTTGCTGGCTTTCTGAGTGTTTTTTTCCCTTGCAAGGGAGGCTCTAAAGTCGGATGACAAAAGGCTTCCATGGCCATGAGTAGCCCTTCATTTGAAGCTTGCATGCATGCATTCTGAGAGAAAAAGAGAGAAAATATAACTTGATGTCTCAGTGTTGTTTATTTTATAGATTTGAGCCTCCAATGTGCAAGGTGATAAATGTGCAAGATCATAACTAGTAGATAGACACCAATTTGCAAGGTGATAAATGTGCAAGATCATAACTAGTAGATAGACACCAATTTGTAAGGCCGTAATTTCCAATTCTTTGCAAGGTGATAAATGTGCAAGATCATAATTAGTAGACAGCCACCAATTTGCAAGGATGTAATTCCCAATTCTTTGCAAGGCCATAAATCCAGAAGTCTTTTTCTGGTAGGTTAGTCCGTAAATATCTCCAAATTAATTTTAAATAAAGAATTTTATTATGTGCCATATAGCTATGCTGATTTATTTGGGTTTTTATGTTCATGAATTAGTTTCTTAACCTTGAAATTCTAGTTGTTTAGTTTTGTTATTGTGTTTGTGAATCAGTTTTCGTTAGTTTTTAATAATGTACAAGCTTCATGCAAACAATATTAATTGCTAGTATATTAATCTAACCATGCTTAGTTTCTTTGGTGTGTTTTTTCATAAGTTCTTTTTTTTCTTTTCTTTGTAAGTTATTTGTTTAAACTATATATTATGTAAATTATTTTTCTAGATTTTAAGCTATTTGCTCATTTTATATTATAGTATTATTGATCATACCTTTTTTGATCAAATATTAACATTGATCCAAAAATTAGTTTTTATGATTTATCTTAAATAAAGTGAAAATATTTAAAAAGTTTATTTTTTTGGGATTTATCTTAATAAAGTTAAAATATTAAAAAAGTTAGTTACTTTTAAGTGTAAAAAGAGTGATTTTGACATATTAAAGAAATTTTTTATAAATGTCAACAAATAGTCAGTTAATAAATCATTTTATAAATTGAAATGTTTTTTTATATAAGCAATCAACTTTATTAGCGTTGCTTGGCTTCACACGTTCTGTTGATGTATCCAAAAAGCAGGCTAGAAAGCAGAGAGATTCGAGTTTGCACGATTCTAAAGGTGTCTCTAGTAACACCCAAGAGTATGAAGTAGGCAAAGAGATTCGAGTTTGCACGATTCTAAAGGTGTCTCTAGTAACATACAAGAGTATGAAGTAGGCAGAGAGATTCGAGTTTGCACGATTCTAAAGGTGTCTCTAGTAACACCCAAGAGTATGAAGTAGAGAGAATTCAAAATGCTTGTAGTATGTGGAATGATGCATGGAATATACCTTTTGATTGGGCGCATTTTGATGCTGCATGTGGTTGTATATTTTGCACTATATGCCAAAAAATGAGAAAATGTAGAAGTGAATTTGGCACATGTGGATGAGTGAATATATAGTTAAGTGCTATTAGAGTGCATGCCTCTTCACACCAGCATAAATGGGTTGCTTACTGATAATGAAAAATTTCAGTATTCTTACTGCTCTTGGATTTCCATCATCCAAAGAGTTGAAAAACTATGGTGCTGTTGAGTTGGATGCCTTGGTTCTACATTATGGATATGCTGTCACGTTGGAAGATGGTACACATATTAATGCTGTCACGTTGGAAGATGGCACACATATTAATGCAATGTTAGATGAGAGATGCTTAAGAAAAGAGTTTCATGTGTTCAAAATTCAAGGTGCATCAGATTGGAAAGGAAAGTCACTCAAGGACACTTGGTGCTTGACTGGGAGAAATGATGTGTGGCGTCAAAAGTATCCTACATTGTTATCTCTAGCTCAAATTGTAATGTTGCAATGTAGTAATATTGTAGTGTGCGAAAGAGATTTTAGTGTGCAGAACATTATCAAAAGTAAGTTGAGGAACAGAGATGCTATTGGTTTATGGAGAGCTAGAGCAAAGACCTCAAGATATGTTTATTCACATGTGTCTTGGGATATTTTATTGATTCAAAGTACTTCAAAAATGTTATGTATTTGTTTTTATTGAAGTGATTGCTAAATCACTTCTATGGTTGTCTATAATCACTTCTATGATTGTATGAAATTGACTATGTAATGTTTTAATGCTTTATCAACTATCAAGATGGATACTATGATTTTTTCTTACATCATTGTGTAATTTTTAATTTCTTAATATAAAGTCTTTTTAAGTTTAATTTTCGATGTGGAGGTTTTGTGTTGTTGTATCTTAGAAGTTAAAGGTTTTTTCTTGAGAATATTAAAATTTGTAATTTTAAAATCTTGAAAATCGTTTTTTTTTCAAGTGTAAAGTTAGAGGTCTTTTTTGGTGCAAATCAAATATGGTTTTTTGGGAACACTGGAGCATAACCATCTAGCACTCAGCTCTAATTAGCAAATGTCTCTTTGTTAGCCTTCAAGAGAGCCCAGTGCAAATTTGGCAACTCTACCCTTAATTACTCCAAATCCTTTCTCTTAACTAGGCCTTTAAGTAGTCCAATCCATTCTCACAAGCCTTTAAAGAGCCCAATGCAAATAAAGAAAGGGCCGTTGCTTAATTGCGCATGGTTAGATTAATCGGAGCTTCAGATTCCACATTGAATTCACATTCCTAGCATCACACAGGTAACAGGCTCGCAGTGGTCATTCACATGGACAGCACCCTCGTGCCTCCACGAGACAAAAGGAAAGTGAGAGGCTCGACCAAAGAGTAAAGAACTATTACAAGGTTTCACCTACGTCCACATGAAGATGAAAGCTGGATTACTGAGAAAAAGAAGGGTTCCCACACAAGCTACAATCCATGTCAAAGAAATAAGGAGGATCTTGTGTTACTCTAATGCTAAGGTCCATGGGCATGCGTAGTGTGATTGAAGGGGAAGAGAGAGAGAGAGAGAGAGAGAGAGAGAGAGAGAGAGAGTATGGTCACAAGGACACCTTTAGTGGCCAAGTCAATGCAAGCACCACTCTAGGCAGCTTGGCAAAAAGGAGAAAAGGGGATCAATTGGGGTCCCACAACAATTCACATCAAGGAAACAAGGAAACTAAGAGCTCTTTATGTGCTCTTGGTAGCTTGTTTGCAAAGAGGCTCAATTTCACCTACACTTTGGACCACAACAATTTACATCAAGGAAATTAAGAGCTCTTTATCTTTGGTAGCTTGTTTGCAAAGAACACTTTCAATTACATCTACATGGCTCCAATTGGTCTCATTTAGCTTGTAAAACAATGCTAGTGTCCTCCTTTACCCAATCACTCACTCACTGACTCTCACTCACTCTCTCTCTCTCACTCTCTCTCTCTCTCTCTCTCCACACACGCACAGATCAATAATAAAGGGACTGAAGATTTTCAAACCCTTGGGTAAGGGGATGGGATAATGCATGTTCTTGCACTTCCAATATAGCCACATGCAACATTTGACAGCCTACCAAAAAGTTCCCACCATTAAATGACCACATAAGAAATCACAATTTCGTACTCTTTAGTTATAACCTATGTGGAAGCATACCAAGTGTCTCCTTTGGATGATTGGTTGGAATATTTTTTTTCCTTTCCTTTCACTTTAAGATTTTTAAATAATATTTTTGAGCACTTAAGTTTCAATGGACAAACCAATGCTACAATCCTTTTTTTTGTTAGTACTCTTCTTGAAAAAGGAGTGTGTCTATACATTCATTTCAATCTCCTTAAGATTAGCAATTCAATCCCCCTCATCGAGTGCCATGTGGTAGTTAAGGTCATCCATCCCATTCCACCCCTCTACTATATAACAAGGAAATAAACTCCTACCTTTCATCTTACAAATAATTATTAATCTCGTACATTTTGCACATCCATAAAGATGTACTAATGTCTTTATGTACAAGCAACATGCATTGATACTAATCGCGTATGTGCCAATAAATGTGTGTGTGTGTGCGTGCACGCATGCATGCATGCATGTCGCTTAGGAAGGAAAAGTGGTGGTGAAGTGGAAAGGGATGTACATGCATATGCACCAACCTGTGCGAGGGTACCCTTTTGCATCCATGAAGAGAAAATATAGTCATGATCAAATCACTATGATAACTACATAAGTCAAACTCAAAAAATTTACATATGATAATTCAAAAGAATGGATATAAAGAAGTTAGGATCTAAGAAATTGTGTAAATGAGACTTGGATTTGAAATAAATGTGTAAATGAGACTTGGATTTGAAACAAATTGTATAAACCAATTACAAAATAAGAGTGTGCCTAACACATGATTCCTTAAAGAGAAGACTTATAAAAGAACAAATTTCATTGTGTCAACTTTGACTCATGGATATGTCACCTAAATTATTTATTTAGGTGACACCTAAATAAACAACTTTGTTTCAACTTTGGGGTTATTTCAAGATCAGGGTGTCTAGTTTTGTCCAGTTTATGTTGGACTGGGACAATGCTTGGAGAAAAAAATTGGGGGGGCAAGGTACTTCAAATGAGATCAAGCAACTAATAGAAAATATGCATGCGCTCAGGTTAACCCAATATAACTTAAATTAATATAAATTAGTCTAATTAATCAAAATTAATAAAACATATGATGAAATGATTCAAAAATGATCTTTTCATACTTAGAGTGATTCATTTTTTTTTCATAGATGCACCCTTACAAGTACACTAGTCCCTATACGTTTTAGATTATTTACATCAAAAATGTAATTTCACTAATTAGATTATTAATATTAACAAGCCTTCTGCTAGCCCGGAAGAATTTTGAAAAAGAGATGAGTAAAAATCCAACCATTGGCTATTCAATTTTGACTAACCACCACATTCTACTAATGTCTCTCTATCTATCACTCTTTTGATCTATAAGATTGAGTATTTTAAGTGGTAGTTATTGTGGGTGCAAAAGTGGCATATATTATAATGTTTTAAAGACCTTAAAATATTCAAAGAAAATATACAAATAGTTTATAATTTTCTAAAAAAATCAAGTAAAGCTCTATATTATGTGAAGATTGCAAGCAGTTAGCGACTATCGAGTTGATGGAGCGACAGATTTGGCTCAGCCAGCAGCTGCCTTCAGGTTGGCTTTGGGTGGTGGTGGAGGTCAATGGCAATAGCAGCAGCCTCCACAGTGCGCGGTCGAGGCTAGGTCGCACTAGCCTGGACCCTATCCATCGAGGTCTGCGTTTGCCAAAATGTTGTATCATGGCAAGTGAAATACCTCATATAAGAAGCACACACATTCCGTGTCAATGATGAATTAGTCCATCCCATTTGTCCATAAGGAAAATGTCGTCCCCTAGTTGGCCTCCATGAAAGGCAGCACCTTCCTTGCACGCCATTGATGGCGCAAACCGTTTGGTCTCTACAATACAGCCATCATTCCCTGCAAACAGAGCTATCATTCCCCACCATGCTAAAACTGAATCGAAAATGCTAACTGGAGACTGACGGAGCTATGGCAAAGGAGAGATGATTCAAGTGGCGTAGGGAAAAAAAAACGATATAATAAATCAAAAGCAAGCTTTACAAGGTCAAGAAGAAAGGAAAATCATAGGAGCTTGAGTTTATATGTAAAACTCAGAGAAGGTGAAAACCCTACTGATAGCTAAAACCTTTCCCCAAAGAATCTATGCATTAATTGCATCTTGTCGAAATTACGATACAGACACAAAATGAGCATCACACAATCCTCTTCCCTATAGGACTCATGGAGGTTGAATAAAAATCAAGAGATGGAAAAGAAATCATTAATCTCTCTTTTCCCCATGGACTTCTAATCAAGGGAATGTGAACAAGGAGAAGATCGAAGCTTCTTGTCCCGTCATGATGGCCAAGTGTTAGCATAGCCTTGCTAACATCGGGGAAATCACATGCTTCTACACACATAGGCATGGAGTACACATGTACACATGAGCATGGAGTAGGAGGCATGGATCAAGAAGATAAAAGACACAAGACAAAAGGCACAAAAGTTGATTTTCAAGTCGAGTGGCATATGACAAGTGACCTTAAAACCCTCAAATGCATGTACAACATAAGCAAAGGGGGGAACTCAAAGACTCCATGCTTGTCTCCTGCAAAACGAACCAGCATATGTCTTAGACCTGAAGTGGTGGAAGAGAGCACCTAATAGAGACAAGCAGGATTTTAAGTTCAAAGTTGTGTTGGATATCCCTTTGTGGAATGTTCACATATGCACATTGCATGCCTTATGTCGGATTATCAAAAAATGGTGTTTCTATATATTGGATTTTCTTGGAAGCTTCATTCTGTGAGAAACAAAAGAAGCAGATTATTCAAGCATTAGAGAGAGTCTTGTCTGACATTGGTATTCATGGAGGAGATGTTCATATAACAAAGGATTTTAGGAAATCAACAAATGGCAAAGAAGTTCCTGTCAAGCCATCTATCGGTGGGGTCAAATCCAGAAGGCTTCTATCAAAACCTCAGCGTAAAAGAAGACTTATAAGACAGTCACGGTATGTTTCCAAAGTAAAGTATCAATTGTGGAAGCTAGTACACAATGTAGTAAAAGACCATGAAGCAGATGGTCTTGCAAGAAATAAGAAGTCACAAGTTTGTTGACGATATCTCATTGTTAACAATGACGATATCTCATTGTTAACTTCCATTAATGAGCATCCAAATTGTTGAAACGAATGAAGAAGCTCCAAAAAATTTCAATGTAAATCAATGAGCTTTTAAAGGTGAGTTATAATTGTCTCATTGTATAATTGTAGATGTGTTTCTTTCTTGTTGTAGGGAAATTTTAAGGCTTGGTGAAGTAAATGAAAATTCCAATCTTGTTCCAGTGAAGCAAATGAAAGGTTTAGTCTCTAAAGTTGTCGTGCAGAGCTTGATAGATGAAAAAAAGTTCAAAAGGGTGAAACGTGATGCTGTTGAAAAGTTTATATCAGAAAGTAGAGTTGATGTCAAAAAAATTCAAGAAGCCCTAGATATGAGTGGGGTGAGTAGAAAAGGATATGCTTCAATCTTTAACATCGTTTCTTCTACTCTCAAAGTTCATCGGATAAAACGTGTATTGTTACCCACCCCAGCAGCAGCAGTGGGGCACCAAAGAGGTCTTCTAAATCAGGAAATAGATGACTTCATTGGACAATATTTACATATCAAAAATGTATATGAAGGGGCCAAAGGAAGGACTGTATATGATCCTTTGAATAATATTTTTGTGGAGCTGCAACAATTACAGAGAAGAATGGTGGAGATTTATAACATCGCACTTGAGGAATGTAAAGGAGTTTTAAAGTTTGTTGTTAAGCTTGATGAATGTGAAATTGTAAAGGGAAAGAAGATAGAAAGAGTGACTATTACCTTGATGAATCGGGCACTTGATCCATCAATCACAAAAACTAGTTCAAAGTACTTTAGCGTTCAATCAGAAAAACATGTATGGTGGTTGGGATCATTTGAGGTATGGATTTTCTTATTTTGGTGTTAGTATTTGTTGAATATACATGTATATTTTTTAATAAACTTCTACCATATATCATTCTACTGTAATGGCAGGTGAATCCAGAGGACCATGAAACACTTAACTGGGTTTTTCAACAGACAGATATACCAAGCAACTGTAAGGAGTCAAATTTTAGCATGGGGACACACAGAAGACCACTCTACTAAGCAAACCTTCACTCTCACTCTCTCATTTTCTCACTTCGCATCTCTCCACTAAATATCTCACTCACTCTCCCACATAAACACAACATATTCAGTAAAACAGAGACACTGCAGGCTTAATCCACATAGTGCAGAGAGTAACACAGAAACATGTTGAAATGGCAAGATTTCTCTTGGTTACATTCCAGAAGTATTGTAGACTAATACAGAGCAATTTCCCAACACACACTACCATTTCCTGAGTACTAACTCTATAACAAGCTTCATAACACAGACTGTCAACTATCAGTTGACAATTGAGAGCGAACAATAATTGTACCCTTCATACATTCATTCTATCTAAGTGTCTATCACCGTATGTCCATTGTGTCTCTCTGTAGTGATCAATCGCCCTTTTACACGCTGAGACTTCTTGTTTTTGGCAAATGACTCTCTGGTGGTTACAGTTTGCCACCTCCACACGTGTGATAATGAGGTGGTGCTCACGATGTGTGGAGTGGGTTGCCTTCGCCTTCTGCCACCACTGAGCCGCTAGGCACAACAAGTGCTGTACAAAGATGATAGGTATATTACAAGATGGGTGTATACTAGCACCGGGGAAAAAACCCTTCTAAAGAGGAAAAAAGTACCCCATCTAGTCCTAAGTATGTTCACACATCACTACCATATATGGCTACAAATCCCTCTGGGAGTGACAATGTAAACGATGGGTGAGGTGGAAATAGACATACAGAGATGTGCTAACCCAGACTAGTCCCCAAAGAGAAGTAAGTTTAAAGCTTTACAAAAAACTTCAAACTTCTCTTGTGGGGTAGAGCCTTTGTGAACAAATCCTCCATGTTATCCTATGTAAGCCAAGTTGATTTCCCCTCCAGAGTATCTCTCCTTGACATAGTGCTTTGTATGCAAGCATGAAAAAGTGGGTTCCTTGTAACTACCATTGCACTCTGAATCTTAGTCAAGATGGTACCCAAATCATAAATAAAGCATTTGCATAATATCGAGACCACTTACTAAATGATGTCAAGTTTAGAGTTACAGAAGAAGATAAGGCATCCAATGGCTTCTTGAGTGATAAAGCCAACATCAAAAAACCTGCATCTTCAAGATTAAGTCATAAACTAGGCTCCATAGGTACAACAACAATAGGTTTAGAGTCCATCAAGATTGAACCTATTTAACAATGCCTTTATGCATATGTATTTTATCTGCAACATAACAATGCCATCATTATGCTGCTGAAATTTAATGCCCAAATAATAATGCAATGGTCCAAGATCTAACATTTCAAAATACTTCTATAAATGAGCTATAAAAGCTATAATATGAATGTCATCAGGGCCTGTGACTAGCATGTCATCACCGTGTAGCATGATGACTAACATTTTATCTTTAGTGCTCTTAATATAGAGGGTGTTATTACTGGGACTATTGCAAGAACCTTGTACAACCAAGTATGCATGTATCTTCTCGTACCATGCCCTATGAGCTTGTTAAGACCATACAAAGCTTTCTTCAATTTGCATACCTTTGATTCATGACCTTTTTGAACAAAACTAGAAGACTAAGATACATAGACTACTCATGCAAATCTCCATTCAAAAAGGTAGTTTCGATATGCAATTGACATGCATTCCAACCTTTATGTTCTATTGCTAATGCAATGATACTCTACATGGTAGTCATATGACGTGTGGGCGTATAGATCTCACCATAGTCAATGCCTTTCTCTTGTGCATAACCCTTAAAACAGGCTTCCTTTATAGCTCTCGCTACTATCGCCATCTCTACATTTGAGCTTATAAACCCATTTTGTGCCAATGAGCTTACCATGAGGCAAGTTTGTCAAATCCCAAGTATCATCTGTTTTAGTATCTCAACATACTCAGATTGCATAGCACTCATCCCCATTGTTGTGATTCATTTAGTCGATCAAAGGTGATAGGTTCTTCTTCATTACATAAAATGGAAAAAAGAGCATGACCTGTGTCAAAATAGGATGTATGATGAGATCATACACATGTTCTTCTAGGTAAAGGAGTGGCCAATTTGCTATCATGTCGTGTTTTCACCAGCTTTTTGGCATACGTTTTGACTCCTCAATTTTCCTTCTTTCCTGATCAATTGCATTATCCACATTTTTCTCCTCAATAGACTAATTTGTGTGGGCTAAGATATACATATTGATTTTTAATTTATGTGGGCTTATTTTTAGCATTACTTTGAGCACCCAAATGCTCTACATCAATTTTTCCTCCATTAAACAATGGGGAAGGAGAGTGTCGAATATGTCTTGCAAATATACATTTTATTATTTGCACATATATGTGCCAAATATTTGTAGGTGAGCCACGGAGGGCTTCCTACCATTCCAAACTTCAAAAGGTGTAATTGTTTGCAATGCCTTTCTAGCACACCTGTTTAATACATATGTTGTGCACATGATTGCTTCTAGCCAAAAACCATAAGGTAATTCTCGACTTTTAACCATACAATGTGCCATCTCCATGAGAGACCTATTTTTGCATTCAGTCACACCATTTTGCTATGTATAGGGCACTGCACATTGGTGTTTTATTCCACATTCAGCCATATATACATGAAACTCCTTAGACGTATATGCCCCCCCCCTCGATCAATATATATAGGGTACCAATCTTACATGATACAATTTTTTCCATGATAGCAACAAAGTGCTTAAAGCACATGAAAACCTCTTATTTTTACTTCAATGGATATACCCAAGTCTATCTGGAATAATCATCAATAAAGGTGACAAAATAAAGGTAGCCCCCAATAGATGGTGTCCTCATAAGACCGCATACATCACTATGTATAAGCTATAATTTTTGCATAGCTCTAACTAAACCATCTTTGAGAAAGGATACACTCATTGCATTCTTTGTATAAATATAGTCTTTACAAACATGATTGATAGGGTCGTTAAGATGTGGCATCTCATACACCATAGCATGCTTATGCAAACATAGCAAACTGCCAAAGTTCACTGATTAAAGCGTGCATGCCACAACGTTGTATCACCCATTACCTTTGTGGCAGAAATTGTACATACATCATGTTTTTGTCTCTCATATGCATGTAGCCTATAAATATAGTAACACAGTACCAGAAGAAATAATTGTAGCACCATCATTTTGATCATGAAATATATATCTATCCATAAAACAAATCAGTAAGCCAACCTTAGTAATGGTAGAGATAGATGACATGCTTTTCTTGATCCCTAGTACATATAATACATCTAAGAGCGTAATTCTTCCACCATTTACAGCAGCGAGAACAATTTTACCAACTCCTCCTACATGATATGAGGATTTTTTTACACATGTAACAATGTTTTCCTATGGAGAAGACTCAAGTGGTGTGAGGACAAATTATGATGATAAGTAATGTGCTTACTAGCACCAGTATCAAAATACTAGACATGTACATCTATAACTGTCATGCAAACATCCTCATGCAAAGGATCAAACTGCATTACATAATGAAATCCCAATAATTATGCACATAGTTTATAGATTCGTTGTTTTCTATATTAGATGTTGATACATCGACAAACAATTGCCATAACTAATTCTTTCTTCTTCTCCTTCTCTATCCGTTTCTTGCACTCATTAATGTAATGACCAAGTTTCTTGCAATAATTGCATTTTCCCTTCTTCTTTGGCTTATTCCCTTAGAGATGTGCAATGTGTATGAAATAAATGCAGAGTAAAGTGAGTAAGAATGTTACTCATAAGATATAGAGTTTGATGTTGTTGATAGGTGTAGCTTGTAGATAAGATCTAGTACTATTAAAGATTGATGATGCTTCTAAATTTGTCCGCACACATGTCCACAGAAGATTTAATGAATCTACTCTAGAATCTAATGAAGAACACTATAAATTTGGTCCTTGGAGATGTCTGCCAAAATTGAAAACTGCATGAATGGCCCCTAAAACATGCCCGTAGAAATCTGACCCAAAAAGTGGAGTACAAAAAGCACTAAGCACTTTAGGGTGCTCTTTCTTCTCCCAAAAGGGCTTCTTGATCCGATTCAAGAAGACATGCTCTCTTCTCCCAAAGGGGCTTCTTGGTCCGATTCACAAAGACAAGTGACTCGAGGTGGAAGGTAGACAAGAAGCATAGGGGTAAGGAAAGCTTTCTTTGATAACAAATGTTGAAAATAGTGTTATAGGAATACACAAACAATGTGGAACTAAAAGTTCAATGGAAGACATAATAAGATGATAGATTGATGATAAATGTATGTTGTAGAAAAGTATACTCCAAGATGGGTGTATGCTAGAATAGGGTAAAAGCCCTCCTAAAGAGGGAAAAGGTACTTCTACTGGTCCTAAATGCACATGTCACTACCATATATGGCTACATGGATTGATAATATTCAAGAGGACTACTTTGTTGAATGAGGAAACTTCAAGGGATTCATGACAATTACCCATAATCTTGGTTGCACAATGGTCTCACGACAATTACCCATAATTCTGGCTACATGGATTGACAATATTCAAGAGGAGTACTTGTTGAATGAGGAAACTTCAAGGGATTCATGACAATTACCCATAATTTTGGTTGCACAATTGTCTCATATTCTTCAAAGAAAAAGTATATTTGGTACCTACCTCTATAGGCAAAAAGTGATGGAAGAATTGCATTCTACACCCATGGCGGGTCATTTGGGCTTGTTCAATACCTTTCATGCTATTTCAAGGAGCTTTCATTGGAAATGTATGTGGAGATATGTGAGTGACTATGTCAAAAAATGTTTTGAATGTTAATTGAATAAGGATTCCATGCATAAACCCAATGGTTTTCTTTAGCCCAATTACCCATTTTTAATGGCAAATGGATGCACATTACAATGGATTTCATTAATGGCCTTTCTCTCACAAGGAAGGGATGAAGTACCATCTATGTGTGGTTGTTGATAAGCTCACAAAAGTATCCCTCTTTGTCCCAACAGGGTCACTTATTTGGCATCTATGGTGTTCAAGCTTCATGGGATTCCTACACAAATATATATTGTGCATAATTGGGATGTCAAATTCATGGATAATTTTTGGAGGAAAGTGTTTAGAGGAATGGGAAATAAGTCAACACCGATTAAGGCTCGTATGGACAAAAAGTGCAACTTCATTATCTTCTCATTAAATAGGAGAATGTGAATCCACATGAAAAGGAAGAAGAATGCCATGTTATAAACATGCAAAAATAACATCAAGAAGAATCAAGAAATGAAATGATATATTAACGTCTCTAAGAGGCCATAATGGCCTATGAGACCAAAACTGAGAGTACATTTGAAGTTGGTGTCTCATCAAAGAGAACAAGACTAAAGAGTCTAAAAAGTACAATAAACTGATTGTCCTACAGTTATAAGAACAGAACTGAAAGACTCCGAGATGATACTGAGTAGAAAATACTGGAAAATGTATATCAGGTAGATCCATGTATGCTGATGAGTTGAAGTATTGCCCTCTCCTTAGATCAAGTATCTCTGCCATGGGGCTGTCTAGAATGGAGAGGTCGTAGAAGCGAGGTAGGCGCCTTCGATGCCCAGCAATAATGGCTCTGATGATCTGGCGATGGTGAGGATGCCGTGGTCGGGATCGTGGTGGGCGTGGCCGACAAGCACGACATAAGATAATTGCTCTATCAGTGGTGGTGACTCCCTGGGAGCGTGGTCGGTGCTCTGATGGCCCAATGGAGGAGGTATCACGGGTTGCTAGTGCTGGTGTCGAAGAAATCTGTCAGGGTCCTCTGTCTAGGTACATCATGGCTCAGCCTCCTGTCTGCCAAGAGGGTCTCTCTATGTCTCTCCTGAGCTCAAGTAGAAACAATCCAAGGCATCTCTGATCCTCAAACTCCATGACCCTGCGTAACGGCCCAAAACCCTCTCGGAAGAGGCAGTGATATCTCCCTCGGATCTCATAATAGACTGTACATCGGCAAATGTAGTGTTCCTCTATCTCTACCTCCTGGTAACATAGCTGACAAATGCGGTCATCCACGATCTGATGCACATATCGCCCTGTCTCAATCCGTAGCTGGTGTGATGAGGTTCGGATCTGTCCAATGGCACAACGTATCCCATGTGATAGGTGTACATCCATGTACGCCGAGCGGGTGATAAAATAATCTGGTGAGAAGTGTAGAAAATGGCTGTTGTAATGAGTCATTTTTGTGCCCAAGGGCTCAAGGGGGCTAGTCCATGTCCTCTCTGTGTCCACTCTGATGATATCCATCATCCTGATCATGCAGTTTTGCTCTGAGCGGGTGAGATCTAAAAATGGACAATCCAGACTGTACTAAAAGGGTGGTAGTGCCTCTATCCGCAAACCATGTAGGTCAAACCATGATCTCATCTGAGCGTACCAACAATGAGTATCTCCATCCTTTGCCAACTGTATGGATGAGGTTAATGCCAAACGGGAGTACCTCTGCCTGCTGAGGGAGCTCCCATAGCCGCTGTAAAAAGGTAACCGCCTGGAATAGGGCCTCGGTTACTACTGGTGGGGCACACCCGAACAGTCTCATTTGGTACTGATGATTTGCTCCAAATCATGCAGGCAATCATCATAATCACTGGTCTCTCCATTTGCCTCCATCCCTCATCTGTCCCTCTCTGAGATTTGTGATGTATACTGCGCCCCCAAATTGGAGCTCCATACAGGAGGGTCAGTGTGACAAGCGTATCAAATAGCCACAATTCGGTGCATGGCTCCTGAAACTGTATGTGTGCACACTGCCTCTCAAGTGCCTCCAAGGTTGCATGCCCTCGAGCTAATCTAGCTGCTGCTGCTACCTCCTTCAAGGAGAAACGCAGTCCTGTGAAAGTAACTCCCAAGTAGACATATGACCTGAAGTACTCTACCGACTCCCCTCGGAAAGTGAACTGAGGCTCTGATCTCATCACCCATGCCTGTGTGGTGTTAAACACCATAACCTTGGTTTTCCCATGGTTCACTGTCAGATCTCTATCCGCACAGAAAGCCTGTAATGCATCCAGGTGTCTCTGTAGTCCTCCTGGAGAGTCTGAGATTAGAACAATATCATCAGCATATAACAAGATGGGTATCAACACCCCTGCTAGGCATGCCCCTGGGCCCCAAATCTGTCTACATAATTAGAGACCGCATCAATGTACAGTCCAAAGAGGGTGGGCGATAGCGGGCATCCTTGCTTCACCCCTATCGTGCTGGTTCGCAGCTCAATGAAAACCTGTCAAGCGCCAACACGATAAAGGTAGATGACATACAGAGGGAGGTGCATGACATCTTGGGAGTCACAAGGGCTAAAGCTAATAAATCTGGTGTAGTAATAACTTTGCTACATAATCAAGACTTACCTCAAGCCCATAAGAAGGCAGCTATGGACTGGGAACAACAAGAAAAGGTGAGGATTCAAACTACTGAAATAGAGAGAAGGCAAGGTGAACAAAAGGAGGATGGATCACGCAAAATCATTGTAGATCTGCTGGAAACAAGTGGAAGCAAGCATGAAGAGCACCTCAATAAGGAATGCGTGGAAGAAATCCAAAAGAATGCTGATTGGTTATACAAACTAATGTAATGTCAATGCTGCTGGATAGACAGCTCCGGTTGAGACAAGTGCTCGACTTATGTCCAAGATTCAAGTCCAAATCCTAATGGCAGGCATTAAAGGATCGAGTAAGGAACTGAAGCACTCAATAGAGAAAGAAACCTTGGAATGTAGCAATATGCACGTCGAAGAAACTCCAGCATCAAGAGATGATAAAGTGGCCAAAGTCACAATTCAACTGAACAATGTACTCATCAATGATGTAGTTCTAGATGGAGGATTCGGAGTGAATGCCATCACTTAGGAAACTGCATTGGGATTGGGTCTCAAGTGGGAGCCCATTCCGTTTCACCATAAAACTCCAGAGGGCGTAGTTTGTGCCATATCAATTTTGTCCTCTTCAAACAATACCTAAAAATATATTTATCCTAATCTTGAGCCATACTGCCACAATGCACAATCGGCAACAAGAACACATAGAAGCCTTGCAAAACAAGCTTCTCACAAAATTTTTCAGTATTGAACTCTCTGAAATTCTCAAATTGAAGTCAAGAGTTGTTGCTTAAAATAAAAACGTGTTTATCTATTTACATATTAATCCCTGTGTTTTTTGAATCATCAAGGCTTGAAGAGAAAACTATGAACCATTGCTAAATGGCAATTCGACCACACCATTGGCTTTGAAAAGGAGTTAAAACCACATGACACTTAATCAAAATGCTATTGGCCCACCGGATACTACTATCACAAAGAGATCTCATGACACTTAATCAAAATGCTATTGGCCCACCGGATGCTATTGGCCCATCGGATACTACTATCAAAATGCTATTGGCCCACCGGATACTACTATAGGGCTATCACACAAAGAGATCTACTATTGAAAAGTTCATGTGCACGAACAAAAGCACTCAAAACTTGATCTTTCTTTGATACCATAGTTAAATAAAGCTATCTAAAAACGATCACAAAAAAGGGAGTATTTATTCTACTATTGTAGAATAAAGCTATCTAAAAAATATTACAAAAGGAGGAGTCTGTATCATAAACAAAGAGTCTAGGAAAACCATGATGAGTGAAAGCAATTTTAAAAAACAAGTGGAGCAGTCAATGTTTTCTTACATGGAACAAAATATGCTTGTTTGCTAAATCTATCTACTATGGTCTTGGAAAGCCCAAATACATAACACTCTCTAGCAAGACACTAACCAAGTGAAGAGTACCCACCTTTCACGTGTCATGGGGAACTTAGTAGCTTCAGAGATATTTTTTTATCCATCGGTCAAGATTCCTAGAAAGAAATGAAAAAGTAATTCCATGGGATTTATCACAGTGTGTATGAGACATCATAGTTGCTTTGGTGTAGGACCATGGTCATGGTTTTGGACTAGCCTCATGACTCAAGGGTGCTCCGTAGAATTAGCTATGGTTAGGAGTGAACTGCAAGCAACCAATCTATGTGTTTAGTTGATGTGTCAAGGGATGCTCGAGAGATCAACTGGTAGGCTTAGCTAGGCACGCCATGGACTTGTGCATGGGATGGGTATAAGCTGATGGATTTTTGGAGAAAAACACACATGTGGAGAGGGGGAAATTCTCTTAGTCTCTTGTGTATGTATGATGGTGCACAAGTCTGCAACAAGAAAGGGCACCATGGTGCACATCTATGCACATTTGTTTTGAGTTTTGAGGTGTAGGGCTCGAGGAGGCGTTCAGACAGATGCGGCGTTGTTGCCTCATGACGAGTGATGGCTCTCATAAATCATATGGATTTTTCTTCTTCTTCTTCTTGTTTGCGTGTGAACTAAGGACTGAAGGCTGGCATGCATAAGACACATGTATGCCACCAAAACTTACGGTCATATATAGAAGGTGTATACTACAACAAGGGGTTGTCCATGCGCGTGCGTGCATATATAGAAGGTGTATACTACAACAAGGGGTTGTCCTGCGGCTGCGGCGAGGCAGCTCACGCCTTTGCTATATAAGCTAGGGGAGACCTCCAGGATTATTCAGGGCTGTGGTGAGAGCGGTATCTGATTGACCTAGCTATCGTATAGATTTCGATCGTCGGACCGGACACAATTATGGCTTGCAAGCTCGCTATCATGAATGTGGGGCTGTTGTTCTGCTGGTGGCCACCTGCGCCAACGCCAGCTCAAGGGGCTGTGGTGGAAGGGGCTGCGGTGGAGAGGAGTGTGGTGGGCGAGGGGATTGGCGTGAGCAGCTGAGGGATTGCGACTACTTCATGCAACAGGAGCGCGGCCAGTGGGGGACGAGGCCCAGCCATCGCTGTTGCCAGAGCCTGCAGCGCATTCCGCGGGACGAGCGCTGCTGTGCACTCAGGGAGGCTTACGGGAGGCCGCGATACAGCGCAGATGAAGAGGACGTAGCCACTGAGACGCAGGACGATGTTGAGGGCCGAGAGCGATATGGCAGACGGCAGGAGCCGACGAGCCAGATGGCCTCCCGCCTTCTGCAGCAGTGCGATCTCCGCCCTCGTGATTGCGGCGGCCGCACCAACGAAGGTGGTAAGTTGCATGTCTGGTCTTTTGAAAAGAAGTCCCCATAATTGAGACCCTTTGAATGTGCTTATGTTCTGTTTGGTGGCGCAGAGCTCCTCGATGACCTGCTGTTGTGGTAGGTTGGGGGCATCGCGATGGAGCGATGGTTGATTGAAGGGAGATGTTGCCCTACAGAGACGAGACTTTTGTATGATCGACGTCTAGTGAGCTCGCAATAAAACCTTCTTTACTCTCTTTCACGAGGAAAGGCCGTGTTCATATATAATTACAAGTTTTTAAAGTTAGTTTGGTGTTTATATATAATTAGAGGAGGAGTGTAATGTTTTCTAAAATCATGAGTGAAAGATGTTTCTAAAGTCATGTTATCATGTTAAATGTTTTCTAAAAACATGTAATGCATGTACAGCAAGTACTTGATAAAAATCTTGTTAAATGTTTTCTAAAATCATGTAAAATGTTTTCTAAAATCATGTAATGCATGTAAAGTAATTACTATCTTAATTATAATTATTCGATAAGGTTGTCTAGTAAAAGAAATTACTATCTTAATTAATTAATCATGTAATCTATAGATGTATTACTTCCCATCAATTCACATTGCAACCATCTATAATTTTCTCTAGTTCACATTGCAACTATTCCTAGTCTCCTTCACACTACTCTCATCATTAGTCTCACTTACCATCACCGTTAAATTAGAAAGCACTTACCATCACCATTAATGCATCACCTAAAATTTTCCCAATATCCTAGCGATTCTCACTAGTGCATCACTTGACCTATCTTCTATTATTGCTATTGGAACCATTCTTCACTTTATCACATCAAAAACTCTAATATCACTAGACCTCATATCACTTATGGTTTAAAGCCTATAAGTTAAATCCTGTTTTATTAGGAGCTATCTTGATTACCTAGCAGGGGTCTGGGTGAGGCTTGCTAATACTTTGCCTACCATGCATTGTGGGAATGCAGGGCAGTGCAACCCACCACTTAGTAGACCACTTAGTAGAATAAAGCATTGTGGGAACGCAGTGCAGTGCAACCCACTTCGTAGAAAGTCACCAACCTTCTCAGGGCATGTGGTGTGTCTGACCACATTAAATTGGGGACAATCCCTAATTGGCTCAAAGGTTGGATGAACCCAGCAATATATAAAGTCTGGCACTCTAAGCTGCCCAAGCTTAGCTTAAAATATAACCTTTGATGTATCTCACTCCATCTCTAAACTTTGGAGGTGTAGAAATGCAGTAGCACTTTATGCAGAAGCTGCCCAAGCTTAGCTTAAAATATAACCTTTGATGTATCTCTTTTTGATACTAAAAAAAACTTATTTTTTGTAAAAATGTAATAGTGCTAGACTTTGTACATGTTTTCTTAAATTAAAATGATAATTTTTAATATATGGACATATTTTATGAAGAGGCACTTGAACCTCCTTTAGCTACCTTAAAGAAATGATACTATGAATAACCTTGTATGAAAATCGAACGTGTTACGAACCTCAAGGCCACCTAGTCCTTACCTTCGTATGAAAGTCAAAACATGTTAGGATCCTCAAGGCCACCAAAACATGTTAGGATCCTCAAGGCCACCACCATCGATGTTTAGAGCTACAGTGTACACCCAAAAAACCTTATCCTACCCCAAAGGCACACACATATGCATACATACATAAAAAACATATGCACACATGTGCATGCTTGTACACATAATCTCTCTATATCCCCCTCCTTAGATATCTCTAAGTTTAGCTCATCTCTCTATCCTTGCTAGCGTACACACACACATAATCTCTCTCTCTCTCTCTTACACACACATAATACTCTCCCTCTCTGTCTCTCATTCATTCTCGGGCGCGTGCGCCAACACAACAATCCTCAAGCCAATACATCACGGTACAGCAGAGGCACAACAGTCCTCAAGCCAATACATCACGGTATAACGGAGATGAAGAGGTAGCCACTGAGACGCAGGACAATGTTGAGGGCCGAGAGCCATATAGCAGACAGTTGCAACAGGCGACGATGCTGATGGCCTCCCACACACACATAATAGTCTTCCTCTCTGTCTCTCATTCATTCTCGGGCGCGTGCGCCAACACAACAGTCCTCAAGCCAATACATCACAGTATAGCGGAGATGAAGAGGTAGCCACTGATGAGACACAGGACAATGTTGAGGGCCGAGAGCCATATGGCAGACAGTTGCAGCAGGCGACGATGCTGATGGCCTCCCGCCTTCTGCAGCACTGCGATCACCACACCAACGAAGGTACGTTATCATGTGGTGCTTAGGTTGTGTTTTGTGGGGCAGAGCTCCTCGATGACCTGCTCTGCTGTGGCGGTAGGGTTGCGATGGAGATGGCCAGCGCTGCTCGCGATGATTCAAGGTGATAACATCCCCCTAGAGAGACTCTCATGTCTAGTGAGCTGGCAATAAAACCACCTTCTTTACTCCCTGTGTTTTCATATAATTACAAGTTTTTAAGTTTAATGTTTGAGGGCTTTTCTAAAGTCATTACTATCTTTATTATTTATTTGATAAGGTTGCCAATCAAAATATTGGTAAGAGTGCAGCCTAAGGGACTCAAGATCTAGATGTTATGATTCTTATCATAATTTGGCACATGTAATCTAGATGTATTACTCATTATTGTGAATTCAAAAAAGTATATAAATATAAGCATCATTAAATTCAAATATATGAAAATTAAAAATATAGTGAAATACTACATCTATAAATAACATATAGATGTTATTCTAGCCACTATAATCAATGATAGCTCGGGTACCTATCTCACGTAACAAAAACATGAGCTAAACATCTGTGACTCACATTTGCAAGTATTTAATTCACCATTCATCTACAAAATTTACAAGGTTTTTAATCACCAGTGGACCTATGAGTATATAAATGTAAGCATCATTAAATTCAAATATATGAAAATTAAAAATATAGTGAAATACTACATCTATAAATAACATATAGATGTTATTCTAGCCACTATAATCAATGATAGCTCGGGTACCTATCTCACGTAACAAAAACATGAGCTAAACATCTGTGACTCACATTTGCAAGTATTTAATTCACCATTCATCTACAAAATTTACAAGGTTTTTAATCACCAGTGGACCTATGAGTATATAAATGTAAGCATCATTAAATTCAAATATATGAAAATTAAAAATATAGTGAAATACTACATCTATAAATAACATATAGATGTTATTCTAGCCACTATAATCAATGATAGCTCGGGTACCTATCTCACGTAACAAAAACATGAGCTAAACATCTGTGACTCACATTTGCAAGTATTTAATTCACCATTCATCTACAAAATTTACAAGGTTTTTAATCACCAGTGGACCTATGAGTTTGTAAGCTGTTTACTCACCATTGGACCTATAAGTTGACAAATCCAACGACTTACCATTAGCTCATTATTTCATTCTTATCCTATTGCTAACATTTTCTACATCTACTATTTTTGCTCTAATTAACATTGCAACCATCTATAATTTCTCTAATTCATATTGCTAACATTTGCTACATCTACTATTTTTGCTCTAATTAACATTGCAACCATCTATAATTTCTCTAATTCACATTGCAACCATTCTAATTCACATTGCAACCATTCCAAGTCTCGTTCACTAACTCATCATTAAACACTATTGCGAGCAAAATAGGTAATTGACAAGGGTTACCTGAAAAGATTCCCTTCCAAAATGTGTAAACATAGTTTTTTGAAAACACATCTAGAATTCCATGTATAAATTTAAAAAATACATGAATTTTGCTATTTTTTTCAAGACTGCTGTTTGTGACATAAAAATAAAATTGACTTACAAAATTACATAGGAGTCTACATAACTTAAAGAAATATCAATCTTTTTAAATAAAAATTTATTTTATAAATTTCATGAATATAAGATACTTTTTTTTAATGGACTTTTTGGGACAAATTCTACCACTATACATAAATATGCACATTCACTCTACTAGAGGTTTAGGGCATACCGACGTTAGAATACCAACGCAAATGTCGAACGTTGGTATGCCCGTTGTAAACTTGGAGGCAAAAAGTTGGACGGGTAATTTTCAAAAGTTCATATATTGACACGTATACCGACGAATATACCGACGTTCGTAAGTTTTTTACAGCCGAGAACCTATTGTTCTCAATTTTGCGCGGCGTCGAACTGCATCCAGAGAAGATATGCATCCGTCCATCTTCTTCAAGCTTTCGTCTTTTTACATTCAACCCACTCTTGTTGTTGGTGTGTGTGTGTGTGTGTGTGTGTGTGTGGAGAGACTTAGTGAAAGGTGTGTGTAGATCTCCCTTTCTCTCTCTCTCCTTGGACGGTTTGCCTCTCCCCATCTCCTCATCTTCTTATGGCGTTTTGCCTCTCTTTCTTTCCTCATCTTCTTATGTGTGTGTGTGTGTGTGTGTGGAGAGATTAAGGTAAACGAAGATTAGGTTAAATGTGTGATGTGTGTGTATATCTCATTCCCCTCTCTCCATCCTTCTTCTAATTACCTTCTTAATTTTGTATGGAGAGAAGATTTGTATGTGTGTTGTGAGAGATGTAGAGAGTGAGAGAGCTTGTGTATGTGAATCTATTACTAATGTATGCAATGTGTGTGTAGGTTTGTTTCTTCCACGTGTGTCCTACCTTGCAGATCTGCTTTGAACACGCACTATCCAATCCACATTTGAGAGGTAAGCATATTACCAATTATGTTATTTTATTAATATTACTTCTCTTTTTGTTCTCAATTTGTAATTTTTAATAGAAATTGAGTATGCAAGCATGTTGTTTTTAATTTGTTCTCAATTTGTAATTTTTAATTGAAATTGAGTATGCAAGCTTGTTGTTTTATGCACATCTATGCTAATATTAGCATAGATGTGAGTGCATACGAAATTAATGTATGTGCTTATTTGTCTTTATACACACATACACACTTTGAAAGAGAGAGAGAGAGGGAGAGAGAGAGAGAGAGAGATTTTCTTCCTGGTGCTTACCCAAGGCGTTTCGGTCTCTTTTTCGACTTGAAATCTAATGTCTAAGACATGCATGTGAACGCTATGTCTATATGTATATACTCTAATGTAATTGCCTAAAGCACATATCCATAAGCTAATGTATAAGTTATTTTTAAAATCTCCCTCAACGGCTGGGGAAAAGAAGTCCGTTTGACGCTTTTTTTAATATTTTTAAAATCTCCCTCAACGGTTGGGGAAAAGAAGCCCGTTTGACGCTTTAAATGTTATTTTTAAAATCTCTCTCACGGCTGGAAAAAAGAAGCCGTGTTTTATGGTTTACATAATGCTTTGTGTAATGCATAATGATTTGCATTTAGTGAGCTACATATACATGTTATCCTGCTAGATGGAGCCTCTCAATCTTGAAGAGAGAATAGCGTGTCCATGCATACAATGTAAGTACCAAATCTTTCGAAAACGAAGGATTTGCAACCAGCATATTCATGACGCTGGCATATTTCCAATGGAGCGCTTGTAAAATTTACGGTTTCAATCATACAACCAAGCAAGTGTGCAGCCGCATCTTGATAACATTGCGCCTATGAATTCTCGTCCTCAACAAAGGATGAGAATATCGAAGGAGGGAGTTGTTGGCTATATATATAGAGACATTCTATATATAGCCAACATATATATAGAATGTCTCTATATATATAGCCAACAGGAGTGACAGATGGAGCTCAATTAACAGCACCCGAGGGAATGGAAGAAAGTCAGGAAATGGAAGAAGGTTCAATGGAGGAAATGTTGGATGCCTTCATCGAGCAACAAGAAGCTCTCTTCGAGGAGCATGAACATGAAGATCATCAACCACGACATTCTCAACGGTCAAATTATGAACTAGAGGAAGAGGCCATGCGTAAACTTGCACGCCTTCCACTATACAATGGTGCCAAGATATCTGTATTGCGTGCATCTCTTACGATGCTAAATTTACAGTCAATTTTTGGATGGTCTAATACAAGTGTCACTGAACTCTTCAAGTAAGGATTTTTTGGAGATTACACCTAATGTTGAAATGATAAATTTTCAGCTTGTATTTGACTAAATCTTAATAGTAACGATCACATATTGCCATACTTACAAGCTTTTGAAAGACCAGATATTGCCCCCCGGCAACGAGATGCCTCCATCTCGTGCAGATGCCAAGAAGTTATTGAAATCCATAGGCATGGATTACAATAATATTCATGCTTGTCGCAATGATTGTTGCCTCTTCCGCCATGAATATGAGCATTTGCAAGAATGTCCCCATTGTGGCTCTAACAGATACAGAGAAGATGTTTAGGGGGAAGCTATCCCAGTAAAGGTTTTTAGGCACTTTCCAATCATCCCAAGAATAAAAAGCATGTTCAGGTGCAAATCTATAGCAAGCTTGATGACATGGCATGCCACAACTCGATCCACAGATGAAGTGATGCGTGTGCCTGCTGATTCACCCGCATGGAGACACATTGAAGAGAAATGGCGGGCTTTTAGGGAAGATCCTCGTAACCTCCGTCTTTGCCTAGCAATGGATGGTGTAAACCCTTTTGGTTTAAGCTGGAGCTCTTCATGGAGCACATGGCTTGTTTGCCTTGTGAATTATAATCTTTCGCCATGGTTAGCAATAAAGAAAGGTCATTTGTTGCTCTCATTAATAGTTCCAGGAAAGTACAAGGTAAAGAACATGGATGTATATTTGGCACCACTTATTGATGAGTTACGCACCTTGTGGAACGGAATTGAAGTGAAGGACATGTCAAAGCAGCAGAGTGGCCAAAGACTTGCAACTGTGCAAGGTATTCTCATGTGGACAATGCATGATTGGCTTGGCTATGGAGAATGCTCAAGTTTGTCTATATCGGGTTACAATGCATGATTGGCTTGGCTATGGAGAATGCTCAAGTTTGTCTATATCGGGTTACAATGCATGTCCTGTATGTGGTCCTCCACTTGATTCAAGATACTCAAAAGCATTACGAAAGAATGTACCAAGGACATGTTAGGTATCTTCCAGAAAATCATGAATTGCGGGATGGTAATCTAGGAAGACCTCCTCCAAGTGCACTGAAGGCAAGCGATTGGAAGATCAAATGGGAGGAATGTAGCAACTTGGCATGTCCTGGGATGAAGAGGCTCTCTATCTTTCACCAACTCCCCTATTGGGGTGATCTCCTTATAAACCATTTGCTTGACCCGATGCATATTTTCAAGAATGTAGCTGACATTCTGTGGAAGACCATGACAGGAAAAAAAGAGACTAAAGGCCAAAGGGACGACTTGGAAGAGATAGGTTGCATGCAAGAGTTGTGGGCTCGCACTAGACCCAATGGAAAGGTGCTACTTCCAAGAGCCCCATGGGTTTTTAGTACGATGGAGGAACAACAAGTGAAGAGGACAATTTCAGAGTTTCGGACTCCTACAGGTTGTATGCATTGCTTGAAAAGTGCATTTACAAAGGATGATGATCTTAGTGGCCTCAAGAGTCATGATTGGCACAAGTTTCTACAATTTGTGCTACCCATAGCAATAAAAGATTGCCTCATTGAAGACATTAGAGCTACTATCTATAAGATTAGCACATTGGTGCGTTGGATTTCTTCAAAAGAGATAAAGAGAGACACTTTGGACACAGTGCGTTTAAACTCCATAGAGGCAGTCTGCATGGTAGAGAAGTTTTTTCCTACAAGTTTATTAACAATCCAGATGCATCTGCTAGTTCATGTCGTAGATGATGTTGCAGTTGCTGGAACAGTCCATTCAAGATGGATGTTCTTTTTGGAGAGGTTTATGAAGACATTAAAGGGATTTGTTCGCCAAATGGCTCGCTCGGAGGGTAGTATGTCAGAAGGGTGGCTGATACAAGAGTCCCTTGTTTACATCACTGAATATTTAAGTTCTTCAGATCTAGAGATACCTTGACTATGGTCTCAAGAGTCTAACAGGTGAGTCATTAGTGAGGAACCTCAAGGCCAAGGCATTAACAGAAAGATGGATAACAATTTGAGGGAAAAAATCAACAAATTTTGCATCTTGAACTCTCATGTAATGGAGAAGTGGATTGAGACATATGAAGCTCTCAAGCGACAGCGAGTACAAGAATGTTTAAGTTTCAAAAGGAATCGCACTACAAGAAATCTCCCATATCCAAAAGGTATGCAAGCTCTTCCGGACTTTCCCATAGGTAGATGGCTAGAAGCTACAATTTTAGAAGCCAAACGTGTTGGTTTAACTATGACAGAGGAGGAGGAGGAGGAGCTTACAAAAGGATGCGATTAGCATGTAAGTGTTTAAGTTCTACATGTCTCTCTTTTTTTCTCTACATGTCTCAGTTTTTGTTTGTCCATCAACAATCTTTATGTGCTATTTGTAGTATCACAAATATGGGGCGTTTTGGTCACATGGACGTCATTTTCGAGTAGAACAAATAGACCAAAGAAGAGCAACCTTTGATTATTGTGTCACAGCACAGTTTGTTCAAGAAAGTCATGCAAGTGCAAGTGATGATAACACAATTACTGGAATGCTTGATTACTTTGGAACCATTCAAGACATGTTAAAGGTTGGCTTCAGAAGTTTTGAGTTGTTTATCTTTGATATGAAGTGGTTCAAGATAATCACAAATGGGCCACATGCAACTGTACGTAGAGACAAGAGTGGCCTCATCCAAGTGGACTCCACAAAGGTATGGACCGATCAGCAAGATACTTTTGTGCGCCCAAAGCATTGTGAGCAGGTTGTCTTTAAAGCGGATCCAAAAGATCCACGCTGGCTATTTGTGGTTCAAGTCGCCCCCCGCAGTAAGCAAATTTTTGAAGAATTTGAGCTACAACAGGGTGATGTGGATTCACAGGGTGGTGGGGAGCAGCAAGAACAAGCCGATATCAACAATGAAGAGGAGCAAGCAAATGAAGAGGAGCAACTAGAGCAAGATCCAAATGAAGAGGTGCAAACCAATGAAGCTAGAAAACATGTTGAGGAAGAAGACATAGATGATCAGGACATCCTTCATCAAGGGACTTTTAATGATGAGGATGCTGAAATGTACATAGACATAGATCTCTTTGGAGCTACTAATCTTAATGAGGATGATAGAATAGATAATGATTTTTAAAATGATGTATCTTAATGATTATGCAAATAGTTATGACATATTTGTAATGATTTTATGACATTGAAGGTGCAAAGTGATATGGTTTACCATTGTTGTTTAGGAAAGTTAATGTTTGTCATATGGTCCTTTCATTGTTTATCATTGTTAATGTTTACCATCATAATCACTAGTACAGGTGCAAATTGATATGGTTTTACCATTGTTGTTTATCATTGTTAATGTTTGTCATATAGTTCTTTCATTGTTTACCATGTAATTTTCATTTCGCACAAGTTTGTCATATGGTTTTTTGTCCAACAGGCCATGGGTGATGACTCACCGCCGCTCGACTACAGTCCTGATTTCTCATTTAACCCTACACCGCAGGGCATGAGTCCCCAGCAGTTATATGGTTTTCTCTCGTCCATTACTCCATAGCAGAGAGCCATGGCTCAGAGTTATTGGGGTTCTAGAGCAGGGAAATCTGCCTCACCATCTGGCTTCACGATGCCAGTTCCCACACCTGTATAGGTACGACAGCAGCTCCCACACCTCATACCACACAGCCTTCCACTCCTCTTACAGCTCGATCTACCACCTCTTCACATAGATGTCGCTCACATAGTAGGTCTTCAGGGGGAGGTTGTTGTGGTGGTAGTGCCACAGATGCTGTGACACCATACCGACATTACAGCAGAAAATGTTTTTAGACAAAATGGTGTTACCTGGCTGTTGCCTGGCTGCCTGCAATGAACAGGACTCAACAGCAGTAAACAGACAGCACCATTCTGTCTAAAATAGAGCACAAAAGACAACCGTGCTCATTTTTTTATTTTTCAGATAAACAAGAAATTAAATTAAACATTAATACTCAAGAATCTTTTGATCATATACCAATAGTTTGAAGGTCGTCTTACATTATGGTAATGCCTCCCAATTGACGGTCTCTCCTTCTTCTTCAGGCATCTCAAATAAGGCCACAAGGCCATGTTTGTGAGCGTACTTCTCTTCTCGCCTACTTGGTGAGCGATTCATGGCCAACTCCTACACAAACGATTAACAATTACAACTTTTAGAAATCAACATTTAGCCCACATACATACATTTAGATAAACAAAATTGCTACAGATACTTACGAATTCATGGCGCATGGTTTCGTAACCACCACTCCCAAGATAAGAAGCCCCTATTGTTTGGAGTCTTGCCCTTGCCGCCTCTCTTTGTTGTTGAAACCTCTCTGGTGTCTCTATGAGCTCCTGAGCAATGGCTTCCCACTCCCTGTCATCTAGCCAAACAGGTTTCTCTTTCCCCTCTCTAAATGCATCCCTCGCCTCTGACCTACGATACCCCATCAAAATGCAAGCTGTATACTGTATCCACTCATTAGAGACGACATTCATAGGGTCAGATGGCTGAAACTCTTGCTTTATCTTTGTATTTATGTAATTTTTCTTCTTCTTATCTTACTGATCCCATTTAGTCATGACAGAGTTGTGAAACTGTATAGTGCACAGTTATCGAATTCGTGTCTTCATTGCCTTCCCTGCACTATTCATTATTGGTGTCCCATCCCTAATTGTGTATATCTTGTTGTTGTCATGGTCATGTGCACCCCAGGGAGTGGAAGGTGAACCTATGGGTGTGCTATCAACAGATGAGAGCGAAGGTATATATGTACCGGTACAGGCGCTGGTATAGTTGCCGGTATATGTGCCGGTATAGACGCTGGTATGCTCGCCGGTATAGGCGCCGATGTAATGTCGGTATAGACACCGGTATAGGCGCCGGTATTAATCCCCGACGCTTATACCGACGTCATCGTTCGGGCACAGATACCGGCGTTTATACGGATGACGAAGCTTTTTTAGACCCCGTTTAATGATGTCGGTATAAGCGCCGGTATTAGGCTATCATGTAGTAGTGATTTTATGATAAGCACTCAAAAGATATTAGAATACATAACAATATAAGCTCCATAATTTATGAAAAAATCTACAAACATACTTAGTCTATTTCTAGACCCAAATAGTAAAGCCTTAGTATATACTTACCTTGATAGTTTGTATGATATAATTATTTGCTCTATTATTTATAAGCAGATAGTGGGCATGATATACAACCAATGCTAAGAGTTTAAAGAGGTCAACTTATAGGTGTGAAAAGGTAGAATTGTATTTATATATATATATAGAAGATGGTAACTATGGAGGCTCTGAGAGTAAACCTAAGCATGTTAAAAGAGATATTTTTTCAATAGGACAATCTTAGAGGCAGACATCATATAGCCTATGGGTGTAAATTTGGACCCACATACGCATTTGTTTTCATGAAGGAAATTTTTGTTATGCAATATGGATAAGGGTGGCGGGAAGAAATTGTAGCCTATATCATGTACATATGTGGTGGTGGCAAAGATTTATAGTATGCATATGTTGATGTTTGATCTAGATAGCCATTATCATGAACATAGGTGATGGTATATCTAAGAGTAGTGTAGGAATGAGCTCTAGTTATAATTATTTATAGTGCATGTGAAGGATGTTGAAAGATGGTATGTCTAAGGATAGTGTAGAATGAACTCTGGTTATAATTATTTAGAGGACATGTAAAGGATGCTGAGAGATGCAATCTTCACTCGCGACATTGTGTTTGTATACAAAGAGAAAAAGGAGGAGCTTAGGGCTTCTAGAATGGTGGTAGAGAAGAGCTTAGAGCTTTCACAAATGACGGTAGATTCAAGGTCCCCTATGCTAGAGAGCATACTACTGCACATAGGCGGCAGAGTCTAGGCTCATATGCACCCCCCTCCTTGACATAGATGGCCGCACCACGTGTATTTGCTTATAGTTCTTCAACTTTAAAATTGAATTGTAGAACAAAAATCAGGATTGGCGAATCAATTGACTAGTGGTATTCCAAATCTATGGAGCCTTGTACATTTGGATTAAAACCAATGGATTACATGTCATCATGGATTATCTCATCTAGCTCTTCTGTTATCAGGATTTTTTAGCATCTACTATGAAGTGATATCATTTATGATACAAAGGTTACATGATTACATAGACAAGCATTTTTTTTAATGACCTCCTCTCAAATTTGTAGTCAAAGGTTACGACCATATGTGTTTTTCATGTCCTTAGTCGTAAACCTATGTTTTACCTATATCACCTTATCCAAGGTATATTTTTTCTTTAATTCTATGCAAAACATCAAGTTTTATGGAAAAGTTGATGTTTTGCATAAAATGGATGTAAAATATCAACTTTTTTATAAAACTTAATGTTTTGCATCATCAACTCAATGCAAAACATCAAGTTGTGTGGAAAAGTTGATGTTTTGCATCAACTTGATGCAAAACATCAACTTTTAGGCTAAAACTTGATATTTTGCATCGAGTTGATGCAAAACATCAATTTTTTTACACAACTCGATGTTATGCAATATCGAGTTGATGCAAAACATCAACTTTTCCACACAACTCGATGTTTTGCATCAAAGTTGATGCAAAACATCAAATTTTCCACACAACTCGATGTTTTGCATCAAAGTCATTTTGAGACGTTTGTAAATTGCATAAAAAAGGGAGATGTCAGTGCACATTGCAACCATTCCCAGTCTAGTTCACTACTCATCATTAGCTGAGTCTTCTACTACTAACTTTTGCTACATCTACAATTGCTATAGTTCACATTGCAATCATTCCCTTTCTTCTTCACTTACCATCACCATGAATGCCCTTACCATAACCGTGAATTCATCACCTAAGTTTTTCCAATATCACTAGTGCATCACCACCATGAATGCTCTTACCATAACCGTGAATGCATCACCTAAGGTTTTTCAATATCACTAGTACATCATGTGGCGGTTCCTAATACAACTTGTAATTTGAAACCTATAAGTTAATCTTTCAAAAAAATTACGTTTTTACAAAATAATGCTAGACTTTGTACATTTTTTCTCAAAAATGATAATTGTTCTTGTACTTTCTACCATTGGTTGGCAGACTTGTAAGGACGAGGTCCACTCAGTGGTGACCGAATCATTGCCAAATAATTGCCCTTCCATTGGATGCACTTTTCACATTCGCAGATCTAGTTTTAGGATTTGCGAGTCCCTTCAAACATACACATGGTCTAATGCCTAATTATGCACCAATTTGGATTCCCTCATGAAGGGTCTTCCCAAGATGATGTCGTATGAGTCCGATTGGCATAGAAAGTCCATTACAACGAATGTATGATGGTAGATAATTGTAAAGAGTTTAAGTCGTACATTCTTCAATTGCCCCATGGGTCTTGAAGATGTTTCGTTTACCATTTTGACAATTAGATCTGCTCTTTCCAAATTTGGTTTTTCTCGATTCTCCCAACATCGTTTGGTAATGATGTTGACTCCCTTTGCTCCATCCAGGATAGCCAATTCTTGGTACCTGTCATGATGAATTGGAATTGTAGCATTAGTGTGAGGTCAGTGAAAGAACATGAATCATGGTCATGTCACTCACTAGCCCATATGTTTTGCATGTGGATTCAAAGATCTCAACATGTTGGATCAGGTCCCCATCTCCCCTGATAACTTTTTGTATAGTCTTGGAAATGATGTGTGGCTTCATTTGGGATGGTTTGGATTCTAGAGCAGTGCCTATTTCCTTAACCATTTCTCGCTCCATTTCCATAGCCATATTAAGTAAATCTACCCTTATGGCTACATTAAGATCTGCATTCAGATCCGCCATTAGTCTTCGAGGAGCTACTCCCCCTACCTAGACCTTGTCCTCTTCCTACATTGCCTCTTCTAGGCATTTCGAGTCTATAGGTAGGTCTCACCAACTCATCATGGCTTGGCTCATTATTAGCAGCCTTCGCCCGTCTTTGTTGAATTAACATCTCCATGTTCTATAAGAACGTGGAATGATTGATCATTTGCTCTATGTCTTCCTTTGTGTACAGGCGGTTCTCAACTTCAATAGTTTCCCTGGGTAAATTATCCCCTTCACTTTGGGTATCATATCCTTCCTCTTCTCTTGGCTCTTCATTAATAGGTTCTAGATTTGGGATTACTCCCTCAACCATACCCATTTCCATACCATCACTGGCATTCCTAAACATTTCTGGTTCCTTACCACGTGATTGAAATGGATTTATGTTTTCCATTTCCTTTTGTTCAGCCCTTATTCTTGGAGTGTTGAGCTCTTGTTTCCTTAAGCTCAACATTCGCAATTGTTGCTCTACTTCAGCCCTCTTCAAGTCTAATTCTACTTCTTCTGAGGTTGGGAAGAAGACTTGACCGGTCCTGGCCGCACTTTCCTTTTGTCTTCTCACCCTGGAAGTTCCACTGATCCTCACAGTGTTAGATATAGCCTAGAAATCGAAGGTTGGGTTGGTACTTCCAATCTTGGAGCTTGTCCCGGCACTGGTTCATGGGCCCGTACACCCACAGATTACGCTTCATCATCGTTGCTAATTTGGAGACCAAAAATCCCTTGGCTATGTCAAATATATCATTGGATCTTGTAGGGGAAGATGGTTCTTCTTTCTCTCTAATCCAAGAGAATTGTAGCCCTTCTTCCATCGACTCTTCACTACTTGTATCAATGGTGGTTAGATTTCTCTAAGTCGAAACACTTTATTGAGTGCTCGCAAAGTGGCATGAACCAACACTCTTTTGATAGGAAGATCCTAGGTGGTTTGATGCACTATCGTCAGGAGTAAGGTCATCTCCAATAAGTTTACTAGACCTCAAGTGCATGAGAATATGATTTGATATGCTAAATCACTACTCCAAATGAATTTTCATAGGGTCGATCTAAACTTTTAGGCCATGAGACTGCAAATAGAAATTCACGCCGTGAGATAGCATGGAATGGTTCATGTCGTGAATCCATAAATGGTTCACATTGTGAACTATTTTCTTCAGTTTCACGTGTTTAAAAGTAACTTCAAATTTTAAGTCCGTGTTGTCCTGATCAGAGTTGGTTGGTTGTTGGGTATTGTGCAATCTATACATGCATGTAAATGAGCCCTAGTAGTGTGGGCCTCAAGTTAGGGTTTCCTAATTTTAGGAAAAGCAAGGCTTTCATGCCTATATATGTAATTCTTTTATTAATAGAAAGTCTCTCACGTTCTTTCATCTCATCATGTCTATTCGAGAGAAGGTGGCCATCTCCATCGCCTAACAGTGGTATCAGAGCAGAGGGTTGTCATTAGCCATGCTACCTGTGCGGGTGAGAGCCGTCACGTCTTTGTCGTCCTGCACCTTGTCTGAAGCGTCGGCGCTGCTGCAGCACTTTCTGTCCAAGGATGCCTGCTCCGACTCGTTCGCCAAAGGCTATGTGGCCAATGTAGCCCAAGCCTTAGAGAAGTAAATGTCCAGGAAAGCAGAAAGCTTCGATGTAAGGGGAAAAGAAAGACAGCGTAAACATTTTTCTGCTTCTCAACAGGCTTCTCCTGGCTTTGTGTAGCACAACGACCACAGTGTGACGAAAACCAGAGCCTGCAGACAATGGGGGGCAAAACATGGCTATGGAAATTGGATCGACAGTGATGGAGGCGGAGAAGATTTCCAAAAAGCACAGGAAGAAGAGGAAGCATTCTTTACTCGACGATGGATCCGACATGGTAGTTCAGGAACCAGTGGTGGCTGGCCCCTCTTGTGATGATCAGAAGCGCCATGACAAGAAGAGGAAGAAGGAGAAGTTAATCATAGAGGACATGGATGCTCACATGGATTCTGAGGCCACGGTTTTTGTTGCTCCTTCATCTGCCAAAGTGGAAGAAGACGTGGCTTCTTCCAAGAAGAGAAGGAAGAAGGAGAAAACAGGTTTCTTAGCAACACCAGGTAAGGTTTTACTCCCAGAGAACAACGGAGAGGCAGCTGATTTGCAGGCATCGCCTTTGGACTTTCTGAGCAATGTTCTTCAACAACACAATCCAATGCTCCCATAAATATGTTTGTCAAGTTTCGTGGTTAAGCTTTTATTGTGGGAAAGACTAGTTGTTTGGTGGGCCTTGTCTAAAAATTGTGGCCCAACCTTGTTGTCTATACCCACTTGTCTATCCATCCTGATTGTTTGTAGAGAAGAGTACACTACCCTATGTTGTTGTCAGGGGGGACTCTTACTCATTGTATCAGGTGGTCTTGTCATGTTCACTATCAAAAGTTGTGCATGTTTAGCTTGGGGGGGGATTGTTGGGTATTGTGCAATCTATACATGCATGTGAATGAGCCCTAGTTTAGTTGTAGTGTGGGACTCAAGTTAGGGTTTTCTAATTTTAGGAAAAGCAAGGCTTTCATGCCTATATATGTAATTCTTTCATTAATAGAAAGTCTCTCACGTTCTTTCATCTCATCATGTCTATTCGAGAGAAGGTCGCCATCTCCATCGCCTAACACGTAATAGAGGCACTTTCCTAACTTTAATATGACAATCCTTGGTTTTTGAATTAGATCTGTCATTGACAGTTCACGCTCTGAAACCATAGAAGTCAGTTTTTGTCATAAAGTAGTACGCAATGGTTCATGTCGTGAAACGATGGATATCTCACATCATGAAGTAGTAAATGGTTCACGTCGTGAAAAGGTAGACAGTTCACATTGTCAACTATTGTCTACTAAATCACAGGATAAGATTCCGTAGGATCCATTGTGTTAGAGGTGTCAAGGTAAGGTACCCTATTTTTAGCAAGGTGATCCCGCAATTAGCAGCCTTGATTGCGGAAGAGGTTCATGCACGCCATGAGATAGCAGGGAATGGTTCATGCCATTAATTGTTTTCTTGCACTTTCACATGTTAAGATCCTGCATTGACAGAGTGAAGATTGGGTGTAAATCACCTATCCAGATCCTCTAAAATTGTTGTGCTAATTAGTAAGGAGTGTAGTGTAATTTCAAAGCACAACTAATGGCTCCTTATTTTTGTGATTTTTGTGGATTTTTAGAGAAAACAAAAAATAGAGTATCACACCTGCTAGTTCATGCTAGCAAGTTTGGTGATATAGATATCAAAATTAAAAGAAAAAACGGTGTAGCTTTCTTCTAGGGTCACCCAAGTACTCACCCACACACCAAAAACAAATAATTTCTTACAAATCTTCACTTCCACTCAAACCTTATCCATTTATTCTTTCCTCTAGGGAGCTGAAACTCAAGGAGGACGGAAGAAACAAGGGTGTTTCCTCGGTAGCGGCGCCAAAAATGTTATGAGCTATCACATCTCCAACCAAAGAACTCTAACATTCACCATTAGATGAAGCAATAGATAATAACCGTCGTCGGACTTACCAATGCTCCAAACTAATGTCCCTTAAGGTCTCCAAGCTCGCTTTCAAAATCTCCAATCCTCCAAGCTCCACCTTTACGTTGTCACCAAAGAGTCGCTCGCACCACCACACAAGGCAATCTCTCTCTCACTCTTCTACACATACATGCATAGAAAAGGAACATGCACTAGAGTAGACTCTCACACACTCTCTCTCACCCACATATAAGACAAGGCAAGAGCTCTCATAGCATAAGGGGGATTGTGTCCATATATTATGAGAAAATGACATATACAACTCGCGCTTATTCACACTTGGGTGGCCAAAACTTACTAAGTAAGGCCTTGGGTGGCCAAAATCTCATAATGTTACAACTTTTATAGTGCCTTTGCATGACACTTATTAAAGTCCTCAAATGGAGGAGCACAATGTTTAATCCAAAATGGGATTAACAGGAGTCTAGTCCTTGAATAAATCCATGAATCTTTTGAAAGTCGTCCATTCCTTTGAGCTTAAGATTGTTTTCTTTATAATTGGAGATGTACTAAGTCAACGTGAGATTTCTCATCTCATAATTGTCCCACGCTTCCCAATTTAATCCATCTCATTCTTAGGAAGAAATATTTTCATGAACGCACTTTCAAATTCATCCCATGTAGTAGGCTGAGTTGTGGGCTCCAAGCTCATCCACCACATATGCTTTACCTCCTAGAGTTAAGCTCGCTTCAAGCGCGCGTATCTTCTCTAAAGTTTGGTGCAATTGATGCAAATCTTTCCACTTTTGTAAAAAAGTGTTGACTACATCCTTATTGCGTTCCTTCTCTTCCCCACTAAAAGTTAGAGGTTTCAGGGCTTTTAGAATAGCAACAACATCTCTAGGGTGAGATGAACTGACATTCATGTTTCCCCCTTGGGTAGGAGCTATTGGCATCCCTCCCATACTAAAGCACTTATGGTGGTAAAATCTTGCATATTATTCTTTAACTTCTGGTGGAGAGAGAAGTATCTTATCATATTTGACCTCAATGTCTAAAGTATTCGCGCTCTCAGGCTCCGTCGCTCGATCCTCCTGCCCCTCAGAGGGATGTCTATGAACTAGGGTGGGCTAATTCACCGCACTAGCCTGGGCTCTCAAAACTAGGTAGGATCATAATCACTCACCTCAATCGGCGAACCTCATTCTCCCAATGGTATGAGGGATACAATGGGCCAACTCCTGGCCTTACTAACATCTCCACCGTCCAGCTATACAAGCACAAGAACGGAGAAGAGTCAAGGCAAGGAGAGTTGTACATGTACCTTAATTTAACCAAGATAACAATCCATTTACTCAACTAAACCATAGGACTAGAATCCATGTTATCTTCTTAAGAGAAAACAATCCTTTTCAAAAAGATTTTAGCATTTCAACTTGAGATTGTGATAAGACATTCTTTATTAAGGCATATGCTGTTGTTTAAAAGAGTACAAACTTTAACTAGTAAATCAATCAAATAGATCACTATTAACAATTAATAGAGAAGCCGGGGTCATACCTCAACCCCTAAGAATGATATATAATTGAAAAACAAAATATGTATATGCCTTATAGAAATTTGTCGTTTATCGTTGCCTTTGCTCATTAACAAGAGCTTTATAACTTGACATATGAGAAAAGAGTCTTCTAATATCTTAAATCATCCGATCATCCTCCCGAAGATTTATCTCCTCTTACTCGTACTGTGAATTTTCTCTCTTTCGAAGGTCTATGGCAAAATAGCCTGCTCTTGTAGGGCTAAGGCATACTATTCTTTCTTTAAAAGAAAAGCTATGGAGTTTTGGTCTCTTCCTCCTACAGACCATAGAAATTTAACCTTCTCTTCTAAGAGATTAGATAAGAATGAATGGATATATACATCTCAAGCTCTGGATTACCTTGATGCTACTTGCTGCCTTCTTACAGTTTTCGCTGTGTAGAGACCCTGACAAAATCAGTAAATTATTTTGGCCAACCACCATAACTCTCTGATAAGAATCAGAATATGGTCGTATAATCAGTCAAAAGAATTGGAAGCCATCTAGTCTACAAGCCAGCGCGGGTAGAATAAGCAAAAACGTCTGTATATAGCTGTAAACGTGCCATCTTTAGAAACGTGCCATCTTTAGAAACGCGTTGCTTTTCCACATTTTTAGTATGCATGGACTCTAAATATGTAAAAGTAATCTAAATACGACCTCTTATCACTTAAATTAATTTTTTTTGGGAGATACTTATCTCTTAAATAGAACTATTCTTGTCTTCTTATTTCTTTTAGGATTTTTAGAGCTAATATTTTTATTATAACACTAGTCAACTCTTCATCTTATGTGAGTATTTACTCATTTTTGTGGGGATTTCCTTTTATTCTTCAATTACAGATTGGGAAGCGTAAGGAGGGAACAACCATGGTCTTAGAATCATGGTAAATGGGGGACCTTAAATTTTTAGCAGCGCAAGGTGCATAGCCCTACCAACACATAGTAGGCATGTGGAAGAGCTTGAAAAGATGAATTGGGTATATGGAAAAATAGCCTCTGTTTCTGATGCATGTGAGGGGCAAGAGTTTCAGGATATGGAGGTGAAGGCAATGACGAGCTTTCAAGTCAACAAGGAGATGGAGATCAACATGAAGTAAATGTCACAAGAGAGGTAAAAAATGAACACATTATAACGATTTTAGATTAGATGACATGCTTGTAATTTTGTAGCAGGCTCTTTTTTAACCAATCTTTATTTAATTTAAATCTTAATATTTTTACAAACTGTGTTTTTTTTGTCTATAGCGGTCTAGTGTGAAAAGGCCAAACTTTAAATTTTAGCTATAAATAGCCAAAGGTGCCTTCTTTCTCATTTTCACGCAATAGAAACCAAGCACGAGCGAGCACTTAAGTTTCAATGGACAAACCAATGCTATAATCCTTTTTTTTGTTAGTACTCTTCTTGAAAAAGGAGTGTGTCTAGACATTCATTTCAATCTCCTTAAGATTAGCAATTCACTCCCCCTCATCGAGTGCCATGTGGTAGTTAAGGTCATCCATCCCATTCCACCCCTCTACTATATAACAAGGAAATAAACTCCTACCTTTCATCTTACAAATAATTATTAATCTCGTACATTTTATAAGATAAGGATTCCAAAGTTCACAGACTCTCAATGAGAGTGTCATGGACAAAAGATAAAAGCTAAACTTTCAATTTCTTTTAAAAGTCCCCTCTACTATACTCAAAGAAGTTCCTACCTTTAATAGATTCCAACAATCAAACTCTCTCTTTTTTTTTTTGAAAATGCTTGAAATTAGATTAAAAGAAAATAGAAAAATCATCAACTATGTCCTTTTCCCATATAGGAAAAATAGCCTGTACAATCGGATTAAGTTCCTGTCAAGAACAAAACAAGAAAGCTACACTACAAATAAGCACCTAGCTCACCCTAAAACTGCACTAGTTCCAAGATATGTTTTTCAAGCTTTCTGTCTTTGATCGAGGATGCCACCACTTCCTTCTTTTTCTCCAGTATATCCACTTCCAATGAGTAATCTACATTGGAGTTGTCCACATCCATAAAGTATTGATGATAAAGTTCCAAGTCTTGAATATAAACTTCTTTCTGGACTCTTTTAAACTGTTCCGGATCTACACATTCATGTGAAATTTCAGACTTGCCAACAGATTGGAATTTTTGTTTTGAAATACATGCAGATTCCTAAATAAGCAGATAGACCATAGATGACAAGCTCTAATAGTATTCCAAAGCCCTGTAGAACAACTAGGGTCATCTCCAAGCAATATTTTTTTCCATGAAAGCCGAGAGTGGGACCTTCCTACTACATCCATATACACCAACGTGCAGATAAAGCACAAGAATGCAAGGAAGCATCCATCCCACCACCCCACCACCTTGAAAAATACATACTCTAGAGCTCATTAGGGAGCCCCAAAACAAAAAATTATTCCAGCTTAGAAAAGAAAGCAAAAGGAACGTTAGGTGTAGTTCCATGATAGGAGTCCAAAGAGTTCCATAAAATAACATAACATGAGTCAAAGAGTTTGCCTCCAAAAACACATCAGGATCTAGGTCCACTGGCAGAGATTCATCTCTGCCAAGGGTTGAAGTGGTTCCTCCCACACTCATACACATACCATGTGGTATGCAAGGAGGGGGCAATAAAGCCTAAAAAGCTAAGCTTTCACTTCATAAAAGAAGAGGCGATTGTCCCCAAACATTTCCTTGAAGTAAAATACCAGAATATTGAGATCAAAATATGTTATTAGACACTTGAATTATCATATTGATCAGACATAATAAGTTGAAGTTAATCACCGCACTAATCGACAATTTTCTATCAATTTTTTTAAAAAAACTACTCCATATAAGATTATTGAAATATTGAACAATTTCAAGAAACCTATGATTTGGCTTAATATATGCAAATAATATTATTCATACAAAAAAGATAACACTCAAACAAGTAGCCTCCTTGATAAAATTCTCAACCCAAGAGAAGTTACAGAACCATACCATCAGTAATGGATGTATAATATTGAGGTAGTGGAGTGCTCAGTGTATATCCAAATCATGGTATATACGGAATGATTAAGGTTGTCATTACTAAGGTTCTGAAATGGCTGCTCTCTGGCACATTTCTACCTTAGGAAAAGGTTTTTGGATGAAGAAAACCTTGACTTTTTGCTTTTGAGAAAGCAAGAAGCTTGCTTTCTGGTCCACCCCATGTGATGTGGAGGGGGGTTGAGCACCTTCAGCGGAGGAGGAGGAGGAGGGCGAGGTGGTATCATGATTTGGGCCTGAGGTATCTTTGTGGTTGTGAAAAACCTTGAGGCGAGGTGGTATCGTGATGTGGGTGCCTACGTTTTCATCGGGGTGGTTGTGAAAAACCTTGCTGCGGCGGCTGCTGCTGCACATCAAGAGCTGGCAATGTGGAGGCAGGCTGCACCTGTCTGTATGCAAATCATTGCCACATTCCTCCCCATTGCTGATTTTTTCATCCCCGAGTGGCGCTGTTGCTTCTCCTGCTTGGCATATATACAGAAACCCACCACTTGCTTCCTGCCCTAATTCCATATCATCGACCTGATCTCTTTCACTGCGCAGCCGCCTTGCATCGATTATCAAATCTTCTTGTCTCAACTTTCTCTGTAGATTTGAACCTTCAAGCTCTTCATATCCTTTAACATATCCTTAAACAAAGCACACATTTTCTTCCACCTTGGGTGGTAACTCGGTGTGTGAGGTATGGTGGGATCAGATAAAGCCCTTGGGATAGCAAGCTGCAAATCATGACTCGAATCTCCTCCAGCATATTCAATCTGTCTTCTTGCGCATTTTTTCTTCTTGCAAAGCTTGTCACTGCTGTTGAGAAGAGCATCCCAAGTGCTTTTAGAGTGTTTGCTTCTTCTCACTCTACCCATGCATGTGACCTCAGGAGAAGTGGGCTCATCTGATATATAATCAGGGGGCTTCTTTTTGCCTACAACATTGTGAATGCATTGGCATTAAAGTTACCAGCATTGCCTTTGCTTCCATTGCTTGTGTAACCCTTCGGTGACCCCGAATGACCTAGTTTTACTGGCCCTGAGTGATTTGTAGCCACGCCGCAGATCGACGTCGGACGGCAAACCTGGCCCGGCAAGGCGCTCCCGATTGATCGAAACACGCTGCCGCCACTGCCGCCTGCCCTTCTCAGCTCTCTCCCTGGGCTTGCAATATTGATGCAAAAGCCATTTGAAGAGTTGGGCTTAGAACTACCTGCTGCGGTGCTGCAGGAAGCATGAAGCAGGAAACTCACGGTAGAAGAAGAAGAAGAAGAGATGCTGGGAGGGGATTGGTATGTGTTATAATGATGATGATCTGTTCTATGGGCTAGAGAGAGAGGACGAGAGCAAGAGTTGATGGGCTGATTGTGAGTAAGTGTGTTGGGCTTATAGTAGTAAGAGGAGCTACTACTACTGCAAGAGGTCCGGATTGGTACAAGAGAAGGCCAGTCATCAGCAAGCTCTGCCACAGCCACAGTTAGAAGAGCATAATTAGAATAAGATACAGTATACACATTGGAACAATTTTAGCCTGTGTAGAGAGAGAGAGAGAGAGAGAGAGAGAGAGAGAGAGAATTCTCTTATAAAGAAGAGTAGGAAATGCAGACATGGGGTTGACCCAGTGTTATTAAAGGCTAAACGTAGTTGCTTATAAAGTAACCTTTGCTATAGACTGAAACATTCCGCATATTTAGCCTCATGAAACCTTGGGAATACCCCCAAGTATCTTGTATGTACTCATGAAAGTTCCATTTCATGATATCAAATCTCCTAGTTCACGTTATAGTCCAATAGACTCAATGCATCCTAGTTCACTTTATAGTCCAATAGACTTAATGCATCCCCTCTCAAGCATGGTCCCAAATGTGCCATGTGTACTATGATGGTTCCAAACTTCCACTGGATATCATTTCTTTTCTACATGCTCACTTTGGAACACAATCACAAGATTCTACAACTTCTACTACTTTTCTACAATCACAAGGTTCTACTTTAACCATTTCTCTTCTCTACTTGTTCACTAAGCTTCTCCTTTTACATTTTTTACTTGTTCATTTACCATTTCTTTCTTACATGTTCACTTTGGAACATGATCGTCCACAATGAGTTTTCTACTTGTTCACTACACCACATTTGAAAACACATTATATTGGACAAAACTTGTACGGAACACTAAAAAAAAAAGAACATATGAATTTTTATTGTGCTTTTGTATGCTTTTAATGAATGTGTCCATGTCCATAACCATGTACTAATGTCCTTGTGTACAAGCAAGCATGATGCCATTTGTGCATGTGTCAATGTGAGTGAGTGAGTGTGAAAGAGTGTGTGTGTGTTGCTAAGGAAGGGAAAAGGGTGGGCAAGATGAAGTAAAAAAAGATGCAAGATGCACACACATAGGCACATGTACCAACATGGGCAAGTGTACCTTGCATCCATACACAAACATATACATGATCAAATCATCCATGCACACTACATATATAACATAATCAAATCACCATGCTAACTACATAAGCCAGATTCAAATCACCATGCACAAACATAATCACCATGCTAACTACATAAGTCAAACTCAAAAAAGTTTTATATGGTAATCCAACAAAATGAAAGATAAGTTAGACTCTAAGAAATTGTATGAATGAGAATTGATTTTGAGAAAAATGGTATATACCACCAAATTAAGAGTTTGCCCAACACACAATTACTTAAAGAGAAGACTTTTGAATGAGCATATTTTAGTGTTTCAACTTTGACTGGTGGTTGTATCCCCTATGTTATTTGTGCATACCATGCATCCCTTATTGTGCTTTGTTTATTAAACTTTCTAGATTTATGATAAAAGGCTTATGTTTCACAATGAAAAAACTCTAAATCAACTCCTTTACACCAATCACGAAAAAATAAAGTAAATCAATGTTGGAGCTCTATATATGGCTCACTCTACCTAACTTGGTCTTACCTATATATATGTATCTTGTCCTCAATATGAATCAGTCTTTGGGAGCGTACATGATGTGTCTCTTGTCTCCTCTCTTTCTCTCTACATTTCAACATGGTATCAGAGCATCTATGAGGGAAGCATCTATGTCTTCTTGTTAAATTCATGATTATAATTTCATGTCTTACAAGATTGTTCTTTGATTATGTGTTGTCTACATGATTTTATAGCTTAACTTGTTGTAATTAGAGTTGTTTCTTAATCGCGTCCTTAAAACCAAAACCTAGTGAATTAGAGTTGGTGCAGGTGCGTAGATTGTATTGTGCTGGTGAATCCTATCAAAAAAGTTTGTCAAACGGAGTTGTGAGTCAAAAGTTATGACAGTTCAGGCAAACTGCATCTGTAAAACAGCAAAACAGGTTCTTTGTGTGAGCGCACAGGTTTCGTCTTCATCAACTGTCTTTGTGAGCACACAGGTTTCGTCTTCGTCAAGCGTTTTTAGCAAACCGCCAAATCTAGCTTCTTCGTCAAGCGTTTTTTGCAAACCGCCAAATCTAGCTTTTTCGTCAAGCGTCTACCAATGAATCTTGCGTCCCACGTCTCGGATTTTGCTATTTTTAGCAAAGCGACCAATCTAGCTTTTTCATCCAGCATCTACCAATGAATCTTGCTTCCCACGTCTCGCTATTTTGAGGACTCTTTTCTTATTGACGTCTCTTATCTCTTGCAGTCGTCCTTGTCTATGGTGTGCAGATTTTGTGATTTTATCTTATACGTCTTCTCACAGATAGATATGGCTATGACTGTTCTCGTCAATGGTTTTCCTTCTGGCCAACGTTCTATTCCTTCTTTTCAAGGCCAAGGGTTTCCCGGTTGGAAAGCAAAGATGCTGTTAATTCTTGAAGGCGATGAGCTCTCAGATGTTGTTATTGGCAATTCTCTATGTCCGTCTCAGCCTATTATTCCGAATTCTGACAACGTTCTTATCACGGAAGGCCCTGTTTTTGATGCATGGCGTCTTGCTTATATGGATTGGCAGAAGCGTGATAAAGCAGCTCGTCGGTATATTCTTTCTGCTCTTAGTGATTCTCTCATGCTTGATGTGTATGACTTTCCTACTTCCCATGACGTATGGGAGTATCTTATAGCAAATTTTCAGAAAAAGTCTGTTACAGAAACACTTTATTTGAGAGGTTTGCTTTCAAAGTTACAATATGAAGTTGGTACTGCTATGACGGGACATATTGATTCTTTCAAATCTATTATTAATCAACTTGCTGCTGCGGGTGATCCTGTTCCACGAAAGCAACTTATTACAATTCTTCTTGATACAATAAAGGATCCGTCTTATGACAACATTGTTACCATTCTTTCTAACAAGGACGGTCTTGATTTTGACCAAACTTGCATATCTTTGATTGAGTATTCTCAACGTCAACAACGACGTAGTGTTGGTCATGATGCAGTTATGTTTTCACAACAAGAGGAGCCTGAGTCACAACAGTTGGAACGGGCCTTTAATGTGCGAAGGCGTTCTTTTCAACGAGGCAACCGTAGAGGTGGTCGTCGTGGTGGTAGTTTCTCTCGTCTCAAATTTCCTAACAAGCATTGTTCTTACTGCAATAGGAATGGTCATACTGAAGATGACTGTTGGGCACGTCAATATGATGAAGAACACAACATTACCACAAAACAACCACGTTTATCTAGAGATTCTTCTTCTTGTGATTATTGTGGAAAATCTGATCATCCCTCTTCCATGTGCTTTAAGCGTCGATTTGATGCAGATCGAAATCGAGCATATGCAGCCGAGCATCATGATAATGTTATGCCTGAAACAAGTTGTGTTTTATGTTCAGTTCCCCCAGACAGAATACTTCATGTACGTGATGGTTCACTTTTCATTATTGATTCTGGTGCTACAGGAAATATGACATATGAATCTAAGTGGCTACATAACTATCATTCTTTACCTGTTAAGCGTGTTGTTTATCTTGCTGATGATACAACTTGCCAAGTCAAGGGCATTGGAGATTTATATCTTGGCACCTTATCTTCTTCAACTCGAGTTTTACGAGGGGTTTTACATGTCCCAGAACTTCAACGTAATCTTCTTTCAGTTGCAAGACTTGTTGATCTTGGTTTGTTTGTTGGATTCGACCACACCAAATGCCGCATTGAGAAAGATGGACAGATTATTGCAACTGCTTCTCGTAATGGCAATTTGTTTGAGCTCTCTCTTAATGATGTTGTAGCAAATGTTGTCACTGCTCCAGGGGATCATGATTGCAAGATATGGCATCATCGCTTTGTTCATGCTGATTTCTCAAAGCTTCTTAATCTTCATCGTCAAGGTCTTGTACGCGGAATGGATCTTAAAGCTCATCCTCATATGGGAATCTGTGAGTTTTGTGCTCTTGGCAAACACAATCGTAAACCCTTTCCTCTCTCGAATTCAGTTCATTCTCATGATTTGTTGGATCTTGTTCATACCGACATTTGTGGACCTTTGCCTCCATCGAGAACACAACATCGTTATTTCATTACGTTTATTGATGATTACTCACGGTATACAGTTGTTTTCTTGCTTCAACAAAAATCTGAGGCGTTATCTGTTTTTAAGCAATTTCACAAGGCTGCCGAACTTCAAACTGGACGTCGCCTCAAGAAACTTCGTAGCGATAATGGTGGAGAATATGTGTCTCGTGAGTTTGAGAGTTATTGTACGGACCATGGTATTCATCATGAACATACAATTCCATATTCACCTCAACAGAACGGTGTTGCTGAACGTAAGAATCGCACTATTATCAATGCTATACGATGTATGCTGATTCATTCTGGGTTATCTCGTGTCTTCTGGAGTGAAGCTCTCTTGACAGTAGTCTTTGTTCAGAATCATCTTCCTACTACTGCTCCTTCTGGTAAGATACCCATCACAGCATGGACAGGTGAAATTCCTTCTGTATCTCATTTTCGAACCTTTGGATGCATTGCTTACATTCATGTTCCTAAAGAAACACGAGCAAAGCTTGATGCTCCTGGCCTTAAAGTTATTTTTATTGGGTATTCTGACACTTCCAAAGGCTACAAATTCTATGACCCGTCCTCCAAGAAAGTGCTTGTGAATCGTGATGCTATTTTCAATGAACAGCTTATGGGCGGTACATGGTCCATGGATGATTCTGATGATACTAAATCTTTGCTTCAAGCTTTTCCATTCTTGTGTGATGATGAATCTTCTTCTATAGAGCAAATTTCCTCTTCACAACCATCTAAAGAGCAACTTTCCTCTTCACAACCATTGATTCCGAATGCTGTCATTGATGATGTTGACATTTTTATTGATCTGCCTATTGATTTTGAGCATGGTTCTTGTCATGTTTATGATGAAGATTTTGAGGCTAATGTTTTCTCTACTTCTGAAGATCCAGCCACGTACAGTGATGCTATATGTTCTCCACAAAAGGATCAATGGCAAGAGGCTATGGAAGCAGAGTATGATTCTCTTATCTCTAAAGGTACATGGATACTCACTGAGCTACCTCCTGGCCGTACTGCCATTAAGTGTAAGTGGGTATATAAGACAAAATTTAAAGCAGATGGATCCTTTGACAAATTCAAGGCACGTTTAGTTGCCAAAGGTTATTCTCAAGTTGCTGGCGTTGATTATCACGAAACCTTTTCACCAGTTGTTCGCATTACTAGTATTCGGGTTTTATTGGCATTTGCTGTTCAATTTGACTTAGAAATTCATCAGATGGACGTGCGCACAGCTTTCTTGAATGGAGATTTGAATGAAGAAATTTACATGGAGCAGCCAGAAGGATTTGTTATTGCAGGGAAGGAAGATCTTGTTGCTCGTCTTCATAGGGCTTTATATGGTCTTAAACAAGCTTCACGGGCCTGGTACATCAAGTTTGATCTTTTTCTTACCTCCCATGGTTTTCTCTCTTGCTCTTCTGATCCCAACTTATTTACCAAACACCGAAATGGTAGTTTTGTAATCCTTGCCCTTTATGTGGATGATACAATCCTTGTTTCCAATGATTTGGGATTTCTACACCAAAGTAAGCAGTTGTTATCTTCGTCATTTGATATGGTGGATCTTGGAGAGCTTCACTCGTGTCTTGGCATTCAGATTCAAAGGGATCGCAGTAAAGGTATTTTATTACTTCGACAGTCAAAGTTTATTGAAGATACTATTAAGAAGTTTGGTTTGGAATCTGCACATTCAGCAACTACTCCTTGTCTTGCGAGTTCCATGAAAAATACTTCTGATGGTGGTGGCCAGCTTGTTACAAATCAACCATATGCTAATTTGGTTGGATGTCTTCAAGTAGTTGGTTTGAACACTCGTCCTGACATTTTGTTTATTGCTAACTATCTCGGGCAACACCTTGCATGTCCTTCTCTTAAGCATTGGTCTTCAGCAAAGCGCGTGTTGAAATACTTGAAAGGCACTATAGATTATGGTTTGGTTTATCAACGACAATTCACATCCGACTCCATTCCATCTCTTTCTCTTTTGGGTTACACAGATGCAGATTGGGCCAGCTCACATTTATCTATGCGATCTACTAGTGGCAATTGTTTCTTCATTAATGGTTGTCTTATTTCTTGGACCAGCAAGAAACAACGTTGTGTTGCAGTTTCTACAACCGAATCTGAATATGTTGCGGCATCACTTGCAGCTCGTGAACTCATTTGGCTTCGACAAGTGTTGACAGATATCGGCCATTCTCCTCTTTCTAGTACACCCTTGCGGTGTGATAATCAGAGTGCTATTAGTCTTGCAAAAGACTATGTCCAACATAACAAGTCAAAACATATTGCTGTGCATTACCATTATGTTCGATACGAAGTACGCAAAGGCACTATCATGATTGAACATTGTCCAAGTGACCAGATGATTGCAGATATTCTTACCAAAGGTCTCAATGAGTCACGCTTCATTCTCTTGCGCTCAGAGCTTGGAGTTGCCTCGGGCTCACTCTTTCTAGATTAGGCTCTTTACTCTTATGGTAGCTTTGTACATATATCGTTGTAATCTTCTAGACACCATGCACTTTGCACATTCCACAATTGCTCACTATGACCTCTTGGTCCTTTTGTATATTTGTACATAGATGCACAATGCACTTTCACATCATTACTTCTGGTTCATATTTTCACATTTGTATAGGGGCTTGGGTTTTTCCCTTGTACTCCCCAAGGGTTTTTTCATCCATAGCTAGAGACCCTTGTTTGAGTGGGGGTGTTGGAGCTCTATATATGGCTCACTCTACCTAACTTGGTCTTACCTATATATATGTATCTTGTCCTCAATATGAATCAGTCTTTGGGAGCGTACATGATGTGTCTCTTGTCTCCTCTCTTTCTCTCTACATTTCAACAATCAATACGTGAACTTTTTAGCATGCATGGTGTTGAGGAGGACCTTAATATTGTTTGGTTTGCCTTTAAAAAAAAAATATTCATGTAAAAAATTTCACTAAAACCAAAAGGTCTTGAAGTTGATGTTGTTTTGGTTCTCTAATGGTATGTCTTTTCTTTGCAAAAATACTTCTATAGTGAGCAAAACCTACATTTCATAAAACTGTAATAAGAGAAAGAGGGGGGTACAAGGATGCCAATACCACCTCTAGGCACACCATCATTACAATATTAGATGGTCCTAATGGGTAATTATAGCACTATTCCAAGGTAATGAATGCTATGAAAAGAAATTGTATTACAATGGTAGCAACTTAGCAAGCCTTCTTAACCTCAGCAAAATTTTCATGTGCTTTGCAAAATTTTGATATGGCCACACATACTCCTAATGTATGCCACAAATACTAATGGTGGGTACTCTACTTAGATTCACAATGTTGATATCTAGTTGTTTGCTTGTGGAAGATCGTAAAGTGTTGCATATAGTCAACATCATTTTCGATGGTTGTTTTGTGTGTAATGGCTCCACTATATGATTTTTATCATTTGTTTCCTACGTGTTCGTGCTTGGAACATAGTCACAACGTTCTGCTTCAATGATTTCTTGTTTATATCGCAAGGTTCTTCTTTAACCATTTCTTTTCTACTCATTCACTTATCATTTCTTTCTTACGTGTTCACTTTTGAATACAATTATAAGGTCCTAGTCATTGTCTGTTTTCTACTTGTTCACTTTAAACACAATTGGATCACATCATATTTTTTATTTTACTTGTTCACTTCAGACACAAATGGCACACACCACAATTAAAAAAACATGGTATGGAAAAAAAATTCAGATGAAACTCTTAAAAACTATGTACCATAGAAATACCTCTGGTTCTTTTGTATTATTTTTACTAATGTGTGCACATCCATAAAGATGTACTAATGTCTTTATGTACAAGCAACATGCATGATACTAATCGCGTATGTGTCAATAAATGTGTGTGTGTGCATGTGCATGCGTGCGTGTGTGTGCGTGCATGCATGCATGTCGCTTAGGAAGGAAAAGTGGTGGTGAAGTGGAAAGGGATGTACATGCATATGCACCAGCCTGTGCAAGGGTGCCCTTTTGCATCCATGAAGAGAAAATATAGTCATGATCAAATCACTATGATATCTACATAAGTCAAACTCAAAAAATTTGCATATGATAATTCGAAAGAATGGATATTAAGAAGTTAGGATCTAAGAAAATGTGTAAATGAGACTTGGATTTGAAACAAATGGTATAAACCAACACAATAAGAGTGTGCCTAACACATGATTCCTTAAAGAGAAGACTTATAAAAGAACAAATTTCATTGTGTCAACTTTGACTCACCTAAATTATTTATTTAGGTGACACCTAAATAAACAACTTTGTTTCAACTTTGGGGTTATTGCAAGATCAGGGTGTGTAGTTTTGTCCAGTTTATGTTGGACAGGGACAATGCTTGGAGAAAAAAATTGGGGGGGGCAAGGTACTTCAAATGAGATCAAGCAACTAATAGAAAATATGCATGTGCTCAGGTTAACCCAATGTAACTTACATTAATACAAATTAGTAAACAAATGCCTGTTTTTTTACTATTTACAGGGTGCTTGAGTGGACAAAATTGGGCACCCTAATTCTGCAAAACAACCACATGTCACCTAAATTATTTATTCTCTCCATGCCTTGCATCTCTCATTACGCTTTATTGGTTTAACTTTGCAAATTTGGGATCTATACTTTCTTGGGCCCATATTATACAACAAAGAAACTTTAACCTTTACAACATTTGTGAGCAAATAGAGTAGTGCCATATGTGAAATTTTTAGCATGCGTTGAGAAGGGCCTGATGATTTTTACTCATACATCTAAAATATCTCATTTGAAACCTAAAAGAAAGCTGAAGTTGTTTTCATTCGTTTATGGTATTTTGTGAGCAAATAGAGTAGTGCTATATGTGAAATTTTTAGCATATGCTGAGAAGGGCCTTATGATTTTTACTCATACAATCTTTTTATATTCATCTCAAATATCTCATTTGAAACCTAAAAGAAAGTTGAAGTTGTATTCTTTTGTTTATGGTATGTCTTTTTGTCAGCATAGCCTTGCTAACGTGGAGGAAATCATTTGCTCCCACACACATAGCGATGGAGTACACATGTACACATGAGCATGGAGTAATAGGCATGGATCAATAACAAGATAAAAGGTGCAAGATAAACGTACAAGCATAACAACATAACATCACAGTGTATTCCATATCCATGTGTCACATATTGTGTGTCCAAGAATCATGTGCATACCATAGTCCTGTCCAATTTGCATACAAGAGGGGCCTTATATAGCCATCCAACCATGTGACTCTTGGGATACCCATGTGACTATTGGGCTACCCATTTGACTATTGGGCTCTTGTAACCTTCACAAGATCCTAACTCCTCACTAGCCCTCTTGTAAAATGACTTCTTCATATGAAATCTTGTAATAATAACCAAATCCCACAACTCACTAACCTAAGCTAATTTTACTAATGTTAGGGGTTGTTCACACCAAAGCTAATGCCAAAATGCTAGCGGGTGTACACACCCATCAATACCTCTCTTCCCCTTTGTTTAGTTGAGAGTGTACTATATCCTATTCATCAATGCCAAGTACATCATGAAAATCTATGAAGAAGTAGATGCTAGAAGGTACAATGCAAGCCATTTCAAGTCATACAATATATCATGTAGAACCACAAAGCTGATGGTAGACCAAGGAGATCGTGGAAAGATAATTTTCACCAATTGGATGAAGTCCATAAGTATATGATGATGAGAAGAGTCTCGTCCATGGGCACTCAAGTGTGCTACCATCTGTGTTGATGTAGCCACCTGCTTCTGCTCCATGTGTCTAGGAAGTCACCTTTATCTCTGAAAGTCCACAAAGTGAGTCCTCCCTTGGGTCCTAAAGTTACAACATCTAACAAGTAACTGCCTTCCAGAAATCATTACATCATTTTCTTATGCTTTTAATATTTCCATTTTGGTTTATATTTTATTTGTTCCTTTTCCTTATACATACAACTCAGTAGTAGGGAACTCAGTGAGGTTTTCCTCTGGACCTCATGCCTTCTCACATGGAGTCCTACGGGCGTCTTAATAGGTATCTCAGTGACCTTTCCCCTTTGACTTTCATACCTCTTTATCTAGGACTTATAGGTGACTCAGTAGGTATCTTCAATTGGGCTTCCTCCATACCTTATGCCTTCTCACTGGGTCTTATAGGAATCTCGGCAGTATCAGTGGTGGAAAGACTCTTCCTTTGGCGCTCATGCCTCATTTCAAGACTTACAGGTGACGTGGTTGGGACCTCACATGGACTTCCTCCGGACCTCATGTCTTCTCACTGGGTCTTACAGGCATCTCGGTAGTATCCCACCTAAGCGTCTTGTTGACCCTCTCATGCTTCATTCTTTCAATATTTATATCATTTTTCCATTAACATCATATTTCAAGACAATAATTTAAGAATTGGTCAATTACTTACCATTCAAGTTCATCAAGTTATCCACCCTGAGTTTCCCACGGAGGTGCAGGATGCGTTCCACATGTACTCCATGTAGTAGGCATAGATGAGCTGGATCATCAAAGCCAACACGTCGTATGCCATATGTGTTCTTCTTTTTCTCTCCATTTTTAGAGTTTGATTTGACCTAAGCCCCTGCAACTAGTGCACCACACTAGAGCAAGACCAAGTGTGATCCCAACAAGAAGATATTGGTGCAATACCAAGGTTATTTCCGTTCACACACAAGGCTGAATGATTGATCTTAACTTTAGTGTTCAATTTATAAAAAAACCTCTTGCTTATGTGTATTTCTTCTGCATGGAACGACATTATTCTAAGGTGCCCAAGGAGTCATAAATAACTGTACCATCCTCAATTACATGAGGATCATCATCAAGTAGCCAATGTGCAGCATCGGCCATGGCTACATCTACATCAAAGAACACATCATCATCATCCTCAAAAACTATGTTAGGTATAGCATCAAGTTGCCCATGTGCATCATTGGCCATGTTAGCATGTCTCTAGGTCTAAACACTTGATGACTTCTCAGGCTAGGAACTGCCATGAATGCTGGAGACTGCCCTGAGTATAAAGCACTGAGGAGAAGACACAGATTAGATAAGACATGAACAAGAAATTCTTCATGGTCATAAAGTGCTCAGAGCACTTAGAGAACAAATTGGTTGAGGACATCTCGACTCTTTAAGAGAATAACAAAGAGATAAACCGGAAGGTACTGCTCAGTCTGTCATAGAATACACTATTCAATCTTTCGAGCCATCCACATCCTTTAATAAGGTGAGGGAGATAGTAGCTGCCAGCATAGTTTTCTTAGAATTATTACACCATGGACATAAAGCAAATGCTCCGCTAATGAGAACAAAATTGTGCCAAATAGTAGTGATCACAACACATTCTACGATCTAAGGATAAGCCTATCAACACTTGGTCTTGCAAAGGTACTTCATCTTTAAGTAGTAGATGATGAGGGACAATGCGGGAGAGTGTCATGCCATAATCCACAAAACATTTTAGGGCCACAAAAGAGATGAAGAAAGTGGCTTGCAGAGGGAGTGATTTGCTGAGAAGCATGATGATGGAATTTAGGTCATCAAAGAGTTCATTGAGGGAACTAAAGAGGGTGTCAACTAGGGTGACATCCAAGAAAATATTGGACATATTGAAGTAGAAGTACTTGCCAGATGCTCCCTAGATATGGACCATTTCAACCCACATACTTCCTGTTCATGTGCATACATCTTGGTTGTCATGTGATCTTTGATCCTCACATCATGGTTGAATACAGAGTTGTCGCACTGCCTAAGCTAAGAATAGGGCCGCCATTCCATGCCGGACTTTCAACCCTGTTAGATTGCCCTCTCATGGTTCTCACTTTGCATAAAACTAGTGAATCCAATAGCTAGACTTCACCATTATCCAAGCCAACAGAAATATGCTTTCCATGAGGTCATTACCTTCAAAAGCTGTGTAAGAAATGATACCAATGGTCCACGCGTGCTTAGCCCAGAGGGCTTGTGACCCGGGATGGGGGTCTTGTAATGCCTTTCAGTGGGAACACTAAGCTGCCCCCCCGTCCACAACGAAAGACCTGTTGGGGCTCTACGCAAAGAGCTAGGGAGCCTTTCAGTGGGAAGACTAAACCGCCCCTCTCCGCCCGTCCACAACAAAAGACCTCTGGGGTCTCTATGCAAAGAGCTAGGGAGCCTGCATTCGAAGGTGAGAGGAGAGAAGAAACGATGAGAAGGAAGAGACTTAGTACACAGCCAGCCACTGCACCCAGAGAAGCACATCCTTCTCCAACTCTTCACATTTCTGGCCCTATTCCTCCCCTCTTTCTGTGGGTAGATTTGTGATGTTTGGGGGATATGGCGAAAAATCTTACTGCACTTTGTTGCACCTGCCTGAACGTTCTCAGAGTAGACCAATGTGACGTTCCTCTCAAAACCCTTTCCTTCCCACAAAAAGAGCATTGTGGGCAAGAAGGGGAGGAATGATACCCCTTCTTACCACCAATAACAGATGGTGGCTGATCCACCTTTGCTTCTAGAAATGTGGGTAGGTTTGAAAAAAAAATCGTTTCAAGCAGTTACGCGACTATCGATTTGATGGAGCGACAGATTTGGCTCAGCCAGCAGCTGCCTTCAGGTTGGCTTTGGGTGGTGGTGGAGGTCAATGGCAATAGCAGCAGCCTCCACAGTGCACGGTCGAGGCTAGGTCGCACCAGCCTGGACCCTATCCTTCGAGATCTGCGCTTGCCAAAATGTTGTATCACGGCAAGCGCAATACCTCATATAAGGAGCACACGCATTCCGTGTCAATGATGAATCAGTCCATCCCATTTGTCCATAAGGAAAATGTCGTCGTGATCATCCCCTAGTTGGCCTCCATGAAAATGTTGCTTGCACGCCATCGATGGCGCAAACCGTTTGGTCTCTACAATACAGCCATCATTCCCTGCAAACAGAGCTATCATTCCCCACCATGCTATAACTGAACCGTAAACGGCTGACGGAGCTATGGCAAAGGAGAGATGATTCAAGTGGCGTAGGAAAAAAAAAGGGTATAATAAATCAAAAGCAAGCTTTACAGGTTCATAACTATGGCAAGAAGAAAGGAAAATCATAGGAGCTTGAGTTTATATGTAAAACTCAGAGAAGGTGAAAACCCTACTGACAGCTAAAACCTTTCCCCAAAGAATCTATGCATTAATTGCATCTTGTCGAAATTACGATACAGACACAAAATGAGCGCATCACACAATCCTCTTCCCTTTTAGGTCTCATGGAGGTGAAATAAAAATCAAGAGATGGGAAAGAAATCACTAATCTCTCTTTTCCCCATGGACTTCTAATCAAGGGAATGTGAACAAGGAGAAGATCGAAGCTTCTTGTCCCGTCATGATAGCCAAGTGTTAGCATAGCCTTGCTAACATCGAGGAAATCACATGCTTTTACACAGATACGCATGGAGTACACATGTACATATGAGCATGGAGTAGGAGGCATGGATCAATAAGATAAAAGACACAAGACAAAAGGCACAAGATAAACATTGTATTCCATATCCATTTATCACATATTGTGTGCATAACAACATAACATCATAGTGTATTCATATCCATGTATCACATGTTGTCATGAGAAGAATTCGGAACTCATTTTGGACCGTGAAAGAAATTCTCAATTTCTTTATTTTTCTCATTTTCAAAATGCCTAAAATCGCAAAGTGCATGCAACAAAAACAATAAAATATGTGCATTGACTGCAAAATGTGAATCTAGAAACTGACGTATTTAACACAAGGGACTAATTCACATCGTATTTAAGACTATGTGCTCATAATAACTAACTTCGGATATATCATACAAAATATTTGTTCTTGATTTTAGACCTTTACTGCCATCGCAAAGTTTTGAGTCATGAAGAGATGCTCCTTTGTGAGAAAGTAGAGAAAAACAATGGCAACTTGCAATCAATCGATTGAAGAATTTAATAAGAAGAGGCTATACCATCTTCACATGGACTTACAAGAAGAGTATGCTCATCTTCAAAAACAAAGAAAAGGTCCAAGAATATATGCCATGCACAAGGAAAAAATGAGGAGAGAAGGCCTGCACCATATCGACTTATGGTGTGATGGAGCAATCTACCCCAAATTCCCAATCACAAACTCCACTCCTCCTTTTTCCAGCTTAGAAAAGAAAGCAAAAGGAATGTTAGGTGTAGTTCCATGATAGGAGTCCAAAGAGTTCCATAAAATAACATAACATGAGTCAAAGAGTTTACCTCCAAAAACACATCAGGATCTAGGTCCACTGGCAGGGATTCATCTCTGCCAAGGGTTGAAGTGGTTCCTCCCACACTCATACACATACCATGTGGTATGCAACGAGGGGGCAATAAAGCCTAAAAAACTAAGCTTTCACTTCATAAAAGAAGAGGCGAGTGTCCCCAAACATTTCCTTCTTGAAGTAAAATGACTGGCTGAGCGTTCCAACATTCTTTTCCTAAAAGGGCAAAAGGGATTAGTAGACTGGTGTTAGTTAGGGAGTGAGAGGATACGTGTACTAAAAACAAACTGAGTACTTCGTCCTTGACATTATTCTTGATCATTGAGCAAAATTTTGATAAGTAGACATAAACCTCCATATTGAGATAAAAATATGTTATTAGACACTTGAATTATCATATTGATCAGACATAATAAGTTGAAGTTAATCAACGCAGTAATCGACAATTTTCTATCAAATTTTTTTTAAAAAACTACTCCATATAAGATTATTGAAATATTGAACACTTTCAAGAAACCTATGATTTGGCTTAATATATGCAAATAATATTATTCATACAAAAAAGATAACACTCAAACAAGTAGCCTCCTTGATAAAATTCTCAACCCAAGAGAAGTTACAGAACCATACCATCAGTAACGGATGTATAATATTGAGGTAGTGGAGTGCTCAGTATATATCCAAATCATGGTATATACAGAATGATTAAGGTTGTCATTACTAAGCTTGTCACTGCTGTTGAGAAGAGCATACCAAGTGCTTTTAGAGTGTTTGCTTCTTCTCACTCTACCCATGCATGTGACCTCAGGAGAAGTGGGCTCATCTGATATATAATCAGGGGGCTTCTTTTTGCCTACAACATTTGCAGGGATCATTGTGAATGCATTGGCATTGATGTTACCAGCATTGCCTTTGCCATTGCTTGTGTAACCCTTCAGTGACCCCGAATGACCTAGTTTTACTGGCCCTGAGTGATTTGTAGCCACGCCGCAGATCGACGTCGGACGGCAAACCTGGCCAGGCAAGGCGCTCCCGATTGATCGAAGCACGCTGCCGCCACTGCCGCCTGCCCTTCTCAGCTCTCTCCCTAGGCTTGCAATATTGATGCAAAAGCCGTTTGAAGAGTTGGGTCTTGGAGGACAGCACTTGGAGAAATGGTGGCCTTTAGAACTACCTGCTGCGGTGTTGCAGGAAGCATGAAGCAGGAAACTCACGGTAGAAGAAGAAGAAGAAGAGAGCTAGGAGGGGATTGGTATGTGTTATAATGATGATGATCTGTTCTATGGGCTAGAGAGAGAGGACGAGAGCAAGAGTTGATGGGCTGATTGTGAGTAAGTGTGTTGGGCTTATAGTAGTAAGAGGAGTTACTACTACTGCAAGAGGTCCGGATTGGTGCAAGAGAAGGCCAGTCATCAGCAAGCTCTGCCATAGCCACAGTTAGAAGAGCATAATGAGAATAAGATACAGTATACACATTGGAACAATTTTAGCCTGTGTAGAGAGAGAGAGAGAGAGAGAGAGAGAGAGAGAGAGAGAATTCTCTTATAAAGAATAGGAAATGCAGACATGGGGTTGACCCAGTGTTATTAAAGGCTAAACGTAGTTGCTTATAAAGTAACCTTTGATATAGACTAAAACATTGCGCATATTTAGCCTCATGAAACCTTGGGAAGACCCCCAAGTATCTTGTATTTACTCATGAAAGTTCCATTTCATGGTATCAAATCTCCTAGTTCACTTTATAGTCCAATAGACACAATACATCCTAGTTCACTTTATAGTCCAATAGACTTAATGCATCCCCTCTCAAGCATGGTCCCAAATGTGCCATGTGTACTATGATGGTTCCAAACTTCCACTGGATATCATTTCTTTCCTACATGCTCACTTTGGAACACAATCACAAGATTCTACAACTTCTACTACTTTTCTACAATCACAAGGTTCTACTTTAACCATTTCTCTTCTCTACGTGTTCACTAAGCTTCTCCTTTTACATTTTTTACTTGTTCATTTACCATTTCTTTCTTACATGTTCACTTTGGAACATGATCGTCCACAATGTCTTTTCTACTTGTTCACACTACATTTGAAAACACATGATATTGGACAAAACTTGTATGGAACACTAAAAAAAATAGGAACGTATGAATTTTTATTGTGCTTTTGTATGCCTTTAATGAATGTGTCCATGTCCATAACCATGTACTAATGTCCTTGTGTACAAGCAAGCATGATGCCATTTGTGCATGTGTCAATGTGACTGAGTGAGTGTGAGAGAGTGTATGTGTGTTGCTAAGGAAGGGAAAAGGGTGGGCAAGATGAAGTAAAAAAAGATGCAAGATGCACACACATAGGCACATGTACCAACATGGGCAAGTGTTCCTTGCATCCATGGGCAAGTGTTCCTTGCATCCATGCACAAACATATACATGATCAAATCATCCATGCACACTACATATACAACATAATCAAATCACCATGCTAACTACATAAGTCAGATTCAAATCACCATGCACAAACATAATCACCATGCTAACCACATAAGTCAAACTCAAAAAAGTTTTATATGGTAATCCAACAAAATGAAAGATAAGTTAGACTCTAAGAAATTGTATGAATGAGAATTGATTTTGAAAAAAGTGGTATATACCACCAAATTAAGAGTTCGCCCAACACACAATTACTTAAAGAGAAGACTTTTAAATGAGCATATTTTAGTGTTTCAACTTTGACTCGTGGTTGTATCCCCTATGTTATTTCTGCATACCATGCATCCCTTATTGTGCTTTGTTTATAAACTTTCTAGATTTATGATAAAAGGCTTATGTTTCACAATGAAAAAACTCTAAATCAACTCCTTTACACCAATCACGAAAAAATAAAGTAAATCAATACGTGAACTTTTTAGCATGCATGGTGTTGAGGAGGACCTTAATATTGTTTGGTTTGCCTTAAAAAAAAAATATTCATGTAAAAAATTTCACTAAAACCAAAAGGTCTTAAAGTTGATGTTGTTTTGATTCTCTAATGGTATGTCTTTTCTTTGCAAAAGTACTTCTATAGTGAGCAAAACCTACATTTCATAAAACTTTAATAAGAGAAAGGGGGGGTACAAGGATGCCAATACCACCTCTAGGCACACCATCATTACAATATTAGATGGTCCTAATGGGTAATTATAGCACTATTCCAAGGTGATGAATGCTATGAAAAGAAATTGTATTACAATGGCAGCAACTTAGCAAGCCTTCTTAACCTTAGCAAAATTTTCATGTCCTTTGCAAAAATTTGATATGGGCCACACATACTCCTAATGTATGCCACAAATACTAATGGTGGGTACTCTACTTAGATTCACAATGTTGATATCTAGTTGTTTGCTTGTGGAAGATCGTAAAGTGTTGCATATAGTCAACATCATTTTTTATGGTTGTTTTGTGTGTAATGGTTCCACTATATGTTTTTTATCATTTCTTTCCTACATGTTCGTGCTTGGAACATAGTCACAACATTCTACTTCAATGATTTCTTGTTTATATCGCAAGGTTCTTCTTTAACCATTTCTTTTCTACTCATTCACTTATCATTTCTTTCTTACGTGTTCACTTTTGAATACAATTAGAAGGTCCTAGTCATTGTCTATTTTCTACTTGTTCACTTTAAACACAATTGGATCACAGCATATTTTTTATTTTACTTGTTCACTTCAGACACAAATGGCACACACCACAATTAAAAACACATGGTATGGAAAAAAGACTCAGATGAAACTCTTAAATACTATGTACAATAGAAATTCCTCTGGTTCTTTTGTATTTTTTTTACTAATGTGTGCACATCCATAAAGATGTACTAATGTCTTTATGTACAAGCAACATGCATGATACTAATCACGTATGTGCCAATAAGTGTGTGTGTGTGTGTGTGTGTGTGTGTGTGTGTGTGTGCATGTGCATGCATGCGTGCATGCATGCATGCGCTTAGAAAGGAAAAGTGGTGGTGAAGTGGAAAGGAATGTACATGTATATGCACCAACCTGTGCAAGGGTGCCCTTTTGCATCCATGAAGATAAAATATAGTCATGATCAAATCACTATGATAACTACATAAGTCAAACTCAAAAAATTTACATATGATAATTCGAAAGAATGGATATAAAGAAGTTAGGATCTAAGAAAATGTGTAAAGGAGACTTGGATTTGAAACAAATGGTATAAACCAACAAAATAAGAGTGTGCCTAACACATGATTCTTTAAAGAGAAGACTTATAAAAGAACAAATTTCATTGTGTCAACTTTGACTCGTGGATATGTCACCTAAATTATTTATTTAGGTGACACCTAAATAAAAAACTTTGTTTCAACTTTGGGGTTATTGCAAGATCAGGGTGTCGAGTTTCGTCCAGTTTATGTTGGACTGGGACAATGCTTGGAGAAAAGAAATGGGGGGGCCAAATGAGATCAAGCAACTAATAGAAAATATGCGTTCGCTCACGTTAACCCAATATAACTTAAATTAATATAGATTAGTCTAATTAATCAAAATTAATAAAACATATGATGAAATCATTCAAAAATGATTTTTTCATACTTAGAGTGATTCATTTTTTTTTTCATAGATGCACCCTTACAAGTACACAAGTCCCTATAGGTTTTAGATTATTTACATCAAAAATGTAATCTCACTAATTAGATTATTAATATTTACAAGCCTTCTGCTAGCCTGGAAGAATTTTTAAAAAGAGATGAGTAAAAATCCAACCATTGGATATTCAATTTTGACTAACCACCACATTCTTCTAATGTCTCACTATCTATCACTCTTTTGATCTATAAGATTGAGCATTTTAAGTGGTAGTTATTGTGGGTGCAAAAGTGGCATATATTATAATGTTTTAAAGACCTTAAAATATTCAAAGAAAATATACAAATAGTTTATAATTTCCTAAAAAAATCAAGTAAAGCTCTATATTATGTGAAGATCTAAGGTCCAAAGTGGGAATCTCATATGACTTTTTATATAAAAGATATTAACATTTTATGGAATCAGTCCAAATTCGGGACATGGTGTGTACATTGACTTTGTACCTAAGGAAATGAGGACTTTCGGCTATGTAATGCTTAATCACATTATGCAAATATATTCCCAACTTTGCATGTGATGTTCCAAAAAATAACTTGAAAGGAAATTCCTTCGTTAGCTAGGAGAGTTTGGCCACTAAAGGTAAACAAATGCCTGTTTTTTTACTATTTACAGGGTGCTTGAGTGGACAAAACTGGGCACCCTGATTTTGCAACCACATGTCACCTAAATTATTTATTCTCTCCATGCCTTGCATCTCTCATTACGCTTTATTGGTTTAACTTTGCAAATTTGTGATCTATACTTTCTTGGGCCCATATTATACAACAAAGAAACTTTAACCTTTACAACATTTGTGAGCAAATAGAGTAGTGCCATATGTGAAATTTTTAGCATGCGTTGAGAAGGGCCTGATGATTTTTACTCATACAATCTTTTTATATTCATCTCAAATATCTCATTTGAAACCTAAAAGAAAACTGAAGTTGTTTTCATTCGTTTATGGTATTTTGTGAGCAAATAGAGTAGTGGTATATGTGAAATTTTTAGCATATGTTGAGAAGGGCGTTATGATTTTTACTCATACAATCTTTTTATATTCATGTAAAAAATTTCACTAAAACCAAAAGGTCTTGAAGTTGATGTTGTTTTGATTCTCTAATGGTATGTCTTTTCTTTGCAAAAATACTTCTATAGTGAGCAAAACCTACATTTCATAAAATTTTAATAAGAGAAAGAGGGGGGTACAAGGATGCCAATACCACCTCTAGGCACACCATCATTACAATATTAGATGGTCCTAATGGGTAATTATAGCACTATTCCAAGGTGATGAATGCTATGAAAAGAAATTGTATTACAATGGTAGCAACTTAGCACGCCTTCTTAACCTCAGCAAAATTTTCATGTCCTTTGCAAAATTTTGATATGGGCCACACATACTCCTAATGTATGCCACAAATACTAATGGTGGGTACTCTACTTAGATTCACAATGTTGATATCTAGTTGTTTGCTTGTGGAAGATCGTAAAGTGTTGCATATAGTCAACATCATTTTTGATGGTTGTTTTGTGTGTAATGGTTCCACTATATGTTTTTTATCATTTCTTTTCTACATGTTTGTGCTTGGAACATAGTCACAACGTTCTACTTCAATGATTTCTCGTTTATATCGCAAGGTTCTTCTTTAACCATTTCTTTTCTACTCATTCACTTAACATTTCTTTCTTACGTGTTCACTTTTGAATACCATTATAAGGTCCTAGTCATTGTCTATTTTCTACTTGTTCACTTTAAACACAATTGGATCACACCATATTTTTTATTTTACTTGTTCACTTCAGACACAAATGGCACACACCACAATTAAAAACACAGGGTATGGTAAAAAGACTCAGATGAAACTCTTAAATACTATGTACAATAGAAATTCCTTTGGTTCTTTTGTATTTTTTTTTACTAATGTGTGCACATCCATAAAGATGTACTAATGTCTTTATGTACAAGCAACATGCATGATACTAATCGCGTATGTGCCAATAAGTGTGTGTGTGTGTGTGTGTGCATGTGCATGCGTGCGTGTGTGTGCATGCATGCGCTTAGGAAGGAAAAGTGGTGGTGAAGTGGAAAGGGATGTACATGCATATGCACCAACCTGTGCAAGGGTGCCTTTTTGCATCCATGAAGATATAATATAGTCATGATCAAATCACTATGATAACTACATAAGTCAAACTCAAAAAATTTACATATGATAATTCGAAAGAATGGATATAAAGAAGTTAGGATTTAAGAAAATGTGTAAATGAGACTTGGATTTGAAACAAATGGTATAAACCAACAAAATAAGAGTGTGCCTAACACATGATTCCTTAAAGAGAAGACTTATAAAAGAACAAATTTCATTCTGTCAACTTTGACTCGTGGATATGTCACCTAAATTATTTATTTAGGTGACACCTAAATAAAAAATTTTATTTCAACTTTGGGGTTATTGCAAGATCAGGGTGTCGAGTTTTGTCCAGTTTATGTTGGACTGGGACAATGCTTGGAGAAAAAAATTGGGGGGGCAAGGTACTTCAAATGAGATCAAGCAACTAATAGAGAACATGCATGCGCTCAGGTTAACCCAATATAACTTAAATTAATATAAATTAGTCTAATTAATCAAAATTAATAAAACATATGATGAAATGATTCAAAAATGATCTTTTCATACTTAGAGTGATTCATTTTTTTTTTCATAGATGCACCCTTACACAAGTACACTAGTTTCTATAGGTTTTAGATTATTTACATCAAAAATGTAATCTCACTAATTAGATTATTAATATTTACAAGCCTTCTGCTAGCCCGGAAGAATTTTGAAAAAGAGATCAGTAAAAATCCAACCATTGGATATTCAACTTTGACTAACCACCACATTCTACTAATGTCTCACTATCTATCACCTTTTTGATCTATAAGATTGAGCATTTTAAGTGGTAGTTATTGTGGGTGCAAAAGTGGCATATATTATAATGTTTTAAAGACCTTAAAATATTCAAAGAAAATATACAAATAGTTTATAATTTCCTAAAAAAATCAAGTAAAGCTCTATATTATGTGAAGATCTAAGGTCCAAAGTGGGAATCTCATATGACTTTTTATATAAAAGATATTAACATTTTATGGAATCAGTCCAAATTCGGGACATGGTGTGTACATTGACTTTGTACCTAAGGAAATGAGGACTTTCGGCTATGTAATGCTTAATCACATTATGCAACTATATTCCCAACTTTGCATGTGATGTTCCAAAAAATAACTTGAAAGAAAATTCCTTCGTTAGCTAGGAGAGATTGGCCACTAAAGGTAAACAAATGCCTGTTTTTTTACTATTTATAGGGTGCTTGAGTGGACAAAACTGGGCACCCTGATTCTGCAACCACATGTCACCTAAATTATTTATTCTCTCCATGCCTTGCATCTCTCAGTACGCTTTATTGGTTTAACTTTGCAAATTTGTGATCTATACTTTCTTGGGCCCATATTATACAACAAAGAAACTTTAACCTTTACAACATTTGTGAGCAAATAGAGTAGTGCCATATGTGAAATTTTTAGCATGGGTTGAGAAGGGCCTGATGATTTTTACTCATACAATCTTTTTATATTCATCTCAAATATCTCATTTGAAACCTAAAAGAAAGCTGAAGTTGTTTTCATTCGTTTATGGTATTTTGTGAGCAAATAGAGTAGTGGTATATGTGAAATTTTTAGCATATGTTGAGAAGGGCGTTATGATTTTTACTCATACAATCTTTTTATATTCATCTCAAATGTCTCATTTGAAACCTAAAAGAAAGCTGAAGTTGTATTCTTTCGTGAATGGTATGTCTTTTTGTCAGCATAGCCTTGCTAACATGGAGGAAATCATTTGCTCCCACACACATAGCGATGGAGTACCCATGTACACATGAGCATGGAGTAATAGGCATGGATCAATAACAAGATAAAAGTTGCAAGATAAACATACAAGCATAACAATATAACATCATAGTGTATTCCATATCCATGTGTCACATATTGTATGTCCAAGAATCATGTACATACCATAGTCATGTCCAATTTGCATACAAGAGGGGCTTTATATAGCCATCCAACCATGTGACTCTTGGGATACCCATGTGACTATTGGGCTACCCATTTGACTATTGGGCTCTCGTAACCTCCACAAGATCCTAACTCCTCACTAGCCCTCTTGTAATAATAACGACTTCTTTATATGAAATCTTGTAATAACCAAATCCTACAACTCATTAACCTAAGCTAATTCTACTAATGTTAGGGGGTTTTCACACCAAAGCTAATGCCAAAATGCTAGCGGGTGTACACACCCATCAATACCTCTCTTCCCCTTTGTTTAGTTGAGAGTGTACTTTTTCCTATCATCAATGCCAAGTACATCATGAAAATCACATGGAGTCCTATGGGCGTCTTATTAGGTATCTCACAGTGACCTTTCCCCTTTGGCTTTCATACCTCTTTATCTAGGACTTATAGGTGACTCAGTAGGTATCTTCAATTGGGCTTCCTCCATACCTTGTGCCTTCTCATCACTGGGTCTTATAGGAATCTCAGCAGTATCAGTGGTGGAAAGACTCTTCCTTTGGCGCTCATGCCTCATTTAAAGACTTACAGGTGACGTGGTCGGGACCTCACATGGACTTCCTCCGGACCTCATGTCTTCTCACTGGGTCTTACAGGCATCTCGGTAGTATCCGAATAGCTAAGCGTCTTCCTGACCCTTTCATGCTTCATTCTTTCAATATTTATATCATTTTTCCATTAACATCATATTTCAAGACAATAATTCAAGAATTGGTCAATCACTTACCATTCAAGTTCATCAGGTTATCCACCCTGAGTTTCCCATGGAGGTGAAGGATGCGTTCCACATGTACTCCATGTAGTAGGCATAGATGACCTGGATCATCAAAGCCAACACGTCGTATGCCATATGTGTTCTTCTTTTTCTCTCCATTTTTAGAGTTTGATTTGATCTAAGCCCCTGCAACTAGTGCACCACACTAGAGCAAGACCAAGTGTGATCCCAAAACAAGAAGATCTTGGTGCAATACCAAGGTTCTTTCCGTTCACACACAAGGCTGAATGATTGATCTTAACTTTAGTGTTCATTTTTTAAAGAAACCTCTTGCTTATGTGTATTTCTCCTGCATGGAAAAACATTATTCCAAGGTTGCCAAGGAGTCATTAATAACTGTACCATCCTCAATTACATGAGGGTCATCATCAAGTAGCCAATGTGCAGCATCGGCCATGGCTACATCTACATCAAAGAACACATCATCATCATCCTCAAAAACTATGTTAGGTATAGCATCAAGTTGCCCATGTGCATCATTGGCCATGTCTACACGTCTCTAGGTCTAAACACTTGATGACTTCTCGGGCTAGGAACTGCCATGAATGGTGGAGACTGCCTTGAGTATAAAGCATCGAGGAGAAGACACAGATTAGATAAGACATGAACAAGAAATTCTTCATGGTCATAAAGTGCTTAGAGCGCTTACAGAACAAATTGGTTGAGGACATCTCGACTCTTTAAGAGAATAACAAAGAGATGTACCCGAAGGTACTGCTCAATTTGTCGTAGAATACAATATTCGATCTTTCGAGCCATCTACATCCTTAATAAGGTGAGGGAGATAGTAGCTGCTGCTAGCATAGTTCTTTTGGAGTTATTACACCATGGACATAAAGTAAATGCTCCTATAATGAGGACAAAACTGTGCCGAATAGTAGTGATCACAACACATTCTACGATCTAAGCTATCAACACTTGGTCTTGCAAAGGTACTTTATCTTTAAGTAGTAGATGATGAGGGACAATGCGGGAGAGTGTCATGCCATAATCCACAAAACATTTTAGGGCCACAAAGGAGATGAAGAAAGTGGCTTGCAGAGCGAGTGATTTGCTGATGAGAAGCATGATGATGGAATTTAGGTCATCAAAGAGTTCATGGAGGGAACTAAAGAGGGTGTCAACTAGGGTGACATCAAAGAAAACATTGGACATATTGAAGTAGAAGTACTTGCCAGATGCTCCCTAGATATGGACCATTTCAACCCACATACTTCCTGTTCATGTGCACACATCCTGGTTGTCATGTGATCTTTGATCCTCACATCATGGTCGAGAGATGCTCCCTAGATATGGACCATTTCAACCCACATACTTCCTGTTCATGTGCACACATCTTGGTTGTCAATCATGTGATCTTTGATCCTCACATCATGGTTGAGTATAGAGTTGTCCCACTGCCTAAGCTAAGAATAGGGCCACCATTCCATGCCGGACTTTCAACCATGTTAGAATGCCCTCACATGGTTCTCACTTTGCATAAAACTAGTGAATCCAATAGCTAAACTTCACCATTGTCCAAGCCAACAGAAATATTCTTTCCATCAGGTCATTACCTTCAAAAGCTGTGTAAGAAATGATACCAATGATCCACGTGTGCTTAGCCCAGAGGGCTTGTGACCAGGGAAGGCGGTCTTGGCACGGTCAAGTTGTAATGCCTTTCACTGGGAACACTAAGCCGCCCCCCTCTGCCCGTCCACAACGAAAGACCTGTTGGGGCTCTACGCAAAGAGCTAGGGAGCCTTTCAGTGGGAAGACTAAGCCACCCCTCTCCGCCCGCCGTCCACAACAAAAGACCTCTGGGGTCTCTATGTAAAGAGCTAGGGAGCCTGCATTCGAAGGTGAGAGGAGAAAAGAAACGATGAGAAGGAAGAGACTTAGTACACAGCCAAGAATGGCCACCCACTGCACCCAGAGAAGCACATCCTTCTCCAACTCTTCACATTTCTGGCCCTATTCCTCCCCTCTTTCTGTGGATAGATTTGTGATGTTTGGGGGATATGGCGAAAAATCTTACTGCACCTGCCTGACGTTCCTCTTAAAACCCTTTCCTTCCCACAGAAAGAGCATTGTGGGCAAGAAGGGGAGGAATGATACCCCTTCTTACCACCAATAACTGACGGTGGCTGATCTACCTTTGCTTCTAGAAATGTGGGTAGGTTTGAAAAAAAAATCGTTTCTAGAAGATTAGCTCAAAGGTCGCTCTACTCGACACTCTTGACTCAGCTATTTGGTTGGGCTCAGCTTCCGGCTCGGGTTTCTGGATCAGACTTCGTAGGTGGAACTCTCGGTTCAGGTTCGACCCGTGCTCCAACCAAGTCGGATTGGCTTGAACATTGCAAGCAGTTAAGCGACTATCGATTTGATGGAGCGACAGATTTGGCTTAGCCAGCAGCTGCCTTCAGCAGGTTGGCTTTGGGTGGTGGTGGAGGTCAATGGCAATAGCAGCAGCCTCCACAGTGCACGGTCGAGGCTAGGTCGCACCAGCCTGGACCCTATCCTTCGAGATCTGCGCTTGCCAAAATGTTGTATCACGGCAAGCGCAATACCTCATATAAGGAGCACACGCATTCCGTGTCAATGATGAATCAGTCCATCCCATTTGTCCATAAGGAAAATGTCGTCGTGATCATCCCCTAGTTGGCCTCCATGAAAGGCAGCACCTTCCTTGCACGCCATCGATGGCGCAAACCGTTTGGTCTCTACAATACAGCCATCATTCCCTGCAAACAGAGCTATCATTCCCCACCATGCTATAACTGAACCGAAAACGCTAACTGGAGGCTGACGGAGCTATGGCAAAGGAGAGATGATTCAAGTGGCGTAGGAAAAAAAAAGGGTATAATAAATCAAAAGCAAGCTTTACAAGTTCATAACTATGGCAAGAAGAAAGGAAAATCATAGGAGCTTGAGTTTATATGTAAAACTCAGAGAAGGTGAAAACCCTACTGACAGCTAAAACCTTTCCCCAAAGAATCTATGCATTAATTGCATCTTGTCGAAATTACGATACAGACACAAATGAGCGCATCACACAATCCTCTTCCCTTTTAGGACTCATGGAGGTTGAATAAAAATCAAGAGATGGAAAAGAAATCACTAATCTCTCTCTTCCCCATGGACTTCTAATCAAGGGAATGTGAACAAGGAGAAGGTCTAAGCTTCTTGTCCCCTCATGATAGCCAAGTGTTAGCATAGCATTGCTAACATCGGGGAAATCACATGCTTTTACACACAGCGTTCCAACATTCTTTTCCTAAAAGGGCAAAAGGGATTAGTAGACTGGTGTTAGTTAGGGAGTGAGAGGATACGTGTACTAAAAACAAACTGAGTACTTCGTCCTTGACATTATTCTTGATCATTGAGCAAAATTTTGATAAGTAGACATAAACCTCCATATTGAGATTAAAATATGTTATTAGACACTTGAATTATCATATTGATCAGACATAATAAGTTGAAGTTAATCAACGCAGTAATCGACAATATCTATCAATTTTTTTTAAAAAAAAACTACTCCATATAAGATTATTGAAATATTGAACACTTTCAAGAAACCTACGATTTGGCTTAATATATGCAAATAATATTATTCATACAAAAAAGATAACACTCAAACAAGTAGCCCCCTTGATAAAATTCTCAACCCAAGAGAAGTTACAGAACCATACCATCAGTAATGGATGTATAATATTGAGGTAGTGGAGTGCTCAGTGTATATCCAAATCATGGTATATACAGAATGATTAAGGTTGTCATTACTAAGGTTCTGAAATGGCTGCTCTCTGGCACATTTCTACCTTAGGAAAAGGTTTTTGGATGAAGAAAACCTTGACTTTTTGCTTTTGAGAAAGCAAGAAGCTTGCTTTTGGTCCACCCCATGTGATGTGGAGGGGGGTTGAGCACCTTCAGCGGAGGAGGAGGAGGAGGGCGAGGCGGTATCACGATTTGGGCCTGAGGTATCTTTGTGGTTGTGAAAAACCTTGGGGCGAGGTGGTATCGTGATGTGGGTGCCTGCGTTTTCGTGGGCGTGGTTGTGAACCACCTTGTTGCGACCGCCACTGCGCATCAAGAGCCGGCAATGCCGAGGCAGGCCGCGCCTGTCTGTATGCAAATCATTGCCACATTCCTCCCCATTGCTGATTTTTTCATCCCCGAGTGGCGCTATTGCTTCTCCTGCTTGGCATATATACAGAACCCCACCACTTGCTTCTTGCCCTAATTCCATATCATCGACCTGATCTCTTTCACTGCGCAGCTGCCTTGTATCGATTATCAAATCTTCTTGTCTCAACTTTCTCTGTAGATTTGGACCTTGCAAGCTCTTCATATCCTTAAACAAAGCACACATTTTCTTCCACCTTGGGTGGTAGCTCGGTGTGTGAGCTATGGTGGCATCAGATAAAGCCCTTGGGATAGCAAGCTGCAAATCATGACTCGAATCTCCTCCAGCATATTCAATCTGTCTTCTTGAGCATTTTTTCTTCTTGCAAAGCTTGTCGCTGCTGTTGAGAAGAGCATCCCAAGTGCTTTTAGAGTGTTTGCTACTTCTCACTTTACCCATGCATGTGACCTCAGGAGAAGTGGGCTCATCTGATATATAATCAGGGGGCTTCTTTTTGCCTACAACATTTGCAGGGATCATTGTGAATGCATTGGCATTGATGTTACCAGCATTGCCTTTGCTTCCATTGCTTGTGTAACCCTTCAGTGACCCCGAATGACCTAGTTTTACTGGCCCTGAGTGATTTGTAGCCACGCCGCAGATCGACGTCGGACGGCAAACCTGGCCAGGCAAGGCGCTCCCGATTGATCGAAACACGCTGCCGCCACTGCCGCCACTGCCGCCTGCCCTTCTCAGCTCTCTCCCTGGGCTTGCAATATTGATGCACAAGCCATTTGAAGAGTTGGGCCTTGGAGGACAGCACTTGGAGAAATGGTGGCCTTTAGAACTACCTGCTGCGGCGTTGCAGGAAGCATGAAGCAGGAAACTCACGGTAGAAGAAGAAGAAGAAGAGATGCTGGGAGGGAATTGGTATGTGTTATAATGATGATCATCTGTTCTATGGGCTAGAGAGAGAGGACGAGAGCAAGAGTTGATGGGCTGATTGTGAGTAAGTGTGTTGGGCTTATAGTAGTAAGAGCAGCTACTACTACTGCAAGAGGTCCGGATTGGTGCAAGAGAAGGCCAGTCATCAGCAAGCTCTGCCATAGCCACAGTTAGAAGAGCATAATTAGAATAAGATACAGTATACACATTGGAACAATCTTAGCCTGTGTAGAGAGAGAGAGAGACAGACAGACAGAGAGAGAGAGAGAGAGAGAGAGAGAGAGAGAGTTCTCTTATAAAGAAGAGTAGGAAATGCAGACATGGGGTTGACCCAGTGTTATTAAAGGCTAAACGTAGTTGCTTATAAAGTAACCTTTGATATAGACTAAAACATTCCGCATATTCAGCCTCATGAAACCTTGGGAATACCCCCAAGTATCTTGTATGTACTCATGAAAGTTCCATTTCATGGTATCAAATCTCCTAGTTCACTTTATAGCCCAATAGACTCAATGCATCCTAGTTCACTTATAGTCCAATATACTTAATGCGCATCCCCTCTCAAGCATAGTCCCAAATGTGCCATGTGTACTATGATGGTTCCAAACTTCCACTAGATATCATTTCTTTTCTAATTGCTCACTTTGGAACACAATCACAAGATTCTACAACTTCTACTACTTTTCTACAATCACAAGGTTCTACTTTAACCATTTCTGTTCTCTACGTGTTCACTAAGCTTCTCCTTTTACATTTTTTACTTGTTCATTTACCATTTCTTTCTTACATGTTCACTTTGGAACATGATCGTCCACAATGTCTTTTCTACTTGTTCACTACACCACATTTGAAAACACATGATATTGGACAAAACTTGTACGGAACACTAAAAAAAATAAGAACATATGAATTTTTATTGTGCTTTTGTATGCTTTTAATGAATGTGTCCATGTCCATAACCATGTACTAATGTCCTTGTGTACAAGCAAGCATGATGCCATTTGTGCATGTGTCAATGTGAGTGAGTGAGTGTGAGTGAGTGTGTGTGTGTTGCTAAAGGAAGGGAAAAGGGTGGGCAAGATGAAGTAAAAAAAGATGCAAGATGAACACACATAGGCACATGTACCAACATAAGCAAGTGTACCTTGCATCCATGCACAAACATATACATGATCAAATCATCCATGCACACTACATATACATAATCAAATCACCATGCTAACTACATAAGTCAGATTCAAATCACCATGCACAAACATAATCACCATGCTAACTACATAAGTTAAACTCAAAAAAGTTTTATATGGTAATCCAACAAAATGAAAGATAAGTTAGGCTCTAAGAAATTGTATGAATGAGAATTGATTTTGAAAAAAGTGGTATATACCACCAAATTAAGAGTTTGCCCAACACACAATTACTTAAAGAGAAGACTTTTGAATGAGCATATTTTAGTGTTTCAACTATGACTCGTGGTTGTATCCCCTATGCTATTTCTGCATACCATGCATCCCTTATTGTGCTTTGTTTATTAAACTTTCTAGATTTATGATTAAAGACTTATGTTTCACAATGAAAAAACTCCAGTCACGAGAAAATAAAGTAAATCGATACGTGAACTTTTTAGCATGCATGGTGTTGAGGAGGACCTTAATATTGTTTGGTTTGCCTTTTAAAAAAAAATATTCATGTAAAAAATTTCACTAAAACCAAAAGGTCTTGAAGTTGATGTTGTTTTGATTCTCTAATGGTATGTCTTTTCTTTGCAAAAATACTTCTATAGTGAGCAAAATATACATTTCATAAAACTTTTTTAAGAGAAAGAGGGGGGTACAAGGATGCCAATACCACCTCTAGGCACACCATCATTACAATATTAGATGGTCTTAATGGGTAATTATAGCACTATTCCAAGGTAATGAATGCTATGAAAAGAAATTGTATTACAATGGTAGCAACTTAGCAAGCCTTCTTAACCTCAACAAAATTTTCATGTGCTTTGCAAAATTTTGATATGGGCCACACATACTCCTAATGTATGCCACAAATACTAATGGTGGGTACTCTACTTAGATTCACAATGTTGATATCTAGTTGTTTCCTTGTGGAAGATCGTAAAGTGTTGCATATAGTCAACATCATTTTCGATGGTTGTTTTGCGTGTAATGGTTCCACGATATGATTTTTATCATTTGTTTCCTACGTGGTCGTGCTTGGAACATAGTCATAACGTTCTACTTCAATGATTTCTTGTTTATATGGCAAGGTTCTTCTTTAACCATTTCTTTTCTACTCATTCACTTATCATTTCTTTCTTACGTGTTCACTTTTGAATACAATTATAAGGTCCTAGTCATTGTCTGTTTTCTACTTGTTCACTTTAAACACTATTGGATCACACCATATTTTTTATTTTACTTGTTCACTTCAGACACAAATGGCACACACCACAATTAAAAACACATGGTATGGAAAAAAGACTCAGATGAAACTCTTAAAAACTATGTACCATAGAAATTCCTCTGGTTCTTTTGTATTATTTTTACTAATGTGTGCACATCCATAAAGATGTACTGATGTCTTTATGTACAAGTACCATGCATGATACTAATCACGTATGTGCCAATAAATGTGTGTGTGTGTGTGTGTGCATGTGCATGCATGCGTGTGTGTGCGTGCACGCATGCATGCATGCATGTCGCTTAGGAAGGAAAAGCGGCAGTCAAGTGGAAAGAGATGTACATGCATATGCACCAACCTGTGCGAGGGTACCCTTTTGCATCCATGAAGAGAAAATATAGTCATGATCAAATCACTATGATAATTACTACATAAGTCAAACTCAAAAAATTTACATATGATAATTCAAAAGAATGGATATAAAGAAGTTAGGATCTAAGAAAATGTGTAAATGAGACTTGGATTTGAAACAAATGTGTAAATGAGACTTGGATTTGAAACAAATGGTATAAACCAACAAAATCAGAGTGTGCCTAACACATGATTCCTTAAAGAGAAGACTTATAAAAGAACAAATTTCATTCTGTCAACTTTGACTCGTGAATATGTCACCTAAATTATTTATTTAGGTGATACCTAAATAAACAACTTTGTTTCAACTTTGGGGTTATTGCAATATCAGGGTGTCGAGTTTTGTCTAGTTTATGTTGGATTGGGACAATGCTTGGAGAAAAAAATTGGGCGGGGCAAGGTACTTCAAATGAGATCAAGCAACTAATAGAAAATATGCATGCGCTCAGGTTAACCCAATATAACTTAAATTAATATAAATTATTCTAATTAATCAAAATTAATAAAACATATGATGAAATCATTCAAAAACAATTTTTCATACTTAGAGTGATTCATTTTTTTTTCATAGATGACCCGTGCTCCAACCAAGTCAGATTGGCTTGAACGTTGCAAGCAGTTAGCGACTATCGAGTTGATGGAGCGACAGATTTGGCTCAGCCAGCAGCTGCCTTCAGGTTGGCTTTGGGTGATGGTGGAGGTCAATAACAATAGCAGCAGCCTCCACGGTGCGCGGACGAGGCTAGGTCGCACCAGCCTGGACCCTATCCATCGAGGTTACGCATTCCGTGTCAATGATGAATTAGTCCATCCCATTTGTCCATAAGGAAAATGTCGGCGTGATCATCCCCTAGTTGGCCTCCATGAAAGGCAGCACCTTCCTTGCACGCCATCGATGGCGCAAACCGTTTGGTCTCTACAATACAGCCATCATTCCCTGCAAACAGAGCTATCATTCCCCACCATGCTAAAACTGAACCGAAAACGCTAACTGGAGGCTGACGGAGCTATGGCAAAGGTTTACAAGGTCAAGAAGAAAGGAAAATCATAGGAGCTTGAGTTTATATGTAAAACTCAGAGAAGGCGAAAACCCTACTGACAGCTAAAACCTTTCCCCAAAGAATCTATGCATTAATTGCATCTTGTCGAAATTACGATACAGACACAAAATGAGCATCACACAATCCTCTTCCCTATAGGACTCTCATGGAGGTTGAATAAAAATCAAGAGATGGAAAAGAAATCACTAATCTCTCTTTTCCCCATGGACTTCTAATCAAGGGAATGTGAACAAGGAGAAGATCGAAGCTTCTTGTCCCGTCATGATGGGCCAAGTGTTAGCATAGCCTTGCTAACATCGGGGAAATCACATGCTTCTACACACATAGGTATGGAGTACACATGTACACATGAGCATGGAGTAGGAGGCATGGATCAACAAGATAAAAGACACAAGACAAAAGGCACAAGACAAAAGGCACAAGATAAACATTGTATTCCATATCCATTTATCAACAAGATAAAAGACACAAGACAAAAGGCACAAGACAAAAGGCTCAAGATAAACATTGTAGTCCATATCCATTTATCACCTTGGGCCGTGAAAGAAATTCTCAATTTCTTTATTTTCTCATTTTCAAAATGCCGAAAATCGCAAAGTGCATGCAACAAAAACAATAAAATATGTGCATTGACTGCAAAATGTGAATCTATAGAGGAATAAAGAAACTGACGCATTTAACACAAGGGAGTAATTCACATCGCATTTAAGACTATGTGCTCATAACTATCTTCGGATATATCATACAAAATATTTGTTCTTTTTGAAGATTTTAGACGTTTACTACCATCGCAAAGTTTTGAGTCACGAGACATGCTGCTCTGTGAGAACGTAGAAAAAAACAATGGCAACTTGCAATCAAGTGATTGAAGAATCTAATAAGAAGAGGCTATAGCATCTTCACATGGACTTACAAGAAGAGTATGCTCATCTTCAAAAACAAATAAAAGGTCCAAGAATATATGCCATGCACAAGGAAAAAATGAGGAGAGAAGGCCTGCACCATATCGACTTATGGTGTGATAGAGCAATCTACCCCAAATTCCCAATCACAAACTCCACTCTTCCTTTTTCCAATCCAACACAACTACTGAAGTTTGCAGGTGACGGCCACAAAGGCTTACTTGGATACATATCTAGCCAATCTGCTATTGCTGATATGTATAGGTGTCTATACCACCGAGGCAAAAAACAAAGCTCAGAAGGTTGCTGAGTGCTCACAGCTGAAAGAACAACATCAAAAAGAGGTTGATGAACTCAAGACGACCCAGTAGAAGTTAAAGAACAACATCAAAAAGAGGTTGACGAACTCAAGACGACCCAGTAGAAGAACAACATCAAAAAGAGTAGAAGAACAACATCAAAAAGAGGTTGACGAACTCAAGACGACCCAGTAGAAGTTAAAGAAATCAAAGAAAAAAGCTACCCCACAGAGAAGTAAAAAATTTTACAATATTGGTGAAGTGAAACCTGGCAAGCATAGGGTTAAGTAAGAAAGGTAAGATTGCTTATGCCTTTATTACTTTGAATGCAATGACAATATAGATTTAAACTAGCAATTGAAGAAACCACTCTTATTTCAAAAATGATTTAGAGCCTAACAAAGATAATTTCAATCCTAATATCCTTCTAATCAAACAAATGAAAGGTTTGCTATACACAGCAGCATTGCAAAAAACATGATTCGAGAGAAGATGTATAAGATAATCAAACAGAATGTTGTGCAACAATTTGTGGACAACAATAAAATTGATGTAAACGCTATTCTCAAGAGGCACTAGATGAGAGTGAAGTTAGCAGAAAAGGCTACACCTCTATCTTCAAGGCTGTGTCATTGACTTTGAAAGATCAAAGAATCAAACGTGTGCTTTTTCCTACAGCTGTAGAATTATGGAAGCTGACTACTAAACCAAAAAGTCGATGACTACATTGGCCAATGCTTCCATATTAAAGGACTGTTTGAGGGTGAGAAGGGGAGTGCTATGTATAATCCTTGGAACAACATTTTTGTTGATCTCCAACTAGTGCAAAGAAGAACGGTTGAGTACTATGGTATCACCTTTTAAGAGTGCCAAGGACATCTGAAGTTTGTTATAAACTTGGATGAATGTGAAATTATTAAAGAGAAAAATCGGATTGAGTGTGTTACAATCACACTTATGAATAGAGCACTGGACCTATCAATTACAGAAGGTAACCCAAAATATTTCAGTGTGCAATCAAAAAAGCACATTTGGTGGTTAGGGTCATTTGAGGTTAGTAAACACTTGTATAACTGGCACACTATTTTGCTATGATGTCTATGTTTGTTACTAACACAAGCTTACAATTTTCAATGAAAGGTTAAGACAAAGGACCATGACACACTTCAATGGGTATTCCAGAAAACGAAAATACCAACTATAATTAAAAATAAAGTGCAAGGAAAGAATCTTCATGTGAAAGGCAAAGCTGGTTTTCAAGTCGAGTGGCATATGACAAGTGACCTTAAAACCCTCAAATGCATGTACAACATAAGCAAAGGGGGGGACTCAAAGACTCCATGCTTGTCTCCTACAAAACGAACCAGCATATGTCTTAGACCTGAAGTGGTGGAAGAGAGCACCTAATAGAGACAAGCAGGATTTTAAGTTCAAAGTTGTGCTGGATATCCCTTTGTGGAATGTTCACATATGCACATTGCATGCCTGATGTCGGATTATTAAAAAATGGTGTTTCTATATATTGGATTTTCTTGGAAGCTTCATTCTGTGAGAAACAAAAGAAGCAGATTATTCAAGCATTAGAGAGAGTCTTGTCTCTGACATTGGTCTTCATGGAGGAGATGTTCATATAACAAAGGATTTTAAGAAATCAACAAATGGCAAAGAAGTTCCTATCAAGCCATCTATCGGTGGGGTCAAATCCAGAAGGCTTCTATCAAAAGCTCAGTGTAAAAGAAGACTTATAAGACAGTCAAGGTATGTTTCCAAAGTAAAGTATCAATTGTGGAAGCTAGTACACAATGTAGTAAAAGACCATGAAGCAGATGGTCTTGCAAGAAATAAGAAGTCACAAGTGTGGGAGGCTCTCGACAAACTTTTCATACTTTGCGACAAGCACACTTGGAGCAAGGATGACCATTGAGCATTTGAAGAAGAGTTGAAGGCTTTTGGAAAATCAAGCTTGGACAGACTACAACATTACACATTACATGGTAATAAATTTTAGAACCTTTCCTTAGCTACATAGTGTAAACAATTCACACTACAAAGTAACACGTTGTGTATTATTTGTGGAGCATATAATCTACAACCACTTGCTATTTTTTTGCCAAAAAATATGGATTCTCTACAATTTGGTCTACACAAGGGATGGAAAAGTCTCATTACATAGCACGTAATGCTTTCTTCAAATATATACAGCATTTCGGGGAGCTCAGAAAGCAATAGTATGAAGCAAGTTCTCCAATGGTTCTACCCAAGAATCCTGCAAAGGACTGCACAGTAAGAGGACACTTAAAATATCACAACTGAAATTGGCATACAAAACTATCCAAAAGCAAAGAAAGACTCAAATTCTTAACATCTCAATAGCTGCACACAAGCATGAAGAGTGGAGACAAACAAAAATGTACTTCAACCATCGCTGGGTTGATAGATAGGGAGCCGACCATTTGGCTGCATATTAAAATGCAATGTACAAGCATATTCAAGTTCCTATTTGTCTCTAAATAATAATAAAAAATATCATTGTCTACCAACTAATTACATGTGTAATTTTACTACATTTATTCTCGCAGCCTACGAGTGGGTGATTTTCTTGTTATTTTGATTGGTGACCTATTTTTTTTCAAAAGGTCTTGCTCTTTTGGCTCTTCAACAATAGGATCATCTAGCTTTTTATATGATTGATCTCCTTCATTTTGTAAAATCTCCAGCTTTGGTGTAGCTGCTTCTCTATACCTGATAAGATGATTCTTACCATGACCATCCAACATTAAAGGGCCTTTTATGCCACTTGATAGTGCATAGGCATTGTAGCTCAAATAATATCTAGCTCTGAAGCACTGCTTGCCTAGATAATAGCCAAAACTATTGAGAGCATAGAGCTTATCAATGAGTATAATCTTGTCCTTTTGGTGGCTATTGATCAAATGTTCTCCAAGAAATTTAGATAAACTTTTCAAGAAGAAAACAACAACGTTTCAACCATTGCTGAAATGCCGATGATAAATTAGCAGACCTTTAATCCAATTAGAGACTACACAAAACAAGATTGAAAAAACATTACTATACCTGTTCATGCCATCTGGAGGAAGAATAGTTGTAGACTCCCAAATACGCTTCCAATCTTTTGCACGAAGTGTTTGTGGAGGAATGTTACTCTTACTAGCAACATATTTAGGATGATATGAGGGGAGAAATCGATGATGATTATCGAATATGGTCTTACACAAACCGTCAGCATACTCATGTACTAACGAAGGGCAACAAACAGGACATGCATGTTTACCCGATGTTTTCAAACCTGTTAAAATATAAATAAAAGTTAGAATAATAAAGTCAATATGTATAATTAATATATATAGCCAATAGTATTAGAGTAGGGAGGTAATTAGAATTCTTACCAGAACAATCATTGTATCCTGGAAAGTCATGCATTGTCCACATCAACACTACTTTTAAGTCGAAGTGTCGAGAGGAGGGAGGCCTACTAATGTCCACCACCGCAACACCTCTCCATAGTTCCTCCAACTCATCAATCAACGGTTCAAGATAAACATCCATATGCTTGACTTTATGTTTCCCTGGAATTAGAAGGGATAACATAAGATGTCCCTTCTTGATCGCCATTGATGGTGGAAGGTTGTAATTCACCAACACAACTGGCCACACGCTGTATGCGGTGCTTTTGAAACCAAATGGATTCACTCCATCCATACCTAGGCCAAGTCTCAAGTTTCTGGGCTCTGTTTTAAAGCTGGGCCACTCATCTTCAATATGCTTCCAAGCAGGAGTGTCTGCGGGAATTCTCCACATGCCATCATCCGATCGATGTGAGGAATGCCATGACATGAGCTCTGCTATGGATTTGCACTTGAACATGTGTTTGATGCGAGGAATTATAGGAAGTGTCGCAAGACTTTACGAGGTACATCAAAACTCTTCATATCTATTCTATACCTTGCTTCACCACAAGTGGGACAATGTTGAGCCTCCTTATGCGTCCCACGAAAGAGAATGCAATCATTGACGCATGCATGTATGCGATCATAATCCAATCCTCCAAGAGATGTCACATAGCGCCTCGCTATGTCTCTTGAGGTGGGTAGTTTATTTCCCTTTGGAAGCATGTTTGATAATAGCCTGCATCCAATATCATCAATTATAATTAGTCTTAAATCCTAAACCTTAAACCACTAATTCAAATTTGTAAGTTAGAATGCTTACTTCAATAATGCGTCAAGACTTGCATTGCTCCATCCATAAACTGTTTGTATATTGAGTAGTTCAAGAGAATGTGCACCCTTCAAACACCGGTGTCGATGAAGCCTTGTAAAGATGCTCTTGTTCCATATCATGGTCGTCCATACCTTTGGGATCATCCTTAAAAAGATTCCGCACCATATCATCAAGCACTTCCTCTTCCACAACTTCGTGGGGTGCAGGGCTATTGTCATCCCTTTCCCACTCATCTCTGACAATAGATCCCGAAGCTCCAGCATCATCTCGTCGACGCTTTGCGTGCTCTCGTCGCGCGTAGGGCACCATGTTAGGGTGTGGTACTGCATCCTGCTTCAATTAGAGTTTATATATTACAACTCTATTAATTTAATTTGGATACCATGAGTCATTTGAATACCATCAATTTACATCTACTCACCTCTAAACCTGTTTGATTCCATTCTCCATACATGGAGATGTGATTCAAGGTAATTCGACGTGCTCGTACAATGCATCCTTGACATCGATTACACATACATTTGATCCGTTGTCCCAACCACACATCGCGATTACGATGTCGCATTGTCTCATCTTCCCCAGAACTGCTTGAAGAGGTTGATGACATCCTATGTACAAACCAGAAAACACAAAATCATAATATGTTTTCAATGAAAGTATAAAAATCGTGTGTATTGACGCGGCTATTTCCTAAAAATTGCGTGTATTAACGCGGCTATTTCCTAAAAATCGCGTGTATTAACGCGGGTATTTCCTGCAAAACGCGTGTATAAACGCAGCTAAATTATCATACACGCGAACATAAACGCGACGGTCTGTTTAAACTAAAAATAGCCCGCCTTCCCCAAATAAAGATTTTGAACTAACATATCAACACTGCTTTCGTTTTCGCCTCTTCCAACAGAAACGAAACCTAAGTGCAAGGAGGGAGCAGAGAAGGAGCACACACGGGAGGAAACCGAGCAAGAAAGAAGACTCACTTTTTCAGAGGTGAGTCAGTTTGTCCTTTGCCTTGTCTCCTTCCTCAGATTTGTTTATGCTATTTTCTCTTTGCTTTTTGGGTTTGTCTTCGTCCTTTTGCTTCTGTGCACACGATTTTGGGTGAACGATTCTGACAGGGGCGACAGTGGTCCTTTTATAAGGACACTTTGTCGGAGGTCGGTCCCTTTCAAAAAAATTTTTGCGCAGGTCGCGTGTAGAAACGCGTGTAAAAGCGCGTGTATCCTGTCTGCAGAATCTGTTCACGTGGATATACACGCATTTCTGGACGGGTGTATACACGTGTTTTTTGACGGGTGTATACACGCGTTTCTGGACGGGTGTATACATGAGACTGCGTTTCCTGTTTCTATGGTTTGCAGGCTGATAGGTGACTTGAATGATGATATTTGTGTGAGTCAAGAGACAGCCCATGATGTACGTGAGGATTATTTTTGCAGGTTCTTTATGGATATTCCAGGTTCTTCATCCGATCCATTTGCGTACAGCAATTGGTTGATGGAGATGCTAAATCATTTTGGGCACCATCCTGTTCCAGTTGAGCTTACAGAGTATATGTATGCCCATCCCCCTCCTTCCCTGCCTGGTGTCTATACCCCTACCGCGAGTATCCAGGGCACTCCAGTGCCGTCTATGCCTACGAGTCCGACGAGACGGCATGCAGCTTCTCCTCTTCCACGTCCACCGAGGAGACATACCTCGTCCCAGACACACTCATGCACACCCTCACAGCCACCATCACGTGCTCCCTCAGAGCCACCGTCACGTCAGGGCTCACAGCCACCGTCACGTAGACAATCCCCCAGTCGTGACTCCACCCGCAGCAGTAGGAAGAGTGGGAGTGGAGGATGCGGCGGGTGCTTTGGTGGGGGAGGTGGGGGAGGTGGTAGGGCACACGGTGAGAGAGGAGATAGAGGGAGAAGAGTTAGAGGAGACAGTTCGGAAGAGGAGGAGATGAGAGAGGTGGAGAGAGTGATCTGCTATGATGTGACGGATAGGGGCGGGATAGTGATGGATGCGAGGGGGACGGAGGTAATGGAGTACATGCGTGGGGTAGTATCAAACTTGTATAGAAATTGTTTTATTAAATTTAAAGATCAAAATAGCCGATTAGTTGGGGAGGTGATAGAGGCTGTACATAGTCGGTACCCCAATCCCCCACATGCTACATTCTCGGATGTATGGGGAAGGACGCGAATAAGGGAGATCTTAAGTAATAAAAGATCTCACCTTAAAAAACTCGCGTACGATGACCGGCTAAATGTAGCTGCGGGTGGCTATCCTGCCGAGAAACCTGCCACTGCGCACAAACGCGAGTGGAAGGAGGCAAAGAAACGAACAGAGGGTGGCGTGAAGAGTAGGCAGCATGTGGAGGCACGACGGATCCAGATGGAGACCATTGGATCTTCGCATTTCGGATCTGGTGGCGTCGAGTCATGGGAGGCAGAGTTGGTAAGTATCTTGCCACTTTATTTGATTGTTTACTTAATTCATTGATTCTATGATTGTTTTAATCTTACAAATTGTGTTGATTATGATACAGCGAGGACGGGTTACGGGGAGGAAGCCCACAACCCACGATACTGCGTATGCTCGCCGGCATAGCAGACGTGACACGTGGGCCATCTTCAGAGCCGAAGGACGTATTACGGACGCGCAGTTTGAGATGGCCATGAGACCATACGGTCGACAGGTACTTGAAAATTCTAAACGAATGATTTTGGTTTATTGAATTACATATATATATACTTATATACTATATATTACTTGAACAGGCACAAGCTGCTAATGATCCACCCGCCGCCACTGCAGAGGGTGGACGTGAGCACTACTCATCGGACATTCTGACCGATGTGAGCTTTTTCCATTACCACCATATTTCAAGACAATACTTTAAGAATTAGTCAATTACTTACCATTCAAGCTCATCAGGTTGTCCACCCCGATTTTCCCACGGAGGTGAAGGGTGCGTATCATGTACTCCATGCAGTAGGCATAGATGAGTTGGATCATCAAACCCAATATGTCATATGCCATATATGTGCTTATTTTTCTCCCCATTTTTAGAGTTTGATTTGATCTAGCCCCCACAGCTAGTGCACCACCATAGGGTAAGACCAAGTGTGGGCCTAGCAAGTAGAGCTTGGTGCAATACCAAGGTTCTTGCCATTCACACTCAAGGATGCTTGATCTTAACTTTACTGTTCATTTTATAAAAAAACCTCTTGCTTATGTGTATTTCCCATGCATGGAAAGGCATTATTCCAAGGTGCCCAAGGAGTCCTGATAGTTGTATCATCCTTAATGACATGAGGGTCATCATCGAGTAGCCCATGTGCATCATCGGCCATGGATACATCTACATCAAAGGACACATCATCATCATCCTCAAAAACTATTTTAGCGATAGCATCAAGTAGCCCATGTGCATCATTGGCCATGTCTACATGTCTCCAGGTCTACACACTTGACAACTTCTTGGGCTAGGAACTACCATGTGTCGGGCTAGAATCTGAAAGGTGTTTTGGGTCTGTGTACATATGGGATGCGTGGTGTGCGAATAAACTTTGCCCTGAATGCCCTGGCAAATGTACAGAGCGAGTGGTTTTATGGTGAGCTGGTATATGCACGTGTTTTTTTTGGAAGCAAATGCTGGAGATTTGGGAGTTTTTATTGCAACAGTATGGTGTGTGGGTGGTTGCTAAATGCAGGGCACCGACTGTGATGGTCATGTTTGGTAAGTTGATGCTGCTGATAACGAGGCTGTGGGCACCGACTGTGATGGTCATGTTTGGTAAGTTGATGCTGATAACGAGGCTGTGGGTAGCTCTGGCACCGGAAGGAAGGTTATGGGCGCGGCATGTTCACCCGGAAAGCAAGGTAATGAGAGGGATGGTGGCCATTATTGAGGCTTTGAGGCTTTAAAAAATAAAAAAAATACATTAATTAAGTGGCCACCTTATAAGGGACCACGTGGAAGATATTCTGGCTGCCAGCGCACCATCGAGAAGGTGGTGGCGAAGATGCGAGAAAGTGAAGATGGCCGCCTCGAAGGAGTAGGGGACCGGGTCCAGAAGGAGGTCGCCCTTGCTGAAGAGAAGCTGCAGAGAAGAGGCTCGTGAGTCTGCAGAGGCGAGGCGGGTGAAGAGCCGCCTTGTTGCGAAGGGCTGGTGGTCAAGAGAGGAAGGCCGGCTACAAGGTCTTGTTGCAACTGCAGTCGCCTGGTGTGAAGGGAGCGTGATATAGAGGCTGGCGAGAGAGAGTGAAGCCTCGGGTTCTGCAGACAGGTGGAGAGCGTGAAACAGTGTTGCCGCCTTGTGGTGCTGGAGGTCGCCACGACAGTGAGAGGCAAAGGGCTGCTGGGGAGGCTCTGGTGATCTGCAGGCATCTGGTGATAGCAGCAAAGAGAGCTGGCTGGCGTCAAAGGCTCTGAGTGGTAACTGCAGACAGGCGTAGGGGGTGACCTTGAAGAGAGAGAGCCAAAGTGGAGTGGCCGCCGGGTAGAGAGAAGGAGATCGCCTTACTGTTGGGTGTGAGGCGCGAAGACAGTCGTGGAGTAGAGTTGCCGCCTTGTTACGGGGCCTCTTGGGTGGCTGTGCAAAGCTAGAGGCGAAGAGGTGAGTGGCTGGTGTGGGCTGCATGGGTGACACCTCTAGTCATGAGAAGTTGGCAGCCTTGTGAAGATAAGGGTCGCGCTGGAGTGATCGAGAAGAGACATAGAAGGGAGCTGCACTGTGAAGAGCGAGAGGAGCTGACGAGCTGCAAGGCTCTGGTGGTTGGCGAAGTTGCTGGTCTACGACACACAGAGAGTGAGAGCTACTGAGTAGAGGGTTAGCTGGTGTGGGAGCCCTCTGAAGAGAGAAGTGGCTGGTTTTGTGTGGGTGACGATTGCAGGCAGAGAGTGGATGCTGACTAGAGAGAGAGCCTTGGTTTTTTGTGTGTGTTGGCAGAAATAGAGGTGCTGATGTGTGGGCTGGAGACAGTGGGGCTCGCCTACGACACTTGGTAGGTAGCAGCTAGACAGAGAGTAGCCGGCGGGCTACAGGGAAACAGTGAAGTTGAGGGTTGCTGGTGGGGCGCCCTCTGAAGAGAAGCAGAGACCGGGAGACAGAGGCTTGGTTGTCAGACGCAAGGGTGAATTCCCTTGGCAGTAAATCCTGGCCAGAGTCCTGGTTTTTAGTGTAATTGCTGAGTTGTACATGGTGTGGATGGTGTTGTGTATGTTTTTTGCTGGATAATCATTTGTTTATCGGGGTTTTGAGCTGTCTTTATGGTGTGGGTGGGTGGTGAATTGTGAGAAGTGTTCCAGCCGGTGGCTGGTGGTGCCCCCGTTCGTGTGTTGTATCCAAGTTTGGGAGGTGGAGGGCTATAGAGGCTAGTGTTGTATCCAAGTTTGGGAGGTGGAGGGCTATAGAGGCTAGTGTTCTTTTTTTCTTTTTTTCACCTCAGTGCTCACATTCTTCTGGTGCCCCCACTGAGGATAGCTCAGGGATTTCTCTTACGAGGGTGTATGTCCCAGAGTAAGAGATTGAAGGAAGGTGTTTCCAGTGTTTTTCTTGGGATTTAAGGTGAAGCTTAGGGATCAAAATGATGTCGTATCTAGAGTTTTTTGGTGGGCCTAATGAAGATGTGGCAGATTTTCTGGAAAGGATGGAGGTTGCATGCATTAGCAACCACATCAATGAGCCGGAACAAGTATTGCGGTTGCTGAATATATGTTTGAAGGGAGATGCAAGGGCATGCTCCAGAGCTTTTGAAGAGTCGTTAAAGGATGCTGAGCCACGCATTCCAAAGACTGAGGATGGATTGAAGACTGCTCTTTTGAACAGGTTCAAGAAGATTGAGGATCCAGATAGAGTTTGGCATGAAGTGCAGGGATTGATACAGGGTGAGTTAGAGCCAATTGATGATTATGTGAAGAAATTTTCTTTGCTGTGGGAGACCTTGTGTAGGGCTTTGGGAGATGATCAGGTACCTCCAGACATGATGAAGAAGGATTGTTTTATTGCAGGATTGAAAGAAGGCATTCGTTGGAAGGTGGAATTAAAGAAGCCCAGGTCTTATGAGGATGCATTGGAGATAGCCAAATCAAAGGATTGGAAATTGCAACGGATGAACCAGCTGGGGACGGTTCCAGTGGCAGTGAGGCCTGAAATGAGAAGGGTAGAAGCAGTACCGATGAGAACCGTGCTGGAAAGAGTGCAACCGATAGAAGTTCAGGTGAATAATGCCATAGGGGACAAAGGTAGCACCCACAGTGGTTACAGCTTCTGATGAAGGGCTTAAACAGGACATGAGGCAAATGGTGGATTGTATGAAGAATCTGGGTTTGAAGATGATGGAGAACACAGGTGGTGGATGTGGCCGAGGCATAGGCTATAATCAGGAAGGGGTTGAAGGTTAGGCAGGCTATGGAAGTGGCCGTGGTTTTGGCAGGGGTAGACGGTTTATTCCTACATGCTGGAATTGTGGTGAACTTGGACATCTAAGTTCAGACTGTGAGTGATAAGCCTCAGCGAATGGGGGGTGATATGTATCCCTTACCCTCTCAGATTCCCAACAGGGCAAATGATGATGGAATTGAGATTAAAGGTGAAGTAGGGACCAGTGGGTTGACAAATGAGGAGAAAGGAAAAACTAAGGTGATAGATGTGGTCACCCTTGAGAAGACGAAGGAGACAGAAGCTGATGTGATGCCTTTGGGGAAACGAATGCCACAGGAAAGGGAAAGCAGGGATGCTCCAGGGCCTAGCAAGAAGAACGGTAAAGTGAAGGAAGGAGGAGATGTGAAGGTCAAGCAGAAGCGGAAGTCTCGCAGGAAATTTCAGGTGACTGATTTTCCGCTGGGGGTTGGGCAGGATAGCTACTGTTTACAGGAGGACATGGCTGGAAGGAAGGCTAATATTACTTTTGGGAAATTGATAGAGTTAGCTCCCAACTTGAAGCATCAGTGGAAAAGACTTGTGAACCCGAGAGAGAAGGAGCCTACAAAAGGGATAGTGACTGTTTTATCTATTCTCAGGAGTTGCCTGATATATGTCCTGTGGTGAATGTATGATACAAAGGGAAGAATCTGGGAGAAGCATACATAGATGGTGGAGCACAGATTTGTGTTATCACATTAGCTACTGTGGAGAGGCTTGGTCTTAATTTCACTCAAGCGTCTGGTTTCCGTATTCGGTTGGCCAATCACCAGAAGGTCAAATGCTTAGGTATAATCAAAGAATTAGAACTGCAGGCTTTTGATGTGAAGGTGCTTGTGGATTGTCATGTTATGCCTGCAGGAATGGGTGCATTCCCCATCATTTTGGGAAGACCATGGCTGAGAGCGGTGAAGGCTATTCAGGATTGGAGAAAAGGGGTCATTACTCTGTATGACAAGAGAGGGGATAAAAATCAGTTTAACATGGATAACCAGAAGCCTGTTCATGATGAAGGGGAAAGTGAAGCTGATTCGAGTGTTGATGATACGACCAGTAGCACCACTACTAGTGAGGGAACAAAAGACACTTCATCCAGTGAGGAGGATGCAGACATGGATGCCCTGGTTATTGATGAGGAAGTGCTTGGTGATGAGGTTGCCCAACAAGAAGAGGCGATACAGGAAGAATGCGAGGAGGTACAAGTGAATCATGAGCAAAGGTATGCATGTGATGTGAAAGAGTATTCTTTAGAGTCTTTGGATGATGAACCTGTGTGGGATGAGTGGGATATAGAAAGTCTGCAGGATGATGAACCTGAGTTAGAGTTAGATGATCAGATGTGCAGTAATGTTAAGAAAGCCATGACCAGAATTGAGGCTATGAAGGAAGAGCAACACCAGAAGTCTATGAATGATGCTGATGCTATGGATGCTGTGATAGATGAATTTCTTATTGGCCTGCTGGATAAAGGTGAGCATACAGGAACTGAGGTGGATGCTTTGGCAATGGTGCCTTTTGAAGGGGAGGTTGTTTTGCCTGTAGTGGTTGGCTTTGATGATGATGTTCCTTATGTTGATGGACAAGAAAATGGATGTGCACAGCAAGTTTTTCTTGATGAAGCCTTTATCAGTTATTACCCTCATCAGCAGGAGTTGCTTCACTAGTTCTCCAATATTGGTGTTGACTATATCAGTGATTTTGGAATTGAGATGAGGCAGGATGGTGTGTATGTCAAGAGCTTTGTTTTTCTTGATGAAGCCTTTATCAGTTATTACCCTCATCAGCAGGAGTTGCTTCACTAGTTCTCCAATATTGGTGTTGACTATATCAGTGATTTTGGAATTGAGATGAGGCAGGATGGTGTGTATGTCAAGAGCTTTGTTTCCAGTTCTTCTGATATATTATGGGATGTGGGATGGCAAACTACACCTGTGGAAGATGATAGTGTTTCTTTAATCACTTGGAATAGAGATGTTTTGGTTACCCTGTACGATGCTCAAAGGATTGACGGAGGGAAACGTGGTCATATGATTTCTGCTGATCATAAATGATTTAGCAGGCTAGGGGTTGGGCAAAGTATGTCAGGCTAAAATCTGAAAGGTGTTTTGGGTCTGTGTACATATGGGATGCGTGGTGTGCGAATAAACTTTGCCTTGAATGCCCTGGCAAATGTACAGAGCGAGTGGTTTTATGGTGAGCTGGTATATGCACGTGTTTTTTTTGGAAGCAAATGCTGGAGATTTGGGAGTTTTTATTGCAACAGTATGGTGTGCGGGTGGTTGCTAAATGCAGGGCACCGACTGTGATGGTCATGTTTGGTAAGTTGATGCTGCTGATAACAAGGCTGTGGGCAGCTCTGGCACCGGAAGGAAGGTTATGGGCGCGGCATGTTCACCTGGAAAGCAAGGTAATGAGAGGGATGGTGGCCATTATTGCGGCTTTGAGGCTTTAAAAAATAAAAAAAATACATTAATTAAGTGGCCACCTTATAAGGGACCACGTGGAAGATATTGTGGCTGCCAACGCACCATCGAGAAGGTGGTGGCGAAGATGCGAGAAAGTGAAGATGGCTGCCTCGAAGGAGTAGGGGACTGGGTCCAGAAGGAGGTCGCCCTTGCTGAAGAGAAGCTGCAGAGAAGAGGCTCGTGAGTCTGCAGAGGCGAGGGGGGTGAAGAGCCGCCTTGGTGCGAAGGGCTGGTGGTCAAGAGAGGAAGGCCGGCTACAAGGTCTTGTTGCAGAGCTGCAGCCGCCTGGTGTGAAGGGAGCACGATATAGAGGCTAGCGAGAGAGAGTGAAGCCCCGAGTTTTGCAGACAGGTGGAGAGCGTGAAACAGTGTTGCCGCCTTGTGGTGCTGGAGGTCGCCACGACAGTGAGAGGCAAAGGGCTGCTGGGGAGGCTCTAGTGATCTGCAGGCACTCTGGTGATAGCAGCGAAGAGAGCTGGGTGGCGTCAAAGGCTCTCAGTGGTAACTGCAGACAGGCACAGGGGGTGACCTTAAAGAGAGAGAGCCAAAGCGGAGTGGCCGCCGAGTAGAGAGAAGGAGATCGCCTTGCTGTTGGGTGTGAGGCGCGAAGACAGTCGTGGAGTAGAGTTGCCGCCTTGTTACGGGGCCTCTTGGGTGGCTGTGCAAAGCTAGAGGCGAAGAGGTGAGTGGCTGGTGTGGGCCGCATGAGAAGCTGGCGGCCTTGTGAAGATAAGGGTCGCGCTGGAGTGATCCAGAAGAGACAGAGAAGGGAGCTGCAGTGTGAAGAGTGAGAGGAGCTGACGAGCTGCAAGGCTCTGGTGGTTGGCAAAGTTGCTAGTCTACGACACACAGAGAGTGAGAGCTGTTGAGTAGAGGGTTAGCTGGTGTGGGCACCCTCTGAAGAGAGAAGTGGCTGGTTTTGTGTGGGCAACGATTGCAGGAAGAGAGTGGATGCTGACTAGAGAGAGAGCCTTGGTTTTTTGTGTGTGTTGGCTGCAGTAGAGGTGCTGATGTGTGGGCTGGAGACAGTGGGGCTCACCTACGACACTTGGCAGGTAGCAGCTGGACAGAGAGTAGCCGGGCTACAGGGAAGCAGTGAAGTTGAGTGTTTCTAGTGGGGCACCCTTTGAAGAGAAGCAGAGACCGGGAGATAGAGGCTTGGTTGTTAGATGCAAGGGTGAATTCCCTTGGTAGTAAATCCTGGCCAGAGTCCTGGTTTTTGGTGTAATTGCTGAGTTGTACATATTGTGGATGGTGTTGTGTATGTTTTTTGCTGGATAATCATCTATTTATCGGGGTTTTGAGCTGTCTTTATGGTGTGGGTGGGTGGTGAATTGTGAGAAGTGTTCCAGTCGGTGGCTGGTGGTGCCCCGTTCCGTGTGTTGTATCCAAGTTTGGGAGGTGAAGGGCTATAGAGGCTAGTGTTCTTTTTTTCTTTTTTTCACCTCACACCCTCGGGGGGTGCACCTCAAAATATGTAAGTCTACCACGTGCGATCATTAGGTGGGGTTTTTTAAATCCAAAATATTGGGTAAATTTACAGAAATACAATTATAAGTGGGGTATTTTAATTGTACTTTGGAAAAAAAACCGTAAGTTTATAAAGAAAAAGGGGTAGTTTTATTAGCTCAAAATTCACAGATAAGGGGATTTTTAAATACCGCTTGAACACACGTCGTAGGAGGGGCTTCCATATAGTGGACCCCCCGAGCTCACACCATGAATGCTGGAGACTGCCCTGGGTAGAAAGCACCACAGAGAAGACAAAGATTGGATAAGACATGAACAAGAAATTCTTCCTAGTCATAAAGTTCTTAGAACACTTACATAACAAATTTGTCAAGGACATCTCAACTCTTCAAGAGAACAACAAAGATCTTTACTTGGAGGTACTGCTCAATCTATTGCAGAATACACTACCCGATCTTTTGAGTGCCATAACCCATCTACATCCTTAATAAGGTGAGGGAGATAGTAGTTTCCAACATAGTTCCCTTGGAATTTTTAGACCATGGACATAAGAAAATGCTTCTAAAACTTACAAAACTATGCCAAAGAGTAGTAATCATCACATTCTACCATCTAAGGATAAGCCTGTCCAACACTTGGTCTTGCAAAGGTACTTCCTCTTTAAGTGATAGATGATGAGGGACAATGCGGGAGAGTGTCAAGCCATAACCCACAAAACATTTCATGGCCACAAATTAGATGAAGAAAGTGGCTCATAGAGGGAGTGATTAAGCCATAACCCACAAAACATTTCAGGGCCACAAAGTAGATGAAGAAAGTGGCTCTTAGAGGGAGTGATTTTCTAAGAAGCTTGATGATGGACTTTGGATCATCAATGAGTTCATTGAGTGAGCTAAAGAGGGTGCCTGCTAGGGTGACAACCAAGAAAACATTGAACATATTGAAGTATAAATGCTTTCTAGATGCTGCCTAGATATGGGCCATTTCAATCCACATACTTCATGTTCATGTGCACATATCTTGGCTATCATGTGATCTCTGATCCTCACATCATTGTTGAATATAGAGTTATCTCAGATGCTTGAGCTAAGAATAGAGCCACCATTCCATGCTCGACTTCCAACCCTAGTGGAATGCCCTTACATGGTTCTCACTTTGCACAAAGCTGCTGAATCCCATATCTAAACTTCACCATTATCTAAGCCAATAGCAGTATGCTTTAAATCAGGTCATTACCTTCAGAAGCTATGTAAGAAATGATACCAATCAATGGTCTACGCGTGCTTAGCCCAGTGGCGAGGGCTTGTGACCCAGGAAGGGGGTTTTGGAACGGTCAAGTTGTAATGCCTTTCAGTGGGAAGACCCCCGTCTCCGCCCATCCACAACAAAAGACCTGTTGGGTCTCTACGCAAAGAGCTAGGGAGCCTACATTCAAAGGTGAGAGGAGAGAAGAAACGATGAGAAGGAAGAGACTTACATATCCAAGAAAACATTCAATGGCCACCCACTGCACCCAGAGAAGCACATCCTTCTCCAACTCTTCACATTTCTGGCCCTATTCCTCCCCTCTTTGTGTGGGTACATTTGTGATGTTTGGGGGATATGGCAAAAAATCTTACTGCGCTTTGTTGCTCCTGCTTGAACGTTCTCAGAGTAGACCAATCTGACGTTCCTCTCAAAACCCTTTCCTTCCCACAAAAAGAGCATTGTGGGAAAGAAGGGGAGGAATGATACCCCTTCTTACCACCAATAACTGATGGTGGCTGATCCACCTTTGCTTTTAGAAATGTGGGTAGGTTTGATAAAAAATCATTTCTAGAAGATTATGTAGGAATTAATGCTATAATGCCCACGTGTGTGAACGCATTTGAGCAGTGAAAGGACACACGAAGAGGCACAACTCAATAACTATAAATAAATGTATTCTCTCATTAATAAACACAACGATTCATAACTGTGAGCGCTTCTCTCTCCTTCTCCCTCTCCCTCTCGCTCTTGTGTATGCTGCAGCCATGGCAACACCAGCATGGCTGTAGCCTCTGCCTCATTTCTACATGGTATCATCGCCTGCTTTCCAAGAGAGCCTGTGTGGGTTCTTTCACACGCTTCCTCTCACCTACCACAACAAAATGATCCTCCGCCTCCACCAACTCTGCCAGCGCTTTGTCCAAGACCTTCGCCATTGATCCCTCCTTGGCCCCTCAAGGCCCTACTAGAACGACTAGAAGAACGGAGGTCTACAACCCGCTGACGAGCCTTCTTTCGCGCATGGATGCAACCTCCCTTCGCCTTATCCCTCCGAGAACCACGTCGTCACAAGGTGAAGCTGGCCGCCATCCGTCAAACTTTTTTAATTAAGCAAAAAAAAAACCAACAACTAACAATAACTTTTTTTTAATTAAAAAAAGATAACTTTAACATAGATAGATTTAATAACATAAATAATTTTAACTTTGATCTTTCTCTACTTCATAGGATGATCCTAGGATGCTCCACTAGTAATAACAATCATTTTTTTAAATTAAACAAAAAATAATAATATTTTCATTATAATCAATCAAAAATTAATTTTATATTTAATAATTCACTCACATCACAAACATGCCTAAACATTCAGGCTATTCGTGAGCACAAACATGCCTACTCTTTTAGGCTATTTGCGTGTACACATAACATTTTATACAAAAATGAAAAAAACTTTTCAAATAATAATAATAATGATTAAAAAAATAAACAAACAAAAGAAAATAACCAACACAAATGGGCAAAGACCCACAAAAAGGCAAATCAATGGGTAGTGATTCGTAAAAGGACCCAAAGAGGTCCGTCCTACAATGGACACTAATATAAGACATGGGCAAACAAATTTAAAAAAAAAAAGTTAGCCCAAAGAGGCATCAACCCGTTGGAGTGTAAAGACAAAATTATGGGTGATATAATTGTCCACCCTAAGCGCCCAAAGGGGCATGAAAGAATAACTCAGACAGGGAATACGAATCCCCAAGAGAGAAACAACTATGCCCAAAGAGGCAATTGAGCCCATTGGAGTGTCTACAACATCCATGAGGCCAAAATTAAACATTGGTCTTCGACAAGCAGAAAACGAATCAGCCTCTGAGTGATGACAAATTAAACTTAATTGTACATACACACTTGTAAATAATACCATATCACACATATATTTTGATAATTCAACTCATACTCATATATTAATTTCCTTTTGACATGTACAAATGTGATGTGGATCGGGGTAGATGTGAATGGATGAGATGTGATGTGATGTGGATATGGGTAGATGTGAATGGATGAGATGTGATGAGGATGGATGTGATGTGATGTGATGAGGATCTGAATAGATGTAATTGGATGTGATGAGATGTGATGTGATGTGGATAGATGTGATGTGATGTGGATAGATGTGATGAGATGTAATATGATATGATTGGATTAGAATGGATGAAGACAATGGGAATATATATGAGTGGATGTGGAATAAGTAATGTGAATTGATGTAGAATAACGAGAAATGATGTGGACCAATGTGAAAAGATGAGAGTTCGTTAGAAATTGTATTTATGACCTATTTTTAAATTACTGTTTTATGTCAAGAATGATGGGGAAGCATTTTGACCATCTTGTCAGTGAGGTCGTGGAGACCTAAGTGATAAAGTTGCAACAGCTGACAGAGAGTCAACAGAGAATGTCTTGCGAAGCAAGGTCGGCCGAGGTCTTGACCAGCCTTGGTTCGATTTAAATAGTGAGCTTCTGGTACGGTGGATGAGGGACCAAGGAAGCGGCCTATGAGTGAAGCGCTAAGTGACCTACGAAGGAGCCTAGAGGGTACTAACCATATAGTGCTCGGGCTCTGGGATACCCACGTGTGCGTCGAGGAAGAAAAATGGAACAAGGTGTTAGAGTTGTTTTCTAAATGCGAGCATGGATCTGGTTGATTGTCCTTGTTGGTCCTTAACGGATGAGTCCATGGCTCTTTTATATGGCTCTATTGGTTGATCTTGCTGATCTTCAATGAAGAGGTCATCTGCATTTTCTTATGTGATCATATTGTCGAGTACTATGAGCTAGGAACTATTGAAAAGGCCCCTGAACAGGTGGTGAGTGTTCTTCTTGCCAATGATGCCATAGGTACACCGATGAAGGAATTATTGGAAATTAGAATTCAAGTTAGATATTTTGGAGGATTATGATCAGCAATACTATGGTTTCATTAAAAGATTATTTTAAAGACAGGTGAATCTGTGAAAAAGGTGATTTCATATCGGGTGTGTAAGTGGTGTGACTATCTTAAACTTGCTTGAAGCGCCGGCTAGGGGGCCTCGGAACTCTTTTCCCTGGTACCCAGGGCAAAACATAACCAAATTCCTAAATGGATCCTATCACTACAGTGGTTGGGCGGTTGGCTAACCCATGGGATTGGATGGGGTTAGAATGGACTGATGGATCCCTAAAATCAGACTCAATTCTGTTAAGTTACGATAGTTGACAGGGATCTTTCAAGACTAAACCATACCACCACTGAATGTCCGAAGTTAAGGGCAAGACCATTACTGTATTGTGCGCATTGTGTAAAATTGGAAAATCATGACACATCATCATGTAGATTTCCAAGGTTTCAAAATATAGCACAACTCCAACTAAATAGAGCCCCTCTGGCCTTGCCGGCACCACCTGTGCAAACCAGTGCCACTGCTGTACAACCCAACCCTTCTTACTTACCTAGGGGGATGTTCTGGGTACAAGACGCTTCGCCCTTGCCACCACCAATTTGACCGCCACAACTACCACAGGCCAAGATCAATCAAGTAGTGATTGAAGAGCCATCAGAAGATCTTGAACTGGCATGGGAACTAGAATTTAGTGGGAAATACTACTATGAGGATATGGGTGAGGTCACGCCAGAGTATTATGTCGTAGGGAATAACAGTACTTGTGTTTCAAACCACGGTACGGTGGAAGGGCAAGGAGATCAACTCAAATCTGAGAAGAGGACCTTTATAATGCTATGGCTGTGGTGGGCCACATCGAGGAGATGAATGCCCAAATAAGAATATGAGTCATACACACCAACCACAACAAGTGGTGACCACACCCAATGACATGCCAGTGCTCACTTGCACAAAGATTGTCCCTACCAAGCAAGTGGTTCAGCTTCTACTGCTAATCAGGCCACCATTCGTACCATTAGTGTACAATCTGGGAAGATCATAGCACTCAATGTCCTAACACGAGCTCAAGCTCAGTTAGGTGACAAAGGAAGGAACCGGATGGATGCTACTATTTCCAAATTTGGTCATAGGAGAAGAGCGAAGAAATTATGCGGGTTACAATCCAAAGAAGATACAATTGATACTAGATCCACAAAATCAAAGGAAGAGGGGGGTCAAGGGATCAATCTGGAAGGATTAGACCTGGGAAAACAAGGAGAACAACCAGAAACCCCAAAGAGGGTTGGTGAATATCATAACGTTGATGAAGAAATAAGGAAGTTAGAAGATGCCAAGGACCTAGTTGAAAAGTACCAACAAATTCATGAAACTAAGCCTAGGGCTAGCCGATTAAGGGATACCAATGACCATCTATCCACAGGATGTACCACCCCGCAATAGGGCTTTGAACCCACCCACCCCGATTCTGGAAGGAACTAAAGCAGACTCCCAAACAAACACAATGACTAGAATGTTCGAGGAAAATGAGGTGGGAGGATCCATTCATTCCATCCCCGTGGAAGAATACGAGACATCTCGATGGCAAGAACACTCTATATCCAAGGAACCCACGGATATAGGAAGCCTAGCAGCTGTGTTATCCACGCCTGTCCACATGCCCTTGGGTCAATTATTACATAATTCACCCACCCTATGGACAAATGTAAAAGAATGGGTCAAAGGAGGCCTAAGGCCAACGGAGAATATGGATGAGGCTTTGCCACCCTTGGTAGAAAGACCCTTGAGGCATATAAAGGAAACGCGAGTGGTTAAGATACCAGTTAACCGATTGGGACGCTACTATGAGAGTGACAACAAGAACGCTATCATTTTTATTCATCATAATGGATACCAGGCGTTGGCCATCCTGGATGGTGGGGCAGGTGTCAGCATCATTACCAAACATTGTTGGGAAAATTGGGGGAAGCCGGATCTAAAAAGAGCAGATCTAATCGTTAAGATGGCTGATGTAACATCTTTGAGACCCATTGGGCTCTTGGAAAATGTGAAGTTCTGACTCTTTACGTTTCAATATCATTATACATTTGTGGTCATGGACTTCCTACACCAACCTGATACATATGACAAAATATTAGGACGACCTTTCATGAGGGAATCCAAATTGGTGCATGATTGGGCTTTGGATCATGTATATGTGTACGAAGGGACTCACAAACATTGAAGATTGATCTAAGAGCATGGAGGTCACACCCCATGGAAGGGAAATTGTTCGGTAATGACTCAGTCACAAAACGGAGCGAACCACATCCCTACAGATTTGCCAGCCCACAGAGGGGAAAACCAATGATGAGGAGGATACCAAGATTTATGCATCACTACCTCCCTCGGACTTCTGTGAAAATTGGATGCATGTGTTGGCCACAATTGATGTGATGTAACCTAAGGGAACCCAGTATTGGGAATCTAGAAACATCCCTATGACTTCTATCTGCATGGTTGATTGGCAAACAATTGATGTGGTGCAACCTAAGGGAACCCAGTATTGGGAACAAAAGGGATTAGTAGACTGGTGTTAGTAAAGGGAGTGAGAGGATACGTGTACTAAAAACAAACTAAGTACTTCGTCCTTGACATTATTCTTGATCATTGAGCAAAATTTTGATAAGTAGACATAAACCTCCATATTGAGATTAAAAAATGTTATTAGACACTTGAATTATCATATTGATCAGACATAATAAGTTGAAGTTAATCAACGCAGTAATCGATAATAATCTATCATTTTTTTTAAAAAAAACTACTCCATATAAGATTATTGAAATATTGAATACTTTCAAGAAACCTATGATTTGGCTTAATATATGCAAATAATATTATTCATACAAAAAAGATAACACTCAAACAAGTAGCCTCCTTGGTAAAATTCTCAATCCAAGAGAAGTTACAGAACCATACCATTAGTAATGGATGTATAATATTGAGGTAGTGGAGTGCTCAGTGTATATCCAAATCATGGTATATACAGGATGATTAAGGTTGCCATTACTAAGGTTCTTAAATGGCTCCTCTCTGGCACATTTCTACCTTAGGAAAAGATTTTTGGATGAAGAAAACCTTGACTTTTTGCTTTTGAGAAAGCAAGAAGCTTGCTTTTGGTCCACCCCATGTGATGTGGAGGGGGATTCAGCACCTTCAGCGGAGGAGGAGGAGGAGGGCGAGGCGGTATCATGATTTGGGCCTGAGGTATCTTTGTGGTTGTGAAAAACCTTGGGGTGAGGTGGTATCGTGATGTGGGTGCCTGCGTTTTCGTGGGCGTGGTTGTGAACCACCTTGTTGCGGCCGCCGCTGCGCATGAAGAGCCGGCAATGCCGAGGCAGGCCGCGCTTGTCTGTATGCAAATCATTGCCACATTCCTCCCCATTGCTGATTTTTTCATCCCCGAGTGGCGCTGTTGCTTCTCCTGCTTGGCATATATACAGAACCCCACCACTTGCTTCTTGCCCTAATTCCATATCATTGACCTGATCTCTTTCACTGCGCAGCTGCCTTGTATCGATTATCAAATCTTCTTGTCTCAACTTTCTCTGTAGATTTGGACCTTGCAAGCTCTTCATATCCTTTAACATATCCACACATTTTCTTCCACCTTGGGTGGTAGCTCGGTGTGTGAGCTATGGTGGGATCAGATAAAGCCCTTGGGATAGCAAGCTGCAAATCATGACTCGAATCTCCTCCAGCATATTCAATCTGTCTTCTTGAGCATTTTTTCTTCTTGCAAAGCTTGTCACTGCTGTTGAGAAGAGCATCCCAAGTGCTTTTAGAGTGTTTGCTTCTTCTCACTTTACCCATGCATGTGACCTCAGGAGAAGTGGGCTCATCTGCTATATAATCAGGGGGCTTCTTTTTGCCTACAACATTTGCAGGGATCATTGTGAATGCATTGGCATTGATGTTACCAGCATTGCCTTTGCTTCCATTGCTTGTGTAACCCTTCAGTGACCTCGAATGACCTAGTTTTACTGGCCCTGAGTGATTTGTAGCCACGCCGCAGATCGACGTCGGACGGCAAACCTGACTAGGCAAGGCGCTCCCGATTGATCGAAACACGCTGCCGCCACTGCCGCCTGCCCTTCTCAGCTCTCTCCCTGGGCTTGCAATATTGATGCAAAAGCCGTTTGAAGAGTTGGGTCTTCGAGGACAGCACTTGGAGAAATGGTGGCCTTTAGAACTACCTGCTGCGGTGTTGCAGGAAGCATGAAGCAGGAAACTCACGGTAGAAGAAGAAGAAGAAGAGATGCTGGGAGGGGATTGGTATGTGTTATAATGATGATGATCTGTTCTATGGGCTAGAGAGAGAGGACGAGAGCAAGAGTTGATGGGCTGATTGTGAGTAAGTGTGTTGGGCTTATAGTAGTGAGAGGAGCTACTACTACTGCAAGAGGTCCGGATTGGTGCAAGAGAAGGCCAGTTATCAGCAAGCTCTGCCATAGCCACAGTTAGAAGAGCATAATGAGAATAAGATACAGTATACACATTGGAACAATTTTAGCCTGTGTAGAGAGAGAGAGAGAGAGAGAGAGAGAGAGAGAGAGAGAGAGTTCTCTTATAAAGAAGAGTAGGAAATGCAGACATGGGGTTGACCCAGTGTTATTAAAGGCTAAACGTAGTTGCTTATAAAGTAACCTTTGATATAGACTAAAACATTGCGCATATTTAGCCTCATGAAACCTTGGGAATACCCCCAAGTATCTTGTATGTACTCATGAAAGTTCCATTTCATGGTATCAAATCTCCTAGTTCACTTTATAGTCCAATAGACTCAATGCATCCTAGTTCACTTTATAGTCCAATAGACTTAATGTATCCCCTCTCAAGCATGGTCCCAAATGTGCCATGTGTACTATGATGGTTCCAAACTTCCACTGGATATCATTTCTTTCCTACATGCTCACTTTGGAACACAATCACAAGATTCTACAACTTCTACTACTTTTCTACAATCACAAGGTTCTACTTTAACCATTTCTCTTCTCTACGTGTTCACTAAGCTTCTCCTTTTACATTTTTTACTTGTTCATTTACCATTTCTTTCTTACATGTTCACTTTGGAACATGATCGTCCACAATGTCTTTTCTAGTTGTTCACACTACATTTGAAAACACATGATATTGGACAAAACTTGTATGGAACACTAAAAAAAATAAGAACATATGAATTTTTATTGTGCTTTTGTATGCTTTTAATGAATGTGTCCATGTCCATAACCATGTACTAATGTCCTTGTGTACAAGCAAGCATGATGCCATTTGTGCGTGTGAGTGAGTGAGTGTGAGAGAGTGTGTGTGTGTTGCTAAGGAAGGGAAAAGGGTGGGCAAGATGAAGTAAAAAAAGATGCAAGATGCACACACATAGGCACATGTACCAACATGGGCAAGTGTTCCTTGCATCCATGGGCAAGTGTTCCTTGCATCCATGCACAAACATATACATGATCAAATCATCCATGCACACTACATATACAACATAATCAAATCACCATCCTAACTACATAAGTCAGCTTCAAATCACCATGCACAAACATAATCACCATGCTAACCACATAAGTCAAACTCAAAAAAGTTTTATATGGTAATCCAACAAAATGAAAGATAAGTTAGACTCTAAGAAATTGTATGAATGAGAATTGATTTTGAAAAAAGTGGTATATACCACTAAATTAAGAGTTTGCCCAACACACAATTACTTAAAGAGAAGACTTTTGAATGAGCATATTTTAGTGTTTCAACTTTGACTCGTGGCTATATCCCCTATGTTATTTCTGCATACCATGCATCCCTTATTGTGCTTCGTTTATTAAACTTTCTAGATTTATGTAAAAGGCTAATGTTTCACAATGAAAATACTCTAAATCAACTCCTTTACACCAATCACGAGAAAATAAAGTAAATCCATACGTGAACTTTTTAGCATGCATGGTGACGAGGACCTTAATAATGTTTGGTTTGCCTTTTTAAAAAAAATATTCATGTAAAAAGTTTCACTAAAACCAGAAGGTCTTGAAGTTGATGTTGTTTTGATTCTCTAATGGTGTGTCTTTTCTTTGCAAAAATACTTCTATAGTGAGCAAAACCTACATTTCATAAAACTTTAATAAGAGAAAGAGGGGGGTACAAGGATGCCAATACCACCTCTAGGCACACCATCATTACAATATTAGATGGTCCTAATGGGTAATTATAGCACTATTCCAAGGTGATGAATGCTATGAAAAGAAATTGTATTACAATGGTAGCAACTTAGCAAGCCTTCTTAACCTCAGCAAAATTTTCATGTCCTTTGCAAAAATTTGATATGGGCCACACATACTCCTAATGTATGCCACAAATACTAATGGTGGGTACTCTACTTAGATTCACAATGTTGATATCTAGTTGTTTGCTTGTGGAAGATCGTAAAGTGTTGCATATAGTCAACATCATTTTTGATGGTTGTTTTGTGTGTAATGGTTCCACTATATGTTTTTTATCATTTCTTTCCTACATGTTCGTGCTTGGAACATAGTCACAACGTTCTACTTCAATGATTTCTCGTTTATATCGCAAGGTTCTTCTTTAACCATTTCTTTTCTACTCATTCACTTATCATTTCTTTCTTACGTGTTCACTTTTGAATACAATTATAAGGTCCTAGTCATTGTCTATTTTCTACTTGTTCACTTTAAACACAATTGGATCACACCATATTTTTTATTTTACTTGTTCACTTCTAACACAAATGGCACACACCACAATTAAAAACACATGGTATGGAAAAAAGACTCAGCTGAAACTATTAAATACTATGTACAATAGAAATTCCTTTGGTTCTTTTGTATTTTTTTTACTAATGTGTGCACATCCATAAAGATGTACTAATGTCTTTATGTACAAGCAACATGCATGATACTAATCGCGTATATGCCAATAAGTGTGTGTGTGTGTGTGCATGTGCATGCGTGCATGTGTGTGCATGCACGCGTGCATGCATGCATGCGCTTAGGAAGGAAAAGTGGTGGTGAAGTGGAAAGGGATGTACATGCATATGCACCAACCTGTGCAAGGGTGCCCTTTTGCATCCATGAAGATAAAATACAGTCATGATCAAATCACTATGATAACTACATAAGTCAAACTCAAAAAATTTACATATGATAATTCGAAAGAATGGATATAAAGAAGTTAGGATCTAAGAAAATGTGTAAATGAGACTTGGATTTGAAACAAATGGTATAAACCAACAAAATAAGAGTGTGCCTAACACATGATTCCTTAAAGACAAGACTTATAAAAGAACAAATTTCATTGTGTCAACTTTGACTCGTGGATATGTCACCTAAATTATTTATTTAGGTGACACCTAAATAAAAAACTTTGTTTCAACTTTGGGGTTATTGCAAGATCAGGGTGTCGAGTTTTGTCCAGTTTATGTTGGACTGGGACAATGCTTGGAGAAAAAAATTGGGGGGGCAAGGTACTTCAAATGAGATCAAGCAACTAATAGAGAACATGCATGCGCTCACGTTAACCCAATATAACTAAAATTAATATAAATTAGTCTAATTAATCAAAATTAATAAAACATATGATGAAATGATTCAAAAATGATCTTTTCATACTTAGAGTGATTCATTTTTTTTTTCATAGATGCACCCTTACACAAGTACACTAGTCCCTATAGGTTTTAGATTATTTACATCAAAAATGTAATCTCACTAATTAGATTATTAATATTTACAAGCCTTCTGCTAGCCCGGAAGAATTTTGAAAAAGAGATCAGTAAAAATCCAACCATTGGATATTCAATTTTGACTAACCACCACATTCTACTAATTTCTCACTATCTATCACCTTTTTGATGTATAAGATTGAGCATTTTAATTTTTAAGTGGTAGTTATTGTGGGTGCAAAAGTGGCATATATTATAATGTTTTAAAGACCTTAAAATATTCAAAGAAAATATACAAATAGTTTATAATTTCCTAAAAAAATCAAGTAAAGCTCTATATTATGTGAAGATCTAAGGTCCAAAGTGGGAATCTCATATGACTTTTTATATAAAAGATATTAACATTTTATGGAATCAGTCCAAATTCGGGACATGGTGTGTACATTGACTTTGTACCTAAGGAAATGAGGACTTTTGGCTATGTAATGCTTAATTACATTATGCAACTATATTCCCAACTTTGCATGTGATGTTCCAAAAAAGAACTTGAAAGGAAATTCCTTCGTTAGCTAGGAGAGATTGGCCACTAAAGGTAAACAAATGCCTGTTTTTTTACTATTTACAGGGTGCTTGAGTGGACAAAACTGGGCACCCTGATTCAGCAACCACATGTCACCTAAATTATTTATTCTCTCCATGCCTTGCATCTCTCAGTACGCTTTATTGGTTTAACTTTGCAAATTTGTGATCTATACTTTCTTGGGGCCATATTATACAACAAAGAAACTTTAACCTTTACAACATTTGTGAGCAAATAGAGTAGTGCCATATGTAAAATTTTTAGCATGGGTTGAGAAGGGCCTGATGATTTTTACTCATACAATCTTTTTATATTCATCTCAAATATCTCATTTGAAACCTAAAAGAAAGCTGAAGTTGTTTTCATTCGTTTATGGTATTTTGTGAGCAAATAGAGTAGTGGTATATGTGAAATTTTTAGCATATGTTGAGAAGGGCGTTATGATTTTTACTCATACAATCTTTTTATATTCATCTCAAATATCTCATTTGAAACCTAAAAGAAAGCTGAAGTTGTATTCTTTCGTGAATGGTATGTCTTTTTGTCAGCATAGCCTTGCTAACATGGGGGAAATCATTTGCTCCCACACACATAGCGATGGAGTACCCATGTACACATGAGCATGGAGTAATAGGCATGGATCAATAACAAGATAAAAGGTGCAAGATAAACATACAAGTATAACAATATAACATCATAGTGTATTCCATATCCATGTGTCACATATTGTATGTCCAAGAATCATGTACATATCATAGTCATGTCCAATTTGCATACAAGAGGGGCTTTATATAGCCATCCAACCATGTGACTCTTGGGATACCCATGTGACTATTGGGCTACCCATTTGACTATTGGGCTCTCGTAACCTCCACAAGATCCTAACTCCTCACTAGCCCTCTTGTAATAACGACTTCTTTATATGAAATCTTGTAATAACCAAATCCTACAACTCATTAACCTAAGCTAATTCTACTAATGTTAGGGGGTTTTCACACCAAAGCTAATGCCAAAATGCTAGCGGGTGTACACACCCATCAATACCTCTCTTCCCCTTTGTTTAGTTGAGAGTGTACTATATCCTATCGTCAATGCCAAGTACATCATGAAAATCACATGGAGTCCTATGGGCGTCTTAACAGGTATCTCACAGTGACCTTTCCCCTTTGGCTTTCATACCTCTTTATCTAAGACTTATAGGTGACTCAGTAGGTATCTTCAATTGGGCTTCCTCCATACCTTGTGCCTTCTCATCACTGGGTCTTATAGGAATCTCAGTAGTATCAGTGGTGGAAAGACTCTTCCTTTGGCGCTCATGCCTCATTTAAAGACTTACAGGTGACGTGGTCGGGACCTCACATGGATTTCCTCCGGACCTCATGTCTTCTCACTGGGTCTTACAGGCATCTCGATAGTATCCTAGCTAAGCGTCTTCCTGACCCTCTCATGCTTCATTCTTTCAATATTTATATCATTTTTCCATTAACATCATATTTCAAGACAATAATTCAAGAATTGGTCAATCACTTACCATTCAAGTTCATCAGGTTATCCACCCTGAGTTTCCTATGGAGGTGAAGGATGCATTCCACATGTACTCCATGTAGTAGGCATAGATGACCTGGATCATCAAAGCCAACACGTCGTATGCCATATGTGTTCTTCTTTTTCTCTCCATTTTTAGAGTTTGATTTGATCTAAGCCCTTGCAACTAGTGCACCACACTAGAGCAAGACCAAGTGTGATCCCAAAACAAGAAGATCTTGGTGCAATACCAAGGTTCTTTCCGTTCACACACAAGGCTGAATGATTGATCTTAACTTTAGTGTTCATTTTTTAAAGAAACCTCTTGCTTATGTGTATTTCTCCTGCATGGAAAAACATTATTCCAAGGTTGCCAAGGAGTCATTAATAACTGTACCATCCTCAATTACATGAGGGTCATCATCAAGTAGCCAATGTGCAGCATCGGCCATGGCTACATCTACATCAAAGAACACATCATCATCATCCTCAAAAACTATGTTAGGTATAGCATCAAGTTGCCCATGTGCATCATTGGCCATGTCTACACGTCTCTAGGTCTAAACACTTGATGACTTCTCGGGCTAGGAACTGCCATGAATGCTGGAGACTGCCCTGAGTATAAAGCACCGAGGAGAAGACACAGATTAGATAAGACATGAACAAGAAATTCTTCATGGTCATAAAGTGCTTAGAGCGCTTACAGAACAAATTGGTTGAGGACATCTCGACTCTTTAAGAGAATAACAAAGAGATGTACGTGAAGGTACTGCTCAATTTGTCGTAGAATACACTATTCGATCTTTCGAGCCATCTACATCCTTAATAAGGTGAGGGAGATAGTAGCTGCTGCTAGCATAGTTCTTTTGGAGTTATTACACCATGGACATAAAGTAAATGCTCCTATAATGAGGACAAAACTATGCCGAATAGTAGTGATCACAACACATTTCTACGATCTAAGGACAAGCCTATCAACACTTGGTCTTGCAAAGATACTTTATCTTTAAGTAGTAGATGATGAGGGACAATGCGGGAGAGTGTCATGCCATAATCCACAAAACATTTCAGGGTCACAAAGGAGATGGAGAAAGTGGCTTGCAGAGCGAGTGATTTGCTGAGAAGCATGATGATGGAATTTAGGTCATCAAAGAGTTCATTGAGGGAACTAAAGAGGTTGTCAACTAGGGTGACATCAAAGAAAACATTGGACATATTGAAGTAGAAGTACTTGCCAGATGCTCCCTAGATATGGACCATTTCAACCCACATACTTCCTGTTCATGTGCACACATCCTGGTTGTCATGTGATCTTTGATCCTCACATCATGGTCGAGAGATGCTCCCTAGATATGGACCATTTCAACCCACATACTTCCTGTTCATGTGCACACATCTTGGTTGTCATGTGATCTTTGATCCTCACATCATGGTTGAGTATAGAGTTGTCCCACTCCCTAAGCTAAGAATAGGGCCACCATTCCATGCCGGACTTTCAACCCTGTTAGAATGCCCTCACATGGTTCTCACTTTGCATAAAACTAGTGAATCCAATAGCTAAACTTCACCATTGTCCAAGCCAACAGAAATATGCTTTCCATCAGGTCATTACCTTCAAAAGCTGTGTAAGAAATGATACCAATGATCCACGTGTGCTTAGCCCAGAGGGCTTGTGACCAGGGAAGGCGGTCTTGGCACGGTCAAGTTGTAATGCCTTTCAGTGGGAACACTAAGCCGCCCCCCTCTGCCCGTCCACAACGAAAGACCTGTTGGGGCTCTACGCAAAGAGCTAGGGAGCCTTTCAGTGGGAGGACTAAGCCACCCCTCTCCGCCCGCCGTCCACAACAAAAGACCTCTGGGGTCTCTATGTAAAGAGCTAGGGAGCCTGCATTCGAAGGTGAGAGGAGAAAAGAAACGATGAGAAGGAAGAGACTTAGTACACAGCCAAGAATGGCCACCCACTGCACCCAGAGAAGCACATCCTTCTCCAACTCTTCACATTGCTGGCCCTATTCCTCCCCTCTTTCTGTGGATAGATTTGTGATGTTTGGGGGATATGGCGAAAAATCTTACTGCACCTGCCTGACGTTCCTCTTAAAACCCTTTCCTTCCCACAGAAAGAGCATTGTGGGCAAGAAGGGGAGGAATGATACCCCTTCTTACCACCAATAACTGACGGTGGCTGATCTACCTTTGCTTCTAGAAATGTGGGTAGGTTTGAAAAAAAAATCGTTTCTAGAAGATTAGCTCAAAGGTCGCTGTACTCGACACTCTTGACTCAGCTATTTGGTTGGGCTCAGCTTCCGGCTCGGGTTTCTGGATCAGACTTCGTAGGTGGAACTCTCGGTTCAGGTTCGACCCGTGCTCCAACCAAGTCGGATTGGCTTGAACATTGCAAGCAGTTAAGCGACTATCGATTTGATGGAGCGACAGATTTGGCTCAGCCAGCAGCTGCCTTCAGGTTGGTTTTGGGTGGTGGTGGAGGTCAATGGCAATAACAGCAGCCTCCACAGTGCACGGTCGAGGCTAGGTCGCACCAGCCTGGACCCTATCCTTCGAGATCTGCGCTTGCCAAAATGTTGTATCACGGCAAGCGCAATACCTCATATAAGGAGCACACGCATTCCGTGTCAATGATGAATCAGTCCATCCCATTTGTCCATAAGGAAAATGTCGTCGTGATCATCCCCTAGTTGGCCTCCATGAAAGGCAGCACCTTCCTTGCACGCCATCGATGGCGCAAACCGTTTGGTCTCTACAATACAGCCATCATTCCCTGCAAACAGAGCTATCATTCCCCACCATGCTATAACTGAACCGAAAACGCTAACTGGAGGCTGACGGAGCTATGGCAAAGGAGAGATGATTCAAGTGGCGTAGGAAAAAAAAAAAGGTATAATAAATCAAAAGCAAGCTTTACAAGTTCATAACTATGGCAAGAAGAAAGGAAAATCATAGGAGCTTGAGTTTATATGTAAAACTCAGAGAAGGTGAAAACCCTACTGACAGCTAAAACCTTTCCCCAAAGAATCTATGCATTAATTGCATCTTGTCGAAATTACGATACAGACACAAATGAGCGCATCACACAATACTCTTCCCTTTTAGGACTCATGGAGGTTGAATAAAAATCAAGAGATGGAAAAGAAATCACTAATCTCGCTTTTCCCCATGGACTTCTAATCAAGGGAATGTGAACAAGGAGAAGGTCTAAGCTTCTTGTCCCCTCATGATAGCCAAGTGTTAGCATAGCATTGCTAACATCAGGGAAATCACATGCTTTTACACACAACGTTCCAACATTCTTTTCCTAAAAGGGCAAAAGGGATTAGTAGACTGGCGTTAGTTAGGGAGTGAGAGGATACTGGTGTTAGTTAGGGAGTGAGAGGATACGTGTACTAAAAACAAACTGAGTACTTCGTCCTTGACATTATTCTTGATCATTGAGCAAAATTTTGATAAGTAGACATAAACCTCCATATTGAGATTAAAATATTTTATTAGACACTTGAATTATCATATTGATCAGACATAATAAGTTGAAGTTAATCAACGCCGTAATCGACAATAATCGATCAATTTTTTTTTTTTAAAACTACTCCATATAAGATTATTGAAATATTGAACACTTTCAAGAAACCTACGATTTGGCTTAATATATGCAAATAATATTATTTATACAAAAAAGATAACACTCAAACAAGTAGCCTCCTTGATAAAATTCTCAACCCAAGAGAAGTTATAGAACCATACCATCAGTAATGGATGTATAATATTGAGGTAGTGGAGTGCTCAGTGTATATCCAAATCATGGTATATACAGAATGATTAAGGTTGCCATTACTAAGGTTCTTAAATGGCTCCTCTCTGGCACATTTCTACCTTAGGAAAAGATTTTTGGATGAAGAAAACCTTGACTTTTTGCTTTTGAGAAAGCAAGAAGCTTGCTTTTGGTCCACCCCATGTGATGTGGAGGGGGGTTGAGCACCTTCAGCGGAGGAGGAGGAGGAGGGCGAGGCGGTATCATGATTTGGGCCTGAGGTATCTTTGTGGTTGTGAAAAACCTTGGGGCGAGGTGGTATCGTGATGTGGGTGCCTGCGTTTTCGTGGGCGTGGTTGTGAACCACCTTGTTGCGGCCGCCGCTGCGCATCAAGAGCCGGCAATGCCGAGGCAGGCCGCGCTTGTCTGTATGCAAATCATTGCCACATTCCTCCCCATTGCTGATTTTTTCATCCCCGAGTGGCACTGTTGCTTCTCCTGCTTGGCATATATACAGAACCCCACCACTTGCTTCTTGCCCTAATTCCATATCATCGACCTGATCTCTTTCACTGCGCAGCTGCCTTGTATCGATTATCAAATCTTCTTGTCTCAACTTTCTCTGTAGATTTGGACCTTGCAAGCTCTTCATATCCTTTAACATATCCTTAAACAAAGCACACATTTTCTTCCACCTTGGGTGGTAGCTCGGTGTGTGAGATATGGTGGCATCAGATAAAGCCCTTGGGATAGCAAGCTGCAAATCATGACTCGAATCTCCTCCAGCATATTCAATCTGTCTTCTTGAGCATTTTTTCTTCTTGCAAAGCTTGTCGCTGCTGTTGAGAAGAGCATCCCAAGTGCTTTTAGAGTGTTTGCTTCTTCTCACTTTACCCATGCATGTGACCTCAGGAGAAGTGGGCTCATCTGATATATAATCAGGGGGCTTCTTTTTGCCTACAACATTTGCAGGGATCATTGTGAATGCATTGGCATTGATGTTACCAGCATTGCCTTTGCTTCCATTGCTTGCGTAACCCTTCAGTGACCCCGAATGACCTAGTTTTACTGGCCCTGAGTGATTTGTAGCCACGCCGCAGATCGACGTCGGACGGCAAACCTGGCCAGGCAAGGCTCTCGCGATTGATCGAAACACGCTGCCGCCACTGCCGCCTGCCTTTCTCAGCTCTCTCCCTGGGCTTGCAATATTGATGCACAAGCCATTTGAAGAGTTGGGCCTTGGAGGACAGCACTTGGAGAAATGGTGGCCTTTAGAACTACCTGCTGCGGCGTTGCAGGAAGCATGAAGCAGGAAACTCACGGTAGAAGAAGAAGAAGAAGAGATACTGGGAGGGGATTGGTATGTGTTATAATGATGATGATCTGTTCTATGGGCTAGAGAGAGAGGACGAGAGCAAGAGTTGATGGGCTGATTGTGAGTAAGTGTGTTGGGCTTCTAGTAGTAAGAGGAGCTACTACTACTGCAAGAGGTCCGGATTGGTGCAAGAGAAGGCCAGTCATCAGCAAGCTCTGCCATAGCCACAGTTAGAAGAGAGAGAGAGACAGACAGACAGAGAGAGAGAGAGAGAGAGTTCTCTTATAAAGAAGAGTAGGAAATGCAGACATGGGGTTGACCCAGTGTTATTAAAGGCTAAACGTAGTTGCTTATAAAGTAACCTTTGATATAGACTAAAACATTCCGCATATTCAGCCTCATGAAACCTTGGGAATACCCCCAAGTATCTTGTATGTACTCATGAAAGTTCCATTTCATGGTATCAAATCTCCTAGTTCACTTTATAGTCCAATAGACTCAATGCATCCTAGTTCACTTATAGTCCAATATACATAATGCGCATCCCCTCTCAAGCATGGTCCCAAATGTGCCATGTGTACTATGATGGTTCCAAACTTCCACTAATGGTTCCAAACTTCCACTAGATATCATTTCTTTTCTAATTGCTCACTTTGGAACACAATCACAAGATTCTACAACTTCTACTACTTTTCTACAATCACAAGGTTCTACTTTAACCATTTCTATTCTCTACGTGTTCACTAAGCTTCTCCTTTTACATTTTTTACTTGTTCATTTACCATTTCTTTCTTACATTTTCACTTTGGAACATGATCGTCCGCAATGTCTTTTCTACTTGTTCACTACACCACATTTGAAAACACATGATATTGGACAAAACTTGTACGGAACACTAAAAAAAATAAGAACATATGAATTTTTATTGTGCTTTTGTATGCTTTTAATGAATGTGTCCATGTCCATAACCATGTACTAATGGAGGCCTATTACGATCCTCAATACTGTCTACAAGGTCTTAGCAAAGGCCTTGAGTTTGAGGATCCAGCCCTTCCTGGGGGAGTTGATTCATGCTACTCAGACAGGATTTGTCAAGGAGCGCAGTATCCTTGACAACATCTTTACTTTCTGGGAGGCGACGGCCCGAGCTAGGTTTCTTGGCGAGGACTTGGTCGTGATGCTTCTCGATTTTGAGAAGGCATACGATAGAGTTGATTGGGGATTCTTAGAGGGCACTATGCTTCGCCTGGGCTTTGAGCCAGGATGGATCAGAGGGGTGGCAGCTCTGTATTCCACAGCTCGCAGCCAGGTGCTGATTGCAGGAGGTCGGGGGCCGAGTTTTGAGCTGACCAGATCAGTCCGTCAGGGGTGTCCTCTCGCCCCTTTCCTTTTTCTCTTCTTTGCGGAGGCTATGAGTATGTATTTGACGGCAGAGGAGGTTGGTTTGAGAGGACTTCAGCTCCCAGTCCGGGGGGAGGATTTGCTTGATGCTGAGTTTGCAGACGACACGGGCTTATTTTTGCATGGCCAAGAGGCCAATCTTATTCGGGCTGAGCAGACGCTCTAGGTTTTTAGTGCAGCTTCGCGAGCATTGATCAATTGGCGCAAGACAGTGGCCTTTTGGATCAGTAATGCTCCCACTCCGGCATGGAGCCCGAACCCCGGTTTTAGATGGATTCCTCCAGGCACAGCAGTGCGGTATTTGGGATGCCAGATTGGCCTCGATTTGTCACCTGAGCAGCAGATTGCCCCGCTTCTTCTGAGCATTCGGAAGAAGCTATTGTATTGGAGTACAGCTCGACTATCCTTGGCTGGGAGGGTGGTGGTGGCAAATCAGGTGCTGTTAGCGACCATGTGGTACATTACGTCTTGCTGGATTTTCTTGAGCTCTTGCATCAGCCAGGAACAGAGGCTGATCAGGAACTTTCTGTGGTCTGGGCGGGACGGTCAGCCAGCTCGGGCAAAGGTTGCATGGGCAGTTATTACACTTCCGCTGGCTCAGGGCGGTTTGGGCATTATAGATCCAGTCGATCAGAGTAGAGCCTTATTGGGGAAGCTTATTGTTCGGGGGTTGCTTCCAGGCGCTGAGCCTTGGAAAGAGCTCCTCTTGCAGCGACTGCAGGCTCGGGCGCCCCCTGCAGGGGGTACTTGGGCACCAGAGATTCGCTGGATCTTCATAGAGATGAGGAGGACAGGCCTCAGTAGAGGATGGGAGGACAGATTTGCTTTGAGTATCCTGAGAGCTTGGGAGCTGCTGAGACCGGGGCTCTCTCAGCGGCCTCCTTCTTGTGTTGAGGAGCGAGCCAGGCAGCCGCTCATCTGGAGCCCAGCGGTTCGTACGGAGCAGGGTCATATGCTGGGTTCTCGGCCTCGTCTAGCCTGGGGACCTTTAGCGGGGCAGGCCCAGCTCGTAGTTTTGGAGACTGGCAGGCTTTCTGCAGTCTACCAGAGGAGATCCAAGTGGAGAGGCTGAGTCACTTCAGAGGGGGGTTGATTATGAGGGATGATATTCAGGAGGCACTTACAGAGGAGTGGTTCACACCTCTCGAGCTAGTGGCCCCACGGTGGATGGGAGCCTTTACACAGTTGGAGATCCTGATTGCTGTCAGAGCTAGCACTGAGGATGGCAGATGCCTCTACTATGAGATTCAGGATGAGGGCAGACTCCAGAGAGTGGAGGTGGAGTCGCCTTTGGTTGCAGAGTGCACCTTTCAGAGGATCCGGGTAGTGGCTGCCGCTTCTCGAAAGTGGCATATTGACCCCAACCCTACTGATGTGCTCCCGGATTGGCGCATATGGGCATATGCAGCGCGCCCCTTGGCCCGGCTACAGTGGGACCCCGGGGAGTACGAGTGGCATGATCCTTATGCATCCCTTGAGGCCACAGAGATCACCTTTTTCCAGTATACTGTTCGGCTGGGACGACATATTTTGACGGCGAGGAGGACGGTTTCTCGAGCGGCAGCGGGGCATTGGCGATTGCAGGGACTCTCACAGGAGTTCCTAGAGGATTTCTGGGCTCGGCTCTGGGCTAGTCGATAGGCCCGTAGGATCTCGGCTTTTCAGTGGCTGGTCGCCCACAGGGGCTCAGCAGTTGGCACTTGGCTTGTTTACAGCGGTCTTCCGGCGGCCTGCGTCCGATGCGGCCACCCTATGGAGACACAGAGACATTGCCTTTGGGACTGCCCTCAGGCACAGCAGATTTGGCTGCGGATGCTGCATATTCTGGCCCCCTCTCTCCAGAGGGTATGTTTACGTGGGGTGCCGCTGCTTGGTCGACTTCGTCAGGGCCTGCTATGGGCTATGAGATGGAGCAGGGCAGTCAGGCCATCAGATTTATTAGGGGCCAGCCTCGCCTGGTTCCGGCACCGGATTTCTCGTCCGCCAGCTGGACACAGGAGAGGGATTTACGATGGGAGCTCCTCAGCAGCCTCACCATCTGGTTCACCTGGAGGGCCCGGTGCTTTACGGCCTTCGAGGGGAGATTAGAGCCACCAGCAGAGACTGTTCGGGGGATTTGGCAGGAGTTGATCCACACCCTGCGAGGACAGTACGACCGCATCCGGGGAGACGGATGAGGCGATCTTACGGCGCCAGGCCTTTCACACCACTTGGCGCTGCGGCCCGTTCTACACCCTACACACGGGATCCCCCCGTTGGCACTACAGGCCACCTGTTTGGCTCTTCCCCCCCCCTATTGTATGATTTAGCCGCTCAGTTCTTTATACTGATGCTTGTATTTTGCAGCACCTAGGGAGAGTCTCCCGGGCTGCCATGATGTATTCACTGCTCTTCTCTCTCTGAGGAGCAGGAGAGATCTTTTATAGCCCTACGGGCGTTTTTATATAACTAATGAAAGGATCTTTTCTCGGAAAAAAAAAATAACCATGTACTAATGTCCTTGTGTACAAGCAAGCATGATGCCATTTGTGCATGTGTCAATGTGAGTGAGTGAGTGTGAGTGAGTATGTGTATGTTGCTAAAGGAAGGGAAAAGGGTGGGCAAGATGAAGTAAAAAAAGATGCAAGATGAACACACATAGGCACATGTACCAACATAAGCAAGTGTACCTTGCATCCATGCACAAACATATACATGATCAAATCATCCATGCACACTACATATACATAATCAAATCACCATGCTAACTACATAAGTCAGATTCAAATCACCATGCACAAACATAATCACCATGCTAACTACATAAGTTAAACTCAAAAAAGTTTTATATGGTAATCCAACAAAATGAAAGATAAGTTAGGCTCTAAGAAATTGTATGAATGAGAATTGATTTTGAAAAAAGTGGTATATACCACCAAATTAAGAGTTTGCCCAACACACAATTACTTAAAGAGAAGACTTTTGAATGAGCATATTTTAGTGTTTCAACTTTGACTCGTGGCTATATCCCCTATGCTATTTCTGCATACCATGCATCCCTTATTGTGCTTTGTTTATTAAACTTTCTAGATTTATGATTAAAGACTTATGTTTCACAATGAAAAAACTCCAATCATGAGAAAATAAAGTAAATCGATATGTGAACTTTTTAGCATGCAGGGTGTTGAGGAGGACCTTAATATTGTTTGGTTTGCCTTTTTTAAAAAAATATTCATGTAAAAAATTTCACTAAAACCAAAAGGTCTTGAAGTTGATGTTGTTTTGATTCTCTAATGGTATGTCTTTTCTTTGCAAAAATACTTCTATAGTGAGCAAAACCTACATTTCATAAAACTTTATTAAGAGAAAGAGGGGGGTACAAGGATGCTAATACCACCTCTAGGCACACCATCATGACAATATTAGATGGTCTTAATGGGTAATTATAGCACTATTCGAAGGTAATGAATGCTATGAAAAGAAATTGTATTACAATGGTAGCAACTTAGCAAGCCTTCTTAACCTCAACAAAATTTTCATGTGCTTTGCAAAATTTTGATATGGGCCACACATACTCCTAATGTATGCCACAAATACTAATGGTGGGTACTCTACTTAGATTCACAATGTTGATATCTAGTTGTTTGCTTGTGGAAGATCGTAAAGTGTTGCATATAGTCAACATCATTTTCGATTTTGTGTGTAATGGTTCCACAATATGATTTTTATCATTTGTTTCCTACGTGTTCGTGCTTGGAACATAGTCATAACGTTCTACTTCAATGATTTCTTGTTTATATCGCAAGGTTCTTCTTTAACCATTTCTTTTCTACTCATTCACTTATCATTTCTTTCTTACGTGTTCACTTTTGAATACAATTATAAGGTCCTAGTGTTTTCTACTTGTTCACTTTAAACACCATTGGATCACACCATATTTTTTATTTTACTTGTTCACTTCAGACACAAATGGCACACACCACAATTAAAAACACATGGTATGGAAAAAAGACTCAGATGAAACTCTTAAAAACTATGTACCATAGAAATTTCTCTGGTTCTTTTGTATTATTTTTACTAATGTGTGCACATCCATAAAGATGTACTGATGTCTTTATGTACAAGTACCATGCATGATACTAATCGTGTATGTGCCAATAAATGTGTGTGTGTGTGTGTGTGTGCATGTGCATGCATGCGTGTGTGTGCGTGCACGCATGCATGCATGCATGTCGCTTAGGAAGGAAAAGCGGCGGTCAAGTGGAAAGGGATGTACATGCATATGCACCAACCTGTGCGAGGGTACCCTTTTGCATCCATGAAGAGAAAATATAGTCATGATGAAATCACTATGATAACTACATAAGTCAAACTCAAAAAATTTACATATGATAATTCAAAAGAATGGATGTAAAGAAGTTAGGATCTAAGAAAATGTGTAAATGAGACTTGGATTTGAAACAAATGTGTAAATGAGACTTGGATTTGAAACAAATGTGTAAATGAGACTTGGATTTGAAACAAATGGTATAAACCAACAAAATCAGAGTGTGCCTAACACATGATTCCTTAAAGAGAAGACTTATAAAAGAACAAATTTCATTCTGTCAACTTTGACTCGTGGATATGTCACCTAAATTATTTATTTAGGTGACACCTAAATAAACAACTGTGTTTCAACTTTGGGGTTATTGCAATATCAGGGTGTCGAGTTTTGTTGGACTGGGACAATGCTTGGAGGAAAAATTTGGGGGGAGGCAAGGTACTTCAAATGAGATCAAGCAACTAATAGAAAATATGCATGCACTCACGTTAACCCAATATAACTTAATTTAATATAAATTAGTCTAACTAATCAAAATTAATAAAACATATGATAAAATCATTCAAAAATAATTTTTTCATACTTAGAGTGATTTATTTTTTTTTCATAGATGCACCCTTACAAGTACACTAGTCCCTAAAGGTTTTAGATTATTTATATCAAAAATGTAATCTCACTAATTAGATTATTAATATTTACAAGCCTTCTGCTAGCCCGGAAGAATTTTGAAAAAGAGATTAGTAAAAATCCAACCATTGGATATTCAATTTTGACTAACCACCACATTCTACTAATGTCTCACTATCTATCACTCTTTTGATCTATGAGATTGAGCATTTTAAGAGGTTGTTATTGTGGGTGCAAAAGTGGCATATATTATAATGTTTTAAAGACCTTAAAATATTCAAAGAAAATATACAAATAGTTTATAATTTTCTAAAAAAATCAAGTAAAGCTCTATATTATATGAAGATCTAAGGTCCAAAGTGGGAATCTCATATGAATTTTTATATAAAAGATATTAACATTTTATGGAATCAGTCCAAATTCGGGACATGGTGTGTACATTGACTTTGTACCTAAGGAAATGAGGACTTTCGGCTATGTAATGCTTAATCACATTATGCAACTATATTCCCAACTTTGCATGTCATGTTCCAAAAAAGAACTTGAAAGGAAATTCCTTCGTTAGCTAGGAGAGATTGGCCACTAAAGGTAAACAAATGCCTGTTTTTTTAATATTTACAGGGTGCTTGAGTGGACAAAATTGGGCACCCTGATTCAGCAACCACATGTCACCTAAATTATTTATTCTCTCCATGCCTTGAATCTCTGATTTTTACTCATACAAACTTTTTATATTCATCTCAAATATCTCATTTGAAACCTAAAAGAAAGCTGAAGTATAACTGTATTCTTTCGTTTATGGTATGTCTTTTCCTCAGCATAGCCTTGCTAACATGGGAGAAATCATTTGCTCCCACACACATAGCGATGGAGTACACATGTACACATGAGCATGGAGTAATAGGCATGGATCAATAACAAGATAAAAGGTGCAAGATAAACATTCAAGCATAACAACATAACATCACAGTGTATTCCATATCCATGTGTCACATATTGTGTGTCCAAGAATCATATACATACCATAGTCATGTCCAATTTGCATACAAGAGGGGATTTATATAGCCATCAAACCATGTGACTCTTGGGATACCCATGTGACTATTGGGCTATCCATTTGACTATTGGGCTCTCGTAACCTCCACAAGATCCTAACTCCTCACTAGCCCTCTTGTAAAATAACTTCTTCATATGAAATCTTGTAATAACCAAATCCCACAACTCATTAACCTAAGGTAATTCTACTAATGTTAGGGGGTGTTCACACCAAAGCTAATACCAAAATGCTAGCGGGTGTGCACACCCATCAATACCTCTCTTCCCCTTTCTTTAGTTGAGAGTGTACTATATCCTATCAATGCCAGCAAGTACATCATGAAAATCAATGAATAAGTGGATGCTAGAAGGTACAATGCAAGCCATTTCAAGTCATACAATATATCATTTAGAACCACAAAGCTGATGGTAGACCAAGGAGATGGTGGAAAGATGATTTTCATGAATTTGATGAAGTCCATAAGTATATGATGATGAGAAGAGTCTCGTCCATGGGCACTCAAGTGTGCTAGTGTCTATGTTGATGTAGCCACCTGCTTGTGCTCCATGTGTCTGGGAAGTGAGCTTTATCTCTGGAAGTCCACAAAGTGAGTCCTCCTTTGGGTCCTAAAGTTACATCTAACAAGTAATTGCATTCCACAAATCATTACATGATTTTCTTATGCTTTTAATATTTCCATTTTGGTTTATATTTTGTTTGTTCCTTTTCCTTATATAGACAACTCAGTAGTAGGGACCTCACTAAGGTTTTCCTTTGGACCTCAGGCCTTCTCACACGGAGTCCTACAGGCGTCTTAACAGGTATCTCAGTGACCTTTCCCCTCTGGCTTTCATACCTCTTTATCTAGCACTTATAGGTGACTCAGTAGGTATCTTCAATTGGGCTTCCTCCATACCTCGTGCCTTCTCACTGGGTCTTATAGGCATCTCGGCAGTATCAGTGGTGGAAAGACTCTTTCTTTCGCGCTCATGCCTCATTTCAAGATTTACAGGTGATGTGGTTGGGACCTCACATGGGCTTCCTCCAGAGCTCATGTCTTCTCACTGGGTCTTACAGGTGTCTCGGTAGTATCCCAGCTAAGCGTTTTCCTGACCCTCTCATGCTTCATTCTTTCAATATTTATATCATTTTTCCATTAGCATCATATTTCAAGACAATAATTCAAGAATTGCTCAATTACTTACCATTCGAGGTGAAGGATGCGTTCCACATGTACTCCATGTACTAGGCATAGATGAGCTGGATCATCAAAGCCAACACATCGTATGCCATATGTGTTCTTTTTTTTCTCTCCATTTTTAGAGTTTGATTTGATCTAAGCCCCTGCAACTAGTGCACCACACTAGAGCAAGACCAAGTGTGATCCCAACAAGAAGATCTTGGTGCAATACCAAGGTTCTTTCCGTTCACACACAAGGCTGAATGATTGATCTTAACTTTAGTGTTCATTTAAAAAAAAAACCTCTTGCTTATGTGTATTTCTCGTGCATGGAAAGACATTATTCCAAGGTGCCCAAGGAGTCATAAATAACTATACCATCCTCAATTACATGAGGGTCATCATCAAGTAGCCAATGTGCAGGGCCATCTACATCCTTAATAAGGTGAGGGAGATAGTAGTTGCTGCTAGCATAGTTCTCTTGGAATTATTACACCATGGACATAAAGCAAATGCTCCTATAATGAGGACAAAACTGTGCCAAATAGTAGTGATCACAACACATTCTACGATTTAAGGACAAGCCTATCAACACTTGGTCTTGCAAAGGTACTTCATCTTTAAGTAGTATATGATGAGGGACAATGCGGGAGAGTGTCATGCCATAATCCACAAAACATTTCAGGGCCACAAAGGAGATGAAGAAAGTGGCTTGCAGAGGGAGTGATTTGCTGAGAAGCATGATGATGGAATTTAGGTCACAAAGGAGATAAAGAAAGTCGCTTGCAGAGGGATTCATTTGCTGTGAGAAGCATGATGATGGAATTCAGGTCATCAAAGAGTTCATTTAGGGAACTTAAGAGGGTGTCAACTAAGGTGACATCCAAGAAAACATTGGACATATTGAAGTAGAAGTACTTGCGAGATGCTCCCTAGATATGGATCATTTCAACCCACATACTTCCTGTTCATGTGCACACATCTTGGTTGTCATGTGATCTTTGATCCTCACATCATGGTTGAATATAGAGTTGTCGCAGTGCCTAAGCTAAGAATAGGGCCGCCATTCCATGCCGGACTTTCAACCCTGTTAGAATGCCCTCTCATGGTTCTCACTTTGCATAAAACTAGTGAATCCAATAGCTAAACTTCACCATTATCCAAGCCAACAGAAATATGCTTTCCATCAGGTCATTACCTTCAAAAGCTGTGTAAGAAATGATACCAATGGTCCACGTGTGCTTAGCCCAGAGGGCTTGTGACCCGGGAAGGGGGTCTTGGCACGGTCAAGTTGTAATGCCTTAAAGTGGGAACACTAAGCCGCTCCCCTCTGCCCGTCCACAACGAAAGACCTGTTGGGGCTCTACGCAAAGAGCTAGGGAGCCGTTCAGTGGTAAGACTAAGCCGCCCCTCTCCGCCCGTCCACAACAAAAGACCTCTGGGGTCTCTATGCAAAGAGCCAAGGAGCCTGCATTCGAAGGTGAGAGGAGAGAAGAAACGATGAGAAGGAAGAGACTTAGTACACAGCCAAGAATGGCCACCCACTGCACCCAGAGAAGCACATCCTTCTCCAACTCTTCACATTTCTGGCCCTATTTCTCCCCTCTTTCTGTGGGTAGATTTGTGATGTTTGGGGGATATGGCAAAAAATCTTACTGCGCTTTGTTGCACCTGCCTGAACGTTCTCAGAGTAGACCAATCTGACGTTCCTCTCAAAACCCTTTCCTTCCCACAAAAAGAGCATTGTGGGCAAGAAGGGGAGGAATGATACCCCTTCTTACCACCAATAACTGATGGTGGCTGATCCACCTTTGCTTCTAGAAATGTGGGTAGGTTTGATAAAAAAATCGTTTCTAGAAGATTAGCTCAGAGGTCGCTCTACTCGACACTCTTGACTCAGCTATTCGCTCAGCTTCCGGCTCGGGTTTCTGGATCAGACTTCGTAGGTGGAACTCTCGGTTCAGGTTCGACCCGTGCTCCAACCAAGTCAGATTGGCTTGAACGTTGCAAGCAGTTAGCGACTATCGAGTTGATGGAGCGACAGATTTGGCTCAGCCAGCAGCTGCCTTCAGGTTAGCTTTGGGTGATGGTGGAGGTCAATAACAATAGCAGCAGCCTCCACAGTGCGCGGTCGAGGCTAGGTCGCACCAGCCTGGACCCTATCCATCGAGGTAACGCATTCCGTGTCAATGATGAATTAGTCCATCCCATTTGTCCATAAGGAAAATGTCGTCGTGATCATCCCCTAGTTGGCCTCCATGAAAGGCAGCACCTTCCTTGCACGCCATCGATGGCGCAAACCGTTTGGTCTCTACAATACAGCCATCATTCCCTGCAAACAGAGCTATCATTCCCCACGGGCCACCATGCTAAAACTGAACCGAAAACGCTAACTGGAGGCTGACGGAGCTATGGCAAAGGTTTACAAGGTCAAGAAGAAAGGAAAATCATAGGAGCTTGAGTTTATATGTAAAACTCAGAGAAGGCGAAAACCCTACTAACAGCTAAAACCTTTCCCCAAAGAATCTATGCATTAATTGCATCTTGTCGAAATTACGATACAGACACAAAATGAGCATCACACAATCCTCTTCCCTATAGGACTCTCATGGAGGTTGAATAAAAATCAAGAGATGGAAAAGAAATCACTAATCTCTCTTTTCCCCATGGACTTCTAATCAAGGGAATGTGAACAAGGAGAAGATCGAAGCTTCTTGTCCCGTCATGATCATGGAGTAGGAGGCATGGATCAACAAGATAAAAGACACAAGACAAAAGGCACAAGATAAACATTGTATTTCATATCCATTTATCAACAAGATAAAAGACACAAGACAAAAGGCACAAGATAAACATTGTATTCCATATCCATTTATCACCTTGGGCCGTGAAAGAAATTCTCAATTTCTTTATTTTCTCATTTTCAAAATGCCGAAAATCGCAAAGTGCATGCAACAAAAACAATAAAATATGTGCATTGACTGCAAAATGTGAATCTATAGAGGAATAAAGAAACTGACGCATTTAACACAAGGGAGTAATTCACATCGCATTTAAGACTATGTGCTCATAACTATCTTCGGATATATCATACAAAATATTTGTTCTTTTTGAAGATTTTAGACGTTTACTACCATCGCAAAGTTTTGAGTCACGAGACATGCTGCTTTGTGAGAACGTAGAAAAAAACAATGGCAACTTGCAATCAAGTGATTGAAGAATCTAATAAGAAGAGGCTATACCATCTTCACATGGACTTACAAGAAGAGTATGCTCATCTTCAAAAACAAAGAAAAGGTCCAAGAATATATGCCATGCACAAGGAAAAAATGAGGAGAGAAGGCCTGCACCATATCGACTTATGGTGTGATAGAGCAATCTACCCCAAATTCCCAATCACAAACTCCACTCCTCCTTTTTCCAATCCAACACAACTACTGAAGTTTGCAGGTGACGGCCACAAAGGCTTACTTGGATACATATCTAGCCAATCTGCTATTGCTGATATGTATAGGTGTCTATACCACCAAGAGGCAAAAAAACAAAGCTCAGAAGGTTGCTGAGTGCTCACAGCTGAAAGAACAACATCAAAAAGAAGTTGACGAACTCAAGACGACCCAGTAGAAGTGAAAGAAATCAAAGAAAAAAGCTACCCCATAGAGAAGTAAAAAATTTTGCAATATTGGTGAAGTGAAACCTGGCAAGCATAGGGTTAAGTAAGAAAGGTAAGATTGCTTATGCCTTTATTACTTTGAATGTAATGACAATATAGATTTAAACTAGCAATTGAAGAAACCACTCTTATTTCAAAAATGATTTAGAGCCTAACAAAGATAATTTCAGTCCTAATATCCTTCTAATCAAACAAATGAAAGGTTTGCTATACAGCAGCATTGCAAAAAACATGATTCGAGAGAAGAAGTACAAGATAATCAAACAGAATGTTGTGCAACAATTTGTGGACAACAATAAAATTGATGTAAACGCTATTCTCAAGAGGCACTAGATGAGAGTGAAGTTAGCAGAAAAGGCTACACCTCTATCTTCAAGGCTTCATTGACTTTGAAAGATCAAAGAATCAAACGTGTGCTTTTTCCTACACCTGTAGAAGTATAGAAGCTGAGAGGCCTACTAAACCAAAAAGTGGATGACTACATTGGCCAATGCTTCCATATTAAAGGACTGTTTGAGGGTGAGAAGGGGAGTACTATGTATAATCCTTGGAACAACATTTTTGTTGATCTCCAACTAGTGCAAAGAAGAACGGTTGAGTACTATGGTATCACCTTTTAAGAGTGCCAAGGACATCTGAAGTTTGTTATAAACTTGGATGAATGTGAAATTATTAAAGAGAAAAATCGGATTGAGTGTGTTACAATCACACTTATGAATAGAGCACTGGACCTATCAATTACAGAAGGTAACCCAAAATATTTCAGTGTGCAATCAAAAAAGCACATTTGGTGGTTAGGGTCATTTGAGGTTAGTAAACACTTGTATAACTGGCACACTATTTTGCTATGATGTCTATGTTTGTTACTAACACAAGCTTACAATTTTCAATGTAAGGTTAAGACAAAGGACCATGACACACTTCAATGGGTATTCCAGAAAACGGAAATACCAACTATAATTAAAAATAAAGTGCAAGGAAAGAATCTTCATGTGAAAGGCAAAGCTGGTTTTCAAGTCGAGTGGCATATGACAAGTGACCTTAAAACCCTCAAATGCATGTACAACATAAGCAAAGGGGGGAACTCAAAGACTCCATGCTTGTCTCCTACAAAACGAACCAACATATGTCTTAGACCTGAAGTGGTGGAAGAGAGCACCTAATAGAGACAAGCAGGATTTTAAGTTCAAAGTTGTGCTGGATATCCCTTTGTGGAATGTTCACATATGCACATTGCATGCCTTATGTCGGATTATCAAAAAATGGTGTTTCTATATATTGGATTTTCTTGGAAGCTTCATTCTGTGAGAAACAAAAGAAGCAGATTATTCAAGCATTAGAGAGAGTCTTGTCTGACATTGGTCTTCATGGAGGAGATGTTCATATAACAAAGGATTTTAAGAAATCAACAAATAGCAAAGAAGTTCCTATCAAGCCATCTATCGGTGGGGTCAAATCCAGAAGGCTTCTATCAAAAGCTCAATGTAAAAGAAGACTTATAAGACAGTCAAGGTATGTTTCCAAAGTAAAGTATCAATTGTGGAAGCTAGTACACAATGTAGTAAAAGACCATGAAGCAGATAGTCTTGCAAGAAATAAGAAGTCACAAGTGTGGGAGGCTCTCGACAAACTTTTCATACTTTGCGACAAGCACACTTGGAGCAAGGATGACCATTGAGCATTTGAAGAAGAGTTGAAGGCTTTTGGAAAATCCATGAAACAAGCTTGGACAGACTACAGCATTACACATTACATGGTAATAAATTTTAGAACCTTTCCTTAGCTACATAGTGTAAACAATTCACACTACAAAGTAACACGTTGTGTATTATTTGTGGAGCATATAATCTACAACCACTTGCTGTTTTTTTGCCAAAAAATATGGATTCTCTATAATTTGGTCTACACAAGGGATGGAAAAGTCTCATTACATAGCACGTAATGCTTTCTTCAAATATACACAGTATTTCGGGGAGCTCACAAAGCAAATAGTATGAAGCAAGTTTTCCAACGGTTCTACCCAAGAATCCTGCAAAGGACTACATAGTAAGAGGACACTTAAAATATCACAACTGAAATGGGCATACAAAAATATCCAAAAGCAAAGAAAGACTCAAATTCTTAACATCTCAATAGCTGCACACAAGCATGAAGAGTGGAGACAAACAAAAATGTACTTCAACCATCGCTGGGTTGATAGATAGGGAGCCGACCATTTAGCTGCATATTAAAATGCAATGTACAAGCATATTCAAGTTCCTATTTGTCTCTAAATAATAATAAAAAATATCATTGTCTACCAACTAATACATGTGTAATTTTACTACATTTGTTCCCGCAGCCTACGAGTGGGTGATTTTCTTGGTATTTTGATTGGTGACCTATTTTTTTTCAAAAGGCCTTGCTCTTTTGGCTCTTCAACAATAGGATCATCTAGCTTTTTATATGATTGATCTCCTTCATTTTGTAAAATCTCCAGCTTTGGTGTACCTGCTTCTCTGTACCTGATAAGATGATTCTTACCATGACCATCCAACATTAAAGGGCCTTTTATGCCACTTGATAGTGCATAGGCATTGTAGCTCAAATAATATCTAGCTCTGAAGCATTGCTTGCCTAGATAATAGCCAAAACTATTGAGAGCATAGAGCTTATCAATGAGTATAATCTTGTCCTTTTGGTGGCTATTGATCAAATGTTCTCCAAGAAATTTAGATAAACTTTTCAAGAAGAAAACAACAACGTTTCCACCATTGCTAAAATGCCGATGATAAATTAGCATCTTTGCACATGATAGCTTGCTGATGTAGTGTGAAAAACTAGATGATTGACCAAGGACTCTTTCTTTGCTCCTAGATGATCTTAGAAGGAAGATTTTATCTTAAATTAGCACAACTGAAATGAAGAAAAAAAAGATAGAATGAACAAATACTGTAGCATGACAATTTGACACTTCAAATAAAAAAAGACAAACCTTCATATTCTCATCTGCTTCCAATTGCTTGTGTGACCAAAGAAAAATGCTTTTTTAGAAGAGTCATTTGTTGGTTCCTCAGTATTTATGTCCTTTCCAAGCATGTCATATTTGAGATCCTTTTTGCACTTGCTTAAATGTTGCATCATCCATCTCTTGACTCTTTTCAAACTTAGTGGCCTCCTCAAAACACAAGGCTAACAACTCTTGTGAGTTAAAGTTGTAAGTCATCATTAGGTAATTCGAGAAAATCCCAATTCCCAGAATGGCATTGTTTAGGGATTTTATGATCAATTTTCCTCAAAACATAGGTTTTATGGCATAAATAACTACATGTTTGGACATTAAAGCATGCTAATAAATTAATTTGTAATGTAAAACCTAATAAAATTCTCGCAATATTACGTAATAAATCTACATGCACACACATTATTGTACTCCTCCCATGGGGAATTAGATACTGAAGAAGATATTCTACTTGTTACATTGCGATTTATCAAGGAACTTAAAAAAACAAAATGATTTTTTACAACTGTTTTTGAATTGAGGGAGAATGGCAGTGGTCCCATTCTTTCTCAATTTTGGTAAAGGACTTAGAAAATATAAAATGGTTTCTTGAACCTGTGTACAATCCTTATTGGAAACTAGATTAGGTACACACACTATGAAATGAATTTTTTGGTAGCATGAGCAGTCATCATCTCAAGAGTCTTTGTGGTGTTCATAAACACCATCAAAATATTAGATCTAAGAAGTGTTGTTCTACAATTGTCACATTCAAATAGTTTAATAAATGGTCATTATGTCATTATCCTCATTGGATGACCTTATTGTTAAGTGTTGGATAACATTATATAAAACATACAAATTTCAAATGTATAGACTGGTTTGCACACAATTGTTCGGTTTGGTCCACTATCATAGGGGAGACTGGTAGGGTGTTGTTCTCCCATCCTTAACTTGGTTTTGAGAGAGACTGCCATTCTCTACTTTTCCCCACTAGAATGGAATGGTTTATTTTCCTCTATCATTGTGGAGAATGAAAGTGGTGCTATTCTTCAATCCGCTTGGAAAGTTTGATTTTAGGGGTCAGTGATGGATTTGGTACCACTCTCACCTCATTAAGGGAGATGGTATCCCCATTACTTAGGAAAAAATGGCATTTTGTCATTCTCTCCTTGAAAAGTTTGGTTTGAGATTGAGAAATTTAAAGGGATAATGGCAGTGCTACCATTCTCCCCTCCTCCGTCCTCTAATCCAAATTTGATGGGAGAATTACACCAATACCATTCTCCCTCTTGTATAAAATGGAGGAAGAATGGCAATGGTTCCATCCTCCTTTAATCATTAAACTTTCCAAGGAACAATGGCAATTCCACCATTGTCCCTACTCTGATTACAATGAAAGCATAGAGCATGGCTTTGTTTGGTTTGGTGAATTATCATTTTGGAGAGAATAGTAGTGTTGCCATTCTACCCCCAGCTACAATGTTATTTAAGCTAGACTTTTCCAAACTCACTTCTCATTTAATGACCCATTCCCGATTGAATATTTGGTTTGAGATGAGAAAGGCAATGGTGCCATTCTCCCTCTTATTAGATTTGGCATGGTTTGGTGCATTATCATTGGGAAGAATGGCACTGGTGCCATTCTCCCCCCGAACCAAAATGCCAAACCACTACCATCCCCTTTTTAGAAAATTAGATGTAGAAGATGGTAATGGAGGAGAAAAGAATGGTACTATTTAAGAATGACAATGGGGAGGAATGATACATTATCACATTCATATAGATTTTCTTGTCCATTGGTAAAATATCATCTCCATTGATAAAATAATCATGTCTTTCTTAACACACAAATAAAAAGAACACAAAGTTGAAACAAACTATATATTTCTTGGAATATTACTTACATATCTCAATTTAAAAAAGACATTTATGAATGGAGTCTTGTTATTACTTCACTATCTCAATTTAAAAAAGACATATATGAATGGAGTCTTGTTATTACTTCACTATCTCAATTTAAAAAAGACATATATGAATGGAGTCTTGTTATTACTTCACTATCTCAAATTAAGCATAACAGAGATTCACATGTCTTCAATTGTAACATTAAAAGACATCAAAGGACTTATACAAAGATATGAATGTGAAAAAGTGAAAGTTGTATTTAAAGAAAAATAATCCATAACTTCTAAATTACAACTTGAAGGATAAACAATAAACTATTCGTAAGCACCTTCAATGTCTGCAATGAACAAAGTATTCCTCACATAATTAAACATTTTGTTGAAAAGACACAAAAACATTTATATTCAAAGTGTAAGTGTGCATTGGCACACAAAACACAAAAATGACATTTGATAATGAATGAAAAAGTATTCATAGTGTTATGTTATTAATCAAACTTATAGTCTACAAATAGCTCCTCTCCTATACAAATATCATCTATGGTTTCAGCATAAATGTAACCATATTTTGCAATGTCTATATTATCCATAGAGATGGACCAAGATGGTAAATCAAGAGATGTACCAAGGTGGTAACTCAAGAGAAAATACATAACAGACATTGGGATTGAGACTTGAACTTCTACTACTGTTGATATACCCTCCCACATTGGCATTTCTAGCATCACCATTAGTTTACATCACCTCCTCCTTCGATGAGCCTTTAGGGTCTTCTAAGATGGAATAGTTCTTTATCCTTGGATTGACTTTACATATCTTTTTCCAATATTTATGAGTATTTGTCCCCTCCATAATGAAGGATGATTGTCCCTTTCATGATAAAACTATGTGAAAAAATACTAAGTCTAGTGCCTATGATAGTTGACTCCCGGACCTCAAAATTTATGCTTTAGATTTGAAACACTTACATGACTGGAATAGGAAATGTTGTTATTCGAAGTGGATCACGTGCCAATATATATTTACTCAAACACGTAGATCTCCATCCTTTTATATATGTATGGAAAATGACATCCCAAAAGTAGCACCAATAATAAGTTTCCATATTCAACATCAAATAAGCATATGAGATACAAACAGATAAAAGAATACAATATTTATACAATGAGAAACCATGTGCAATCCTTAAGGACTTTATTTAATCCTTAGCAATGTGTGGCTTGATAAATTTTCCTTTGAATCCTAGTTGCTTAGCCAGATGAATAGCTTGAATATCTTTCATCTTGGATATTGGAGGTGAATCCCCTAAAAGTCTTACGTTTGATAAATTGAGTGGAGGACAAAACATTGCACCACCTAAATCTCTCTTATTGGTTAGAGGTTTTCTTAGTTAGGATGAAATAGGAAGGTTTCCTATTCTATACTCTGATGTTGACCATTGATGATTATGCTCAACCCATTCCTCAACAACTTCTTTGATACTATCATAATCAACATGGCCTTCAAACACATGTAATTGTCCATACCAGTTAGTCTCTATCACACGGTGCACATTACTAGCTTCATTAAGATGTAGCAAGTAAGTTAGAAACTCTCCTAGAAGTACGATATCATCCCTATCTTGAACATTACAAATACGTGGAAATATGCAATTTGATGACAAACAAAGACAAGCCTTGTATGGAGAGTCATCAATAAGTATGGTCCTTCTAGCATCATATCCAAATAATTTTGATATTTTTGCCAAGGATTTGAACTCTGCCTCAATACCAAGGCTTATCAGTTTGGATGATTCTCTTCTTAATATACGTGTAGCAACCTTCTTAACTCCATATCACAAAGAATGGGAGGCTCTCCTTTGCATAGTGTTGCAAGTTTTCTATCATCTTTTCTTTTGCTGCTGTTGACCAAATACCAATATTAAATCTTTCAATCAAGGCTTTACGAAATTTAATGTATCCAAGCCGAAGAACCATATATCTTTTGTTGTGACACATCGTTGACTTAAACCAACAACGTGTCAATAGTAAGCCATCTAGGTCCAATATTACAGAATCCTTATCATATCATAATGTAATGAAATTTAGGTGGACCTGAATTGTGTTTAAAATTGCTACCTCCCGACTTCTCTAAAGATTTTTCTTCATCTATCCTTATAGTTGTATTACTCTTCAAATTACATGCATTATGTAAGCCCCTTGGTGCTACATCATCTCCTATACTTATAGCTCCTGTTCCATCTCTATTTGTTGTATCAATAGCATTCCTCACGTCCTCCATTTCTGTGAAGTTGAATATTAAAAATAGTTAGTTAAATACACTTATAGAAATAATCACCAAATTTCTATTATCATAACTATATACACTAAATTTTGGTTTAATGGAATATAGCACCGCTTCATTCTCTCCCTTGACTTTCTTTGGTTTGGTCCACTATCATAGAGGATATTATCAAGGTGTTGTTCTCCCATCCTTAACTTGGTTTTGAGAGCGGTTGTCACTCTCCACTTTTTTCCACTAGAATGGAAGGGTTTAGGATCCTCTATCAGTGTTGTGAAGAATGAAAGTGGTGCTATTCTTCGATCCTCTTGGAAAATTGGATTTTAAGGGTCAATGATGGATTTGGTACCAATCTCACCTCATTAAGGGAGATGGTAGCCCCATTACTTAGGGAAAAATGGCATTATGTCATTCTCCCTTAAAATTTTGGTTTGAGATGAGAAAATTAAAGGGAGAATGGCAGTGCTACCATTCTCCCCTCCTCCCTCCAAAAATCAAAATTTCATGGGAGAATTGAACCATTTCTATTCTTCCTCTTGTATAAAATGGAGGAAGAATGGCAATGGTGCCATCCTCAAGTTTAATCATTAAACTTTCCAAGGGAGAATGGTAGTTTTGCAATGAAAGCATGGAGCATGGCTTTGTTTGGTTTGTTGCATTATCATTTTGGGGAGAATGGTAGTGGTGCCATTCTACCCCTAATCACAATGTCATCTTAGCTAGAATTTTCCAAATTCACTCCTCATTAAAGGACCATTCCACATTAAATATTTGGTTTGAGGTGAGAAAGGAAGTGGTGCCATTCTCCCTCTTATTAGATTTGGTTTAGATTGGTGCATTATCATTGGGGAGAATGGCAGTGGTACCATTCTTCCCTGAACCAAAATGCCAAACCACTACCATCCCCTGCTTAGAAAATTAGATGCAGTAGATGGTAAATGTGGGAGGAAATAGTGGTACTATTTAAGAATGACAATGGAGAGGAAATAGTGGTACTATTTAAGAATGACAATGGAGAGGAATGACACATTAACACATTCATATAGATTTCCATGTTCATTGGTAAAATAATCGTGTCTGTTGTAACACACAAATAAAAAGAATAGAAAGTAGAAACACAATAGATATTCCTTGCAATATTACTTACATATCTCAATTTAAAAGAGACATTTATGAATTGAGTCTTGTTATTACTTCACTATCTCAAATTAAGCATAACAAATATTCACATGTCTTGAATTGTAACATAAAAAGATTTATACAAAGATACGAATGTGCAAAAGTAAAAGTTGTATTAACAAAAAAAAAATAATCCATAACTTCTGAATTACAACTTGAAGGATAAACAATGAACTATTCATCAAGAGCACAATGTCTTCAATGCTTATGAATTGTGGAGCTTTAGTACGCTACTCTTTAATTAAAGAATCTAAGGGGGATGTTAGTGGAGATTCTTGGTCGATATCTTCATTTTCCTCTTCTATCACAACTTCAGCTGAATCAACCTTCTTGATACCAACCCACTCCTCAAGATCTAGATCTTTGGATACAAAATTCACACAATATTTCTGCATCTCCTTGGCTTGACGATTATTGGACACTAAAGAAACCATTTTTATGTGGTTTGCCAAAGACCTTAGTGAAACTCACCCACCATTAAGGATATCAACAACATGTTGATCTTCTCTACATAATCTCTCTAAAAAAGTGAAATGAAAATGAAGTGAGGAAAGGAACTATTAATAGTTTTTTTTTTAGGAAAAAAAAAAACCTAACTAAACTTATTTTCTTGGCCTTATTACATCTAGATTTGTGTTGGTACATGCACAACCCAACGCCTCCCTTGTCTCCTCATTCGTGCACGCCAAGCACCATGCCTATGGGGAGCATTGGTCTGTAACCATTCAAGCCGAGCATAACTTTTTGTTGCAGCCTTACGTGCCTCTTGCCCAATCTTTGATTGTTGGGCCTGCTCCCTAACCAATACCCTTCCAAAGGTTGTGGGATAAAACCAATTAAACATCTCTTGTAGATAGTTTGTACACTTTCCTCTTGTAGAAGCTCCACCTTCATGTCTTGTATTTTTGAAATAAATCCCTCTTGCTTAATAATGTGATTTCTCCATCCCTTGGGTACTCCACATGTTAAGCGATCCATACTTGTTCATGAAATACGCACCATGCGCATAAACTATGTGCTCTACACATGACAATAGAATTTAATTAGAAAAAGTCTAGGTTAAAACACCAGTTTATTTTTTCTATTGTACAACTTACCGTATAGTGTGTTACTTTACTCTCTCCCGAAGCACCTACTTTTGGTGAATTCTATGATATGTTGTTGGAATGATGCTCGTTCTTGGGCAATTGTGCTACTTTGATTCATAATGCAAACCATGTTATTGAAATTTATCCAAACCTGTTTGCGCATATTTACAAGAGCTGGCGTTGGACAATCTACATTTGTGGTCCTCATCTTCATCGTCAAGTAACTCGGTTGGATCTATTGCATCTTCCTGTTGCTTCTTCCCTTTATTGTTGGGACCTTTTGAGGTATCCTTCCCAATAAAACCAACCTTCTGCATACCTTTTCCTTTTGTTTTTTTCTGCCTAGGAATATCAATCTGAGCATTGTAGTATGGAAAAGGCTATCTTGATGTCGTGCCTGGAGCACAATCCATCATGCATTTAATTATCTTCAAATCTCCCCAAAGATGCCAATCCACCTTGAACTTTCCTATGTTTTCTATATCTAAAAGTTGACCATCAATTTGCTTTTTGATTACATCTGGTGTATTTAAGGACGACGAGGGTCAGTAATAATTAAGAGAATATCCTTAGTATTTAGAATGGCTTTGACCAAATCCTTCCATCCCTCTTTGTTAGAACCACACACCTCAGAAAATTCTTAGCAGAACACAAATCATGACTATCTTGTTTAAATCATTGAGTGCATAATGAAAGTTTATGTTACTTAATTTGTTGTACAAATCCTTTTCTTCCGTACTCCACCTTTAAACGCAAGAGATTCTGTGCCAGCTAATGTCTTTTTGCATTTTGGCATTGCTTTGAGTTGTTTGATAAGTTCCTCTAGCCTTTGAATCTTTGCATTCTTCTCCACATTCTCTACGAGGATCTTTTTCATTTTATTTGATGATGTTTTAAGTCCTTGTTTGACATTGTAAAAGGGTGAATTGTGATGCTTGCAATTGAGATTAGAGAATATGGGTTTGCCAAGCTCCACTTGTAGTCAATCTTCTGCAGTATCTTAACAAGCCAAGCTCTCCTTCGCCAACAAATTGCATAAAAGATGATGAATCATGAAAAGGAGGGTTTGCTCTTAAAGGAGGGTTTGCTCTTAATGGAGGGTAAATTGGATAGAAAGGCCCATCAACCCAAATATCTACATTTTTCTCCTTAGCTATCGTACGAGCTTGGATAGATTTTGCATCAGTAGGATGGGTTTTTTTAGAGCTGCCATACTCTTCAAGAATATGAATGTGTAAATTATCCTTCCATTTTCTATCTTCACAAGGGGGGCTACACACACAGCTTGCAAAGGCTCCATAGCTAAGCAGAGGAAGAAGCTAAAGTAGAGAGATCCTCATAGGGAGAGAGAGAGAGAGAGAGAGAGAGAGAGAGACTGTTATAACTTTGTTGTTGGAGGTTTAACACAAATCCATTAATTTTTCTAATTAGAAAATGATATTTTTGATATGCGAATATACTAACATGGAGTTTTTCATCAATAAATTACATTTACGAGAAATTGTTTTAAAAAAATTTGGGGTCCCCACAATTTTGGGATCTCATGGATGTAGTGGTTCCTGACAGTTAGTTATGTTTATGGGGTTGTGGATACCTGACAGTTAGTTATGCATGTACTCGCTCCGACAGGCTTCTGATGATGTGACCCTTGAATTACAAGTTTTTTGGAGGAAAAAAAGTATTTTCATCATACATATTGGTTGGGTGGTGTTTTTTCCACCTAAAAATAAAAAAATATATAAAATATAAAATTTTCACTTTTTGGGGCCCACCTAAATACGAGAATGTTTTGCTGTGGAAGGGATATATGGTGGGAGTTAATGAGAAAGGAGATTTGAAACTGATAAGAAAGATTCAATTTGTAGAGAGTGAAGTTTAAAAAGTCAAAAAGTAAGAGAGGAAGCATGAGAAAAGTCAAAAAGTAAGAGAGAGAGTCAAAGAATATTCCCTCAAAAAAAGAAACTAGGAGGGTATGGCTGATGTGGCAAGGCCCATAATAGTGGTCATCATAGCCTTTGTCTCCCTTAAGCCCAACTTTTTAATCTCTAATCCCTTAAAATTAGGAATCCTTAGGAGGCCCTTTTTGGGTCCAGAAAATTCCTAATGTTTGTAATGATGTGTCAACAAACCTATAATTATTATTCTTGGCAAATTTTGACAATCCCATTTGGGATATCTTTGCATTGTATCTTGTTATCCCTTCTATGAAGTACCTGTTGTGATGTTGTTTGAGTTGTACATATGACAAACTCAGATATTAAGCAAGCTTAAGTTAGTTCATTTACCTTTTTGTTGTTCAGAATAAATGAGAAGCTTCTTGAAACATTTCCTAATGTCTCCACATGAGCACATCATGACATAATTGTGTAACTAAGAAACACTATCTAAGCGATATAACACCTAACAACAATCCATCTCTTCGTTAACCTTAATATCAACGAATTCATTATCATCACCAAAAGAGTTTAGTTCTTGATCCATTGGGACTAGTTGATTTTGAATAAGCCCGCTACGTTTGTAGTAAAAAGAGAATATGAAATTATGAGTCGCCAATCATATATTTGATTGCAATTGAGTTTTGTACCACTTCACAACATACTTTATTATAGGTTTTTCTTTCCCAACCATTATCCAGAAAGTCAAAATTATCCACGGTAACATTGGCTTTGTAGCCGAGCATTGTTCTATAGACCTTCACATCATATTTGTTGAACAAGTCCACAGAAACTGTAATGGACATGCAAATATTTATTTTGACAATTTTAGTTACAGTGACTTGGCCGTAGAGAACGCTGCACTTCCAAGAAGAGTTTAGTCTGTAAGTCTCTATAATAGTGGCATGAGGAATGGGACAATCCATACTCTGTCATTCTGGAAGATCTAGCCTTCTCAAGGCATCATAGGTGTTTCCCTTGTCCAGCAATTGGTAGAAGTAATCAAAATAAAATACTTGATTGGGCTAACTGGGTAGCAGATCTATTTTGGTATTGTAACACTCCAATGCTACCATGTAGAACATCCAATTGTCTCAAAATGCACTCTACTGGTAGCTACCATTTTTGATAGGATGATGGATAAAATACTTGATTGGGCTAACTGGGTAGCAGATTTATTTTGGTATTATAACACTCGAATGCTACCATGTAGAACATCCAATAGTCTCAAAATGCACTCTACTCGTAGCTGCCAATTTTGATAGGATGATGGATAAATATTTGCAATAATAAAATTCTGTGGTCAGAAAGAAATCAACAAAAACTCATTAAAAAACATTAAGGTTTACAAAAAAGACTTACAATCTGGTCTATGTTATTGAAGTTAGTCGGGATAATCATGCAACACATGGTTTTTGTGCATGTACACATGCTGGATTAAAATCTCCCTGAAATTTATTATTTCTTCTATAGTTCAAAAACCCTTCACTGTACCTTTCCATGCTGCCAAAAATTTATTCTTTGATCTTTGCTTCTTTCTCCTATTTGATTGTATCAAAAACTAGCTCGCTTTTGATACAATAAGCTTTTGCCAACACCCAGTTAAAAAAACTCTATTGGCAATCTCAATAGAGTTAATAGAAGAAGCGGCTTGATGGGGCAAAGAACTCAACTCCCTTCTTTGATCCTCTGCATTTAGCTCTACATAACGTTTTGCACAAACTCGATGATGGCTTTCTGTTGCCATTCTTGAGAGCATGAGACAATAAGAGACGGTAGAGTGTAAAAAATTAAAGAAGCTAGAGGAAGACGTTATTCAAGTAGGAAAACTGGTTTAGGAGGGAACCTTTTTTGTGCCTTTGATGATATAACTGCATTCACAATAGAATAATCTTGTCAAAATCGAAAAGGATCTCTTCATTGAATGAAAATGGTTGTATATTCAATAAAATATGATTCTTATTTACTTTTTTTGTGAATTTTTACTTTGTTTTTGCAATTTTCCCAATGTTATGTGGACCTTTCTTTGATTGGTGGAGAGGGATTTTTCATTTTGGGAAAAAGGCTCCACAATGAGCTCCATTTTTTCCTAATGGTGTCCAAGAATCATGTACATACCATTTTCATATCCAATTTGCATACGAGAGGGGATTTATATATCTATCCAAACATGTGAATCTTGGGATATCCATGTGACTATTAGGCTACCCATGTGACTATTGGGCTCCCATAACCTCCACAAGATCCTAACTTCCCACTAGCCCTCTTCTAACCACTTCTTGATATGACATCTTGTAAATAACCAAATCCCACAACTCATTAGCTTAAGCTAATTCTAGTAATGCTAGGAGATGTTCACACCCAAGCTAGCACCAAAATGCTAGTAGGTGTACACACCCGTCAACACCTCTCTCCCCCTTTGTTTAGTTAGGAGTGTACTATCTTCTATGAATGCCAAGTACATCATGAAAATCTATGAACAAGTGTTTGCCAAAAGGTACAATGCAAGCCATTTCAAGTCATACAATATATCATGTAGAATCACAAAAACTGATGGTAGACCAAGGAGATGGTGAAAAGATGATTTCCACCAATTTTATGAAGAGTCTACAAGTATATGCTGATGAGAAGAGTCTCATCCACAAGGGTGCTACTGTCTGTGTCGATGTAGCCACCTACTTTTGCTCCATGTGTCTGGGAAGTCAGCTTTATCTCTGGAAGTCCACAAAATGAGTCCTCCCTTGGGTCCTGAAATTACGACATCCAACAAGTAACTGCATTCCAAAAATCATTACATCATTTTCTTATGCTTTTAATATTTTCATTTTGGTTTATATTTTGTTTGTTCCTTTTCCTTACAAGCAACTCGCTACTAGGGACCTGAGTGAGATTTTTCTTCGGACCTCATGCCTTCTCACTGGGTGTTATGGGCATCTCAACAGGTATCCCACTGAGCTTTGCCCTCCGGATTTCATACCTCTTTATCTAGGACTTATAGGGGACTCAATAGGGATCTTCAACTAGGCTTCCTCCTCCGCACCTCATGCCTTATCACTCGGTCTTACATGCCTCTTGGTAGTATCCTTAATGAAAGTCTCTTCCTTTGGCTCTCATGCCTCATTTTAGGACTTACAAGCGACACGGTCGAGACGTCGCATGGGCTTCATCCTGACCTCATGCCTTCTCACTCGGTCTTACAGGCGTCTCAGTAGTATCCTAGCTAAGTGTCTCCTCTAGCCCTCTCATGCCTCATTCTTTCATCCTGACCTCATGACTTCTCACTCGGTCTTACAGGCGTCTCAGTAGTATCCTAGCTAAGTGTCTCCTCTAGCCCTCTCATGCCTCATTCTTTCAATATTAATATCGTGGGCTTCCTTCGGACCTCATGAATTCTCATTGGATCAATATCGCGGTTGAGATCTCGTTGGGCTTCCTATTGGAACTCATGCCTTCTCATTGGGTCTTAGAGGCATCTCGATAGTATCCTAGCTAAGAGTCTCCTCCAACCCTCTCATGCTTCATTCTTTCAATATTTATATCATTTTTCCATTACCACCATATTTCAAGACAATACTTTAAGAATTAGTCAATTACTTACCATTCAAGCTCATCAGGTTGTCCACCCCGATTTTCCCACGGAGGTGAAGGGTGCGTTTCATGTACTCCATGCAGTAGGCATAGATGAGTTGGATCATCAAACCCAACATGTCATATGCCATATATGTGCTTATTTTTCTCCCCATTTTTAGAGTTTGATTTGATCTAGCCCCCACAGCTAGTGCACCACCATAGGGTAAGACCAAGTGTGGGCCTAGCAAGTAGAGCTTGGTGCAATACCAAGGTTCTTGCCATTCACACTCAAGGATGCTTGATGTTAACTTTACTGTTCATTTTATAAAAAAACCTCTTGCTTATGTGTATTTCTCGTGCATGGAAAGGCATTATTCCAAGGTGCCCAAGGAGTCCTGATAGTTGTATCATCCTTAATGACATGAGGGTCATCATCGAATAGCCCATGTGCATCATCGGTCATGGATACATCTACATCAAAGGACACATCATCATCATCCTCAACAACTATGTTAGGGATAGCATCAAGTAGCCCATGTGCATCATTGGCCATGTCTACATGTCTCCATGTCTACACACTTGACAACTTCTCGGGTTAGGAACTGCCATGTGTCAGGCTAAAATCTGAAAGGTGTTTTGGGTCTGTGTACATATGGGATGCGTGGTGTGTGAATAAACTTTGCCCTGATGAATGCCCTGGCAAATGTACAGAGCGAGTGGTTTTATGGTGAGCTAGTATATGCACGTGTTTTTTTTGGAAAAAAATGCTGGAGATTTGGGAGTTTTTATTGTAACAGTATGGTGTGCGGGTGGTTGCTAAATGCAAGGCACCGACTGTGATGGTCATGTTTGGTAAGTTGATGCTGCTGATAACGAGGCTGTGGGCAGCTCTGGCACCAAAAGGAAGGTTATGGGCGCGGCATGTTCACCCGGAAAGCAAGGTAATGAGAGGGATGGTGGCCATTATTGAGGCTTTGAGGCTTTAAAAAATAAAAAAAATACATTAATTAAGTGGCCACCTTATAAGGCACCATGTGGAAGATATTGTGGCTGCCAGCACACCATCGAGAAGGTGGTGGCGAAGATGCGAGAAAGTGAAGATGGCCGCCTCGAAGGAGTAGGGGACCGGGTCCAGAAGGAGGTCGCCCTTGCTGAAGAGAAGCTGCAGAGAAGAGGCTCGTGAGTCTGCAGAGGCGAGGGGGGTGAAGAGCCGCCTTGGTGCGAAGGGCTGGTGGTCAAGAGAGGAAGGCCGGCTACAAGGTCTTGTTGCAGCTGCAGCCGCCTAGTGTGAAGGGAGCGCGATATAGAGGCTGGCGAGAGAGAGTGAAGCCCCGGGTTTTGCAGACAGGTGGAGAGCGTGAAACAGTGTTGCCGCCTTGTGGTGCTCGAGGTCGCCACGACAGTGAGAGGCAAAGGGCTGCTGGGGAGGCTCTGGTGATCTGCAGGCACTCTGGTGATGGCAGCAAAGAGAGCTAGCTGGCGTCAAAGGCTCTCAGTGGTAACTGCAGACAGGCGCGCAGGGGGTGACCTTGAAGAGAGAGAGCCAAAGTGGAGTGGCCGCCGGGTAGAGAGAAGGAGATCGCCTTGCTGTTGGGTGTGAGGCGCGAAGACAGTCGTGGAGTAGAGTTGCCGCCTTGTTACGGGGCCTCTTGGGTGGCTGTGCAAAGCTAGAGGCAAAGAGGTGAGTGGCTGGTGTGGGCCGCATGGGTGACACCTCTGGTCATGAGAAGCTGGCAGCCTTGTGAAGATAAGGGTCGCGCTGGAGTGATCGAGAAGAGACAGAGAAGGGAGCGGCAGTGTGAAGAGCGAGAGGAGCTGACGACCTGCAAGGCTCTAGTGGTTGGCGAAGTTGCTGGTCTACGACACACAGAGAGTGAGAGCTGCTGAGTAGAGGGTTAGCTGCTGGTGTGGGTGCCCTCTGAAGAGAGAAGTGGCTGGCTTTGTGTGGGCAATGATTGCAGGCAGAGAGTGGATGCTGACTAGAGAGAGAGCCTTGGTTTTTTGTGTGTGTTGGCTGCAGTAGAGGTGCTGATGTGTGGGCTGGAGACAGTGGGACTCGCCTACGACACTTGGCAGGTAGCAGCTGGACAGAGAGTAGACGGGCTACAGGAAAGCAGTGAAGTTGAGGGTTGCTGGTGGGGCACCCTCTGAAGAGAAGCAGAGACCGGGAGACAGAGGCTTGGTTGTCAGACGCAAGGGTGAATTCCCTTGGCAGTAAATCCTGGCCAGAGTCCTGGTTTTTAGTGTAATTGCTGAGTTGTACATGGTGTGGATGGTGTTGTGTATGTTTTTTGCTGGATAATCATCTGTTTATCGGGGTTTTGAGCTGTCTTTATGGTGTGGGTGGGTGGTGAATTGTGAGAAGTGTTCTAGCCGGTGGTGGCTGGTGGTGCCCCCGTTCGTGTGTTGTATCCAAGTGCATCAGCATCATTCATAGACTTCTGGTGTTGCTCTTCCTTCATAGTCTCAATTCTGGTCGTGGCTTTCTTAACATTACTGCACATCTGATCATCTAACTCTAACTCAGGTTCATCATCCTGCAGACTTTCTATATCCCACTCATCCCACACAGGTTCATCATCCAAAGACTCTAAAGCATACTCTTTCACATCACATGCATACCTTTGCTCATGATTTACTTGTACCTCCTCGCATTCTTCCTGTATGGCCTCTTCTTGTTGGGCAACCTCATCACCAAGCACTTCCTCATCAATAACCAGGGCATCCATGTCTGCATGCTCCTCACTGGATGAAGTGTCTTCTGTTCCCTCACTAGTAGTGGTGCTACTGGTCGTATCATCAACACTCGAATCAGCTTCACTTTCCCCTTCATCATGAACAGGCTTCTGGTTATCCATGTTAAACTGCTTTTTTTCCCCTCTCCTATCATACAGAGTAATGACCCCTTTCCTCCAATCCTGAATAGCCTTCATTGCTCTCAGCCATGGTCTTCCCAAAATGATGGGGAATGCACCCATTCCTGCAGGCATAACATGACAATCCACAAGCACCTTTACATCAAAAGCCTGCAGTTCTAATTCTTTGATCATACCTAAGCATTTGACCTTCTGGTGATTGGCCAACCGAATACGGAAACCAGACGCTTCAGTGAAATTAAGACCAAGCCTCTCCACAGCAGCTAATGTGATTACACAAATCTGTGCTCCATCTATGTATGCTTCTCCCAGATTCTTCCCTTTGTACCATACATTCACCACATGACATATATCAGGCAACTCTTGAACAGATAAAACAGTCACTATCCCTTTGGCAGGCTCCTTCTCTCTCGGGTTCACAAGTCTTTTCCACTGACGCTTCAAGTTGGGAGCTAACTCTATCAATTGCCCAAAAGTAATATTAGCCTTCCTTCCAGCCATGTCCTCCTGTAAACTGTAGCTATCCTGCCCAACCCCAGCGAAAAATCAGTCACCTAAAATTTCTTGCGAGACTTCCGCTTCTGCTTGACCTTCACATCTCCTCCTTCCTTCACTTTACCGTTCTTCTTGCTAGGCCCTGGAGCATCCCTGCTTTCCCTTTCCTGTGGCATTCGTTTCCCCAAAGGCATCACATCAGCTTCTGTCTCCTTCGTCTTCTCAAGGGTGACCACATCTATCACCTTAGTTTTACCTTTCTCCTCATTTGTCAACCCACTGGTCCCTGCTTCACCTTTAATCTCAATTCCATAATCATTTGCCCTGTTGGGAATCTGAGAGGGTAAGGGATACATATCACCCCCCATTCGCTGAGGCTTATCACTCACAGTCTGAACTTAGATGTCCAAGTTCACCACAATTCCAGCATGTAGGAATAAACCGTCTACCCCTGCCAAAACCATGGCCACTTCCATAGCCTGCCTGACCTTCAACCCCTTCCTGATTATAGCCTCTGCCTCGGCCACATCCACCACCTGTGTTCTCCATCATCTTCAAACTCAGATTCTTCATACAATCCACCATTTGCCTCATGTCCTGTTTAAGCCCTTCATCAGAAGCTGTAACCACTGTGGGTGCTACCTTTGTCCCCTGTGGTATGGCATTATTCACCTGAACTTCTGTCGGTTGCACTCTTTCCAGCACGGTTCTCATCAGTACTGCTTTTACCCTTCTCATTTCAAGCCTCACTGCCACTGGAACCATCCCCAGCTAGTTAAGCCGTTTCCAATCCTTTGATTTGGCTATCTCCACCGCATCCTCATAAGACCTGGGCTTCTTTAATTCCACCTTCCAACGAATGCCTTCTTTCAATCCTGCAATAAAACGATCCTTCTTCATCATGTCTGGAGGTACCTGATCATCTCCCAAAGCCCTGCACAAGGTCTCCCACAGCAAAGAAAATTTCTTCACATAATCATCAATTGGCTCTAACTCACCGTGTATCAATCCCTGCACTTCATGCCAAACTCTAACTGGATCCTCAATCTTCTTGAACCTATTCAAAAGAGCAGTCTTCAATCCATCCTCAGTCATTGGAATGCGTGGCTCAGCATCCTTTAATGACTCTTCAAATGCTCTGGAGCATGCCCTTGCATCTCCCTTGAAACATATATTCAGCAGCCGCAATACCTGTGCCGGCTCATTGATGTGGTTGCTAATGCATGCAACCTCCATCCTTTCCAGAAAATCTGCCACATCTTCATTAGGCCCACCAAAAAACTCTAGATATGACATCATTTTGATCCCCAAGCTTCACCTTAGATCCCAAGAAAAACACCGGAAACACCTTCCTTCAATCTCTTACTCTGGGGCATACACCCTCGTAAGACAAATCCCTGAGCTATCCTCAATGGGGGCACCAGAAGAATGTGAGCACTGAGGTGAAAAAAAGAAAAAAAGAACACTAGCCTCTATAGCCCTTGCTGTGATAGATGAATTTCTTATTGGCCTGGATAAAGGTGAGCATACAGGAACTGAGGTGGATGCTTTGGCAATGGTGCCTTTTGAAGGACAGGTTGTTTTGCCTGTAGTGGTTGGCTTTGATGATGATGTTCCTTATGTTGATAGACAAGAAAATGGATGTGCACATCAAGTTTTTCTTGATGAAGCCTTTATCAGTTATTACCCTCAGCAGGAGTTGCTTCACTAGTTCTCCAATATTGGTGTTGACTATATCAGTGATTTTGGAATTGAGATGAGGCAGGATGGTGTGTATGTCAAGAGATTTGTTTCCAGTTCTTCTGATATATTGTGGGATGTGGGATGGCAAACTACGCCTGTGGAAGATGATAGTGTTTCTTTGATCACTTGGAATAGAGATGTTTTGGTTACCCTGTATGATGCTCAAAGGATTGACGGAGGGAAACGTGGTCATATGATTTCTGCTGATCATAAATGATTCAGCAGGCTAGGGGTTGGGCAAAGTATGTCAGGCTAAAATCTGAAAGGTGTTTTGGGTCTGTGTACATATGGGATGCGTGGTGTGCGAATAAACTTTGCCCTGAATGCCCTGGCAAATGTACAGAGCGAGTGGTTTTTTGGTGAGCTGGTATATGCACGTGTTTTTTTTGGAAGCAAATGCTGGAGATCTGGGAGTTTTTATTGCAACAGTATGGTGTGCGGGTGGTTGCTAAATGCAGGGCACCGACTGTGGCCGCCTCGAAGGAGTAGGGGACCGGGTCCAGAAGGAGGTCGCCCTTGCTGATGAAGAGAAGCTGCAAAGAAGAGGCTCGTGAGTCTGCAGAGGCGAGGGGGGTGAAGAGCCGCCTTGGTGCGAAGGGATGGTGGTCAAGAGAGGAAGGCCGGCTACAAGGTCTTGTTGCAGCTGCAGCTGCCTGGTGTGAAGGGAGCGCGATATAGAGGCTGACGAGAGAGAGTGAAGCCCCGGGTTCTGCAAATAGGTGGAGAGCGTGAAACAGTGTTGCCGCCTTGTGGTGCTGGAGGTCGCCATGACAGTGAGAGGCAAAGGGCTGCTGGGGAGGCTCTGGTGATCTGCAGGCACTCTGGTGATAGCAGCGAAGAGAGCTGGCTGGCGTCAAAGGCTCTCAGTGGTAACTGTAGACAGGCGCAGGGGGTGACCTTGAAGAGAGAGAGCCAAAGTGGAGTGGCCGCCGGTAGAGAGAAGGAGATCGCCTTGCTGTTGGGTGTGAGAGGCGCGAAGACAGTCGTGGAGTAGAGTTGCCGCCTTGTTACGGGGCCTCTTGGGTGGCTGTGCAAAGCTAGAGGCGAAGAGGTCAGTGGCTGGTGTGGGCCGCATGGGTGACACCTCTGGTCATGAGAAGCTGGCGGCCTTGTGAAGATAAGGGTCACGCTGGAGTGATCGAGAAGAGACAGAGAAGGGAGCTGCAATGTGAAGAGCGAGAGGAGCTGACGAGCTGCAAGGCTCTGGTGGTTGGCGAAGTTGCTGGTCTATGACACACAGAGAGTGAGAGCTGCTGAGTAGAGGGCTAGCTGGTGTGGGCGCCCTCTGAAGAGAGAAGTGGTTGGTTTTGTGTGGGCAACGATTGCAGGCAGAGAGTGGATGCTGACTGGAGAGAGAGCCTTGGTTTTTTGTGTGTGTTGGCTGTAGTAGAGGTGCTAATGTGTGGGCTGGAGACAGTGGGGCTCGCCTACGACACTTGGCAGGTCGCAGCTGGACAGAGAGTAGCCGGGCTACAGGGAAGCAGTGAAGTTGAGGGTTGCTAGTGGGGCACCCTCTGAAGAGAAGCAGAGACCGGGAGACAGAGGCTTGGTTGTCAGACGCAAGGGTGAATTCCCTTGGCAGTAAATCCTGGCCAGAGTCCTGGTTTTTGGTGTAATTGCTGAGTTGTACATGGTGTGGATGGTGTTGTGTATGTTTTTTGCTGGATAATCATCTGTTTATCGGGGTTTTGAGCTATCTTTATGGTGTGGGTGGGTGGTGAATTGTGAGAAGTGTTCCAGCCGGTGGCTGGTGGTGCCCCCGTTCGTGTGTTGTATCCAAGTTTGGGAGGTGAAGGGCTATAGAGGCTAGTGTCCTTTTTTTCTTTTTTTCACCTCACACCATGAATGCTGGAGACTGCCCTGGGTAGAAAGCACCACAGAGAAGACAAAGATTGGATAAGACATGAACAAGAAATTCTTCCTAGTCATAAAGTGCTTAGAACACTTACATAACAAATTTGTCAAGGACATCTCAACTCTTCAAGAGAACAACAAAGATCTTTACTTGGAGGTACTGCTCAATCTATTGCAGAATACACTACCCGATCTTTTGAGTGCCATAACCCATCTACATCCTTAATAAGGTGAGGGAGATAGTAGCTTCCAACATAGTTCCCTTGGAATTTTTACACCATGGACATAAGAAAATGCTTCTAAAACTTACAAAACTATGCCAAAGAATAGTAATCATCACATTCTACCATCTAAGGATAAGCCTGTCCAACACTTGGTCTTGCAAAGGTACTTCCTCTTTAAGTGGTAGATGATGAGGGACAATGCAGGAGAGTGTCAAGCCATAACCCACAAAACATTTCATGGCCACAAAGTAGATGAAGAAAGTGGCTCATAGAGGGAGTGATTAAGCCCTAACCCACAAAACATTTCAGGGCCACAAAGTAGATGAAGCAAGTGGCTCATAGAGGGAGTGATTTTCTAAGAAGCTTGATGATGGACTTTGGATCATCAATGAGTTCATTGAGTGAGCTAAAGAGGGTGCCTGCTAGGGTGACAACCAAGAAAACATTGAACATATTGAAGTATAAATGCTTTCCAGATGCTGCCTAGATATGGGCCATTTCAATCCACATACTTCATGTTCATGTGCACATATCTTGGCTGTCATGTGATCTCTGATCCTCACATCATGGTTGAATATAGAGTTATCTTAGATGCCTGAGCTAAGAATAGAGCCACCATTCCATGCTCGACTTCCAACCCTAGTGGAATGCCCTTACATGGTTCTCACTTTGCACAAAGCTGCTTAATCCCATATCTAAACTTCACCATTATCTAAGCCAATAGCAGTATGCTTTAAATCAGGTCATTACCTTCAGAAGCTATGTAGGAAATGATACCAATCAATGGTCTACGCGTGCTTAGCCCAGTGCGAGGGCTTGTGACCCAAGAAGGGGGTTTTGGAACGGTCAAGTTGTAATGCCTTTCAGTGGGAAGACCCCTGTCTCCGCCCATCCACAACAAAAGACCTGTTGGGTCTCTATGCAAAGAGCTAGGGAGCCTACATTCAAAGGTGAGAGGAGAGAAGAAACGATGAGAAGGAAGAGACTTACATATCCAAGAAAACATTCAATGGCCACCCACTGCAGCCCAGAGAAGCACATCCTTCTCCAACTCTTCACATTTCTGGCCCTATTCCTCCCCTCTTTGTGTGGGTACATTTGTGATGTTTGGGGGATATGGCAAAAATCTTACTGCGCTTTGTTGCACCTACTTGAACGTTCTCAGAGTAGACCAATCTGACGTTCCTCTCAAAACCCTTTCCTTCCCGATGAGGATGGATGTGACGTGATGTGATGAGGATCTGAATAGATGTAATTGGATGTGATGAGATGTGATGTGATGTGGATAGATGTGATGAGATGTAATATGATATGATTGGATTAGAATGGATGAAGATAATGGGAATATATATGAGTGGATGTGGAATAAGTAATGTGAATTGATGTAGAATATGCAGAATAACGAGAAATGATGTGGACCAATGTGGAAAGACGAGAGTTCGTTAGAAATTGTATTTATGACCTATTTTTAAATTACTGTTTTATGTCAAGAATGCTGGGGAAGCATTTTGACCATCTTGTCAGTGAGGTCGTGGAGACCTAAGTGATAAAGTTGCAACAGCTGACAGAGAGTCAACAGAGAATGTCTTGCGAAGCAAGGTCGGCCGAGGTCTTGACCAGCCTCGGTTCGATTTAAATAGTGAGCTTCTGGTACGGTGGATGAGGGACCAAGGAAGCGGCCTATGAGTGAAGCGCTAAGTGACCTACGAAGGAGCCTAGAGGGTGCTAACCATATAGTGCTCGGGCTCTGGGATACCCACGCGTGCGTCGAGGAAGAAAAATGGAACAAGGTGTTAGAGTTGTTTTCTAAATGCGAGCATGGATCTGGTTGATTGTCCTTGTTGGTCCTTAACGGATGAGTCCATGGCTCTTTTATATGGTCCTTGTTGGTTGTTGTCCTTGTTGGTCCTTAACGGATGAGTCCATGGCTCTTTTATATAGGTCTATTGGTTGATCTTGCTGATCTTCAATGAAGAGGTCATCTGCATTTTCTTATGTGATCATATTGTCGAGTACTATGAGCTAGGAACTATTGAAAAGGCCCCTGAGTGAACAGGTGGTGAGTGTTCTTCTTGCCAATGATGCCATAGGTACACCGATGAAGGAATTATTGAAAATTAGAATTCAAGTTAGATATTTTGGAGGATTATGATCAGCAATACTATGGTTTCATTAAAAGATTGTTTTAAAGACAGGTGAATCTATGAAAAAGGTGATTTCATATCGGGTGTGTAAGTGGTGTGACTATCTTAAACTTGCTTGAAGCGCCGGCTAGGGGGCCTGGGAACTCTTTTCCCTGGTACCCAGCGCAAAACATAACCAGATTCCTAAATGGATCCTATCACTACAGTGGTTGGGCAGTTGGCTTGGGCAGTTGGCTAACCCATGGGATTGGATGGGGTAAGGATGGACTGATGGATCCCTAAAATGAGACTCAATTCTGTTAAGTTACGATAGTTGAAGTAAATCTGGGATAACCCTTGTTCTATGGAAAAATCAACGGCTGTGCCTCTTGATGAGGAGAAAACTATTGGACTCTATGATCCAAGTGCAAGTCTTTTCCTTGATCTGACCATGTGACTTACGGGTTCGGTCGGATCAATTTGGTTAGTTAAGGCTCTTGTCTACGTTAGAACAAAAATATCCTGGAGGAATGGCTTGTCTGCTGGGTGAGGGAAGTTTTTCTGGGTTCGATTTTGGAAGAACCGAGGGGTTAGTCTCTTGTGTGGATATCCGTGGTGGTGGGCGAGGCCCCAAGTGAGAGGTTATGCCCTGCGTAAGAAGTGCTACTTCCGCTCTGCTAGCACCCTCAGAATTTGTTGCACAGAGGGGGTAGGGAAGTTTTTCCGGCTTTGATTTTGGAAGAACCGAGGGGTTAGTCTCTTGTCTCGATATCCGTGGGCGAGGCCTCGAGTGAGAGGTTATGCCCTACGCAAGAAGTGCTACTTCCGCTCTGCTAGCACCCTCAGAATTTGTTGCACAGAGGCGGCAGGGATCTTTCAAGACTAAACCATACCACCACTGAATGTCCGCAGTTAAGGGCAAGACCATTACTATATTGTGCGCATTGTGTAAAATTGGAAAATCATGACACATCATCATGTAGATTTCCAAGGTTTCAAAATATAGCACAATTCCAACTAAATAGAGCCCCTCTGGCCTTGCCGGCACCACCTATGCAAACCACTGCCACTGCTGTACAACCCAACCCTTCTTACTTACCTAGGGGGATGTTCTGGGTACAAGACGCTTCGCCCTTGCCACCACCAGTTTGATCGCCACAACCACCACAGGTCAAGATCAATCAAGTAGTGATTGAAGAGCCATCAGAAGATCTTGAACTGGCATGGGAACTAGAATTTAGTGGAAAATACTACTATGAGGATATGGGTGAGGTCACGCCAGAGTATTATGTCGTAGGGAATAACAGTACTTGTGTTTCAAACCACGGTACGGTGGAAGGGCAAGGAGATCAACTCAAATCTGAGAAGAGGACCTTTATAATGCTATGGCTGTGGTGGGCCACATCGAGGAGATGAATGCCCAAATAAGAATATGAGTCATACACACCAACCACAACAAGTGGTGACCACACCCAATGACATGCCAGTGCTCACTTGCACAAAGATTGTCCCTACCAAGCAAGTGGTTCAGCTTCTACTGCTAATCAGGCCACCACTCGTACCATTAGTGTACAATCTGGGAAGATCATAGCACTCAATGTCCTAACACGAGCTCAAGCTCAGTTAGGTGACAAAGGAAGGAACCGGACGGATGCTATTATTTCCAAATTTGGTCATAGGAGAAGAGTGAAGAAATTATGCGGGTTACAATCCAAGACACATCCAAAGAATATACAATTGATACTAGATCCACAAAATCAAAGGAAGAGGGGGGTCAAGGGATCAATCTGGAAGGGTTAGACCTGGGAAAACAAGGAGAACAACCAGAAACCCCAAAGGGGGTTGGTGAATATCGTAACGTTCATGAAGAAATAAGGAAGTTAGAAGATGCCAAGGACCTAGTTGAAAAGTACCAACAAATTCATGAAACTAAGCCTAGGGCTAGCCGAGTAAGGGATACCAAACAATGACCATCTATCCACAGGATGTACCACCCCGCAATAGGGCTTTGAACCCACCCACCCCGATTCCGGAAGGAACTAAAGCAGACTCCCAAACAAACACAATGACTAGAATGTTCGAGGAAAATGAGGTGGGAGGATCCATTCATTCCACCGTGGAAGAATACGAGACATCTCGATGGCAAGAACACTCTATATCCAAGGAACCCACGGATATAGGAAGCCTAGCAGCTGTGTTATCCACGCCTGTCCACATGCCCTTGGGTCAATTATTACATAATTCACCCACCCTATGGACAAATGTAAAAGAATGGGTTAAAGGAGGCCTAAGGCCAACGGAGAATATGGATGAGGCTTTGCCACCCTTGGTAGAAAGACCCTTGAGGCATATAAAGGAAACGCGAGTGGTTAAGATACCAGTTAACCGATTGGGACGCTACTATGAGAGTGACAACAAGAATGCTATCATTTTGATTCATCATAATGGATACCAGGCGTTGGCCATCCTGGATGGTGGGGCAGGTGTCAGCATCATTACCAAACATTGTTGGGAAAATTTGGGGAAGCCGGATCTAAAAAGAGCAGATCTAATCGTTAAGATGGCTGATGTAACATCTTTGAGACCCATTGGGCTCTTGGAAAATGTGAAGTTCTGACTCTTTACGTTTCAATATCATTATACATTTGTGGTCATGGACTTCCTACACCAACCTGATACATATGACAAAATATTGGGACGACCTTTCATGAGGGAATCCAAATTGGTGCATGATTGGGCTTTGGATCATGTATATGTGTACGAAGGGACTCACAAACATTGAAGATTGATCTAAGAGCATGGAGGTCACACCCCATGGAAGGGAAATTGTTCGGTAATGACTCAGTCACAAAACGGAGCGAACCACATCCCTACAGATTTGCCAGCCCACAGAGGGGGAAACCAATGATGAGGAGGATACCAAGATTTGTGCATCACTACCTCCCTTGGACTTCTGTGAAAACTGGATGCATGTGTTGGCCACAATTGATGTGATGCAACCTAAGGGAACCCAGTATTGGAAATCTGGAAACATCCCTATGACTTCTATCTGCATGGTTGATTGGCAAACAATTGATGTGGTGCAACCTAAGGGAACCCAGTATTGGGAATCTGGAAACATCCGTATGACTTCTATCTGCATGGTTGATTGGCAAACCATGCATGGGAAGTCGGTAGAGGAGACAAAGTACAGAAGGTATTGTGGTGCAAATTCATACCAATAGTCAGCGTATCAAGAAATGGTAGAGACAAAAACAGTACCTAGCCCGACGAAATGCATTGCTGTTGCGAAGAAAACCAACGGATGTCCAATGGTTGAGATACCTTGAGGCTACAAGAGTACATGATGAATTCTCCAAGGATTGGGGCGAAGAGTCGAGTAAAATATCATTAGAAGGGAGGAATATAGAGAAAATCACCCTTAAGGAAACCGATACACCCAAACTTACAAAATCAGGATGCCGAAAATGCAACCAAGCCTTGGCAGAGGTAGAATGTGAGGCCAAGAAAATCATGGAAAAAACCAAAAAATACAAAGAGGACAAAATGGATGTACTCTTAGTGCCTCACCATTTCAAGAACTATAAAATTGATGATCGAAGGGTGATCCGATTAACAGCCACACTAGGGTAAAAGAGGAAGGGTTGTCGACATCATACGATAGCCCGACAGAAGTCAAGGAGGTTGATATTGCGGAGTCAGGGGAAGAAGCAAGGCCCATATATATTGCCAAAGATTTGACCTCTACAGAAGAACTACAGCTCATTGCTCTTCTCAAGGAATACAAGGATTGTTTTGCCTGGAGCTATAAGGAAATGAAAGGATATGCATAATATTGCCATTGTATTACAATCATTGTCTCCTCGTTTGAACCTTATCTATTTCTACCATGGAGTAGAATTCCAACGTGCCAACCATCATTTCCTTGAGGAAACAAAAGAACATATAGTAGAGGCATATATGAACGATGCAAGTTAGATATTCTTTTTATAGTACCTTTGTGAGACATTATTTGAATATTTCTATGACCTACATGAAAATCATCCCCTTGACCCTGCATGATAGCAGCAGCTACCTCACTACCCATAGGAACTAACTATTTCCTTATGGTTGATTGAGCTTTAGTGTGTAGACCATTCCCAAATTTGCATGTGGACTAGACTATAACATTTATCTTATTGTATGAAATGCACAAGCATACGGATTGTCTTCATACATCATTTTTTGTAACCTTTCAAGCACGTTATGATTTAAAGAAGACATCCCATAAAGTCTATTCTCCAATTCATGCTCCGTATCATACACATATAATTGGGCAAATTGAGGAGCTTCATCTCATGTTTCATAAGGTATTACATAACCAATACGATGATAGATAGTACCAAGGATTCAAAAATTAAATGCATCTCCCCTCTAGTGAACTGATTATCCAAGTGAGAACCCACTGAAATGAATGCTAAGAAATTGTTATAAGACCATATATTCTTCCTATTCCTTACTTGCATTATCATTTTCAAGTAATAGATCAACCAATGTAGGAGGAGGTTTTTCCAAAGGCAGCTAAGAGATGTTGCCACTTGCATAACAGTGTTTGCCCACATATTGTCAAATCTTTCTTGATGCCTCACATTTCCAAATTAGTGCATGTCAAAAAAATGGCACTTATAAGAAAGGTTTCCTCAAGAGTGAAGAGTACAATCTCTAAAACATAACACCATGGTTGCTGGGTGCTTAACATTCTGAGAAAATGAAAGCACACACCTTATAGAATGACATTCGGATTTAATACCTTTCACATCAATAATAGCATAAGAAATAGGATGAAATTATCAATATGACTAATCTCATCTATAGGTATCTCATTTAAATTAGAAGAAATAGGGTCTCCTGCCATATCTCTATGTGCCTATTCAGATGTTCATTAATAGGTTCTTGAAGGACCGTAGCAGTAGGAGTTGCTGTTTTACCCAAATCTAAGTGGATTCTAGCATAGAATTCTCTACGCTCCTCCTCATCTTCAACCCTTCCAAATGTCATTTACATTAAAGTACTCCTTTAATGTAGCATCAATTTATTTTTGAATGGAAGCCCTTGTTCACGAACAATTACGATGAGATTCGTATGTTGCATCCAAAATTCAAAGCCGACAAACTTGGTTTAAACTTAGGTATATATTTCTCCTGGCCATCTTCAATCTCCTTCGAAAAAGAAAAAAGTAAATACTAATTTGCTTTTTACAAATATTCTTAACTTCAAACGAATAACAAAACTTTATCTTATTACATTTGTTCTACTTCAAGTGCCATTATCCTAACATATGATCTTGGACGTGTATATCAAACATGTGACCCTACTCTTAAGGATAGACTCTGCACAGTAGAGCAAACATGATATAGCTATTAGAGAAATTTATAATAGAAAAGTGTGTCTAACAAATACAATCCATTTGCATCACTAATTCTATGCATGACACTAATAAGTGATAAAACCTCTCTGTCTCTCACCTTTCTTTGCTAATAAAGGGATTTATCCAAAGAGAGAGAGAGAGAGAGAGAGAGAGAGAGAGAGAGAGAAACATGGTGGGAGACAGAAAATCTAAAGAGCGAGAGAATAAAATAGAAAGAGAGGTATAAAGACTTTGGCAAAATAGAGAATTCATAAATATCACCACGGAGAAGCCAAAGCTAGAAATTAGTTGCAATACAATTTTTTACTTGAACAAAAACATCATTACTCTCACAAAATCTATAAGCAACTACCCTGGCTTCCAACATACGGCTCATCTTTTTCATAATAGAATTGAGTCGATTAACGGATATCTTTAGACTCGATACCTCCAAACCTAATGTACATACATACTCTTTTAAAGAATCGGCTTATTCTTTATAGTCCCTAGTACATCTCCTTAGACATTCCACAATTTTAACATGCAAATTTTTCATAAAGGAAATCATGTCTAGTTGGTGTTGAAATATACAAGTGAATAGGGTGTGTGCAGGAACAAGCCCTTAGCAAGAGGCTATAAAAGAGAAGAATTTGTAAATGTGAGAGAACCTATGAAAAGGTGAGAAGAATCTACTGGGAGAGAATAATTAGCATGAGGAGATTTAGGAGGTGTGGAGATATTCTCGGAGAGGAAGAGGTGGAGAGAATTAAGTAAAAGAGATGGAGTGAATCAAGGAGAAATCAATGGGATTAGATGCTTGGATATAAACTCTATAAATTGAGGCATTGGCCTAATGAGAATTTGCTAGTTTTTGATTATCCATGCCTACATTAAGCTATCAATTAATTGCTCACTATTATATCTTAATTATCATCTAATCTCTTTGTTAATGACATTGATTCTAGCGTTTGATCTAGCATAGCTCATCACATTACTGAAAATTTAACATGGTATCAGAGCCTAGCCTAGAATCCATCAAGTTTATGAGCCCATTATCTTGCTAAGCACTTAGCTAATTAGGATTAGTAGATAATTAGATTTTTTAACCTCTTTTTCAAGTAGTCTCTGCACCCCCAGCCAGTGGAGGGGATTGATCTCCCTCTAGGAGAAACATTAGGGCAAACGCTTTTAGCCAAACATAGCTACACTCCCCACACATAAACCAGTCATAAGACAAATCACGAAATCGCCAAGGGAAGCTAAATTTCTCCAGTGCCTCTTTTTTTGAAGAAATTGGAGATCTTGTCTTCTACAGATGCAATAGCTCTAATTCCTCTTGGGCCCCTAGGAGTTTTCAAGGGTGCTCTACAAGCTGGTGAAGAGACAGATTTTGATTTGATCAAGTCTATAGTGAGATCCAAGCTCTTCATCAAATCTATAGGTGACTTTGGTAAAGTAGAGATTAAGCATTCAATGTTTGGTCAAATCTTGTGTTTCTTAGCTTAATCCATTACTAGACTAATTGCTATTGAGATGAAAGGATATAAGCTCATTTGAACTCTAAGGCCTCAAATCTGGACTCCCCGCATACTCTATTTTTTGCACATAAAAGAGAAGATTAATTTGCTAATCAGTGATTAATAAGTACCAATCATTATTTTTTGGTGCAATTGAGGGTTTAAATTAACCATTAGGTATCTGATACAGATCCCTATAACTTCAGATTGCAATTTGGAGATGTTTTGACACTCCAACCATTCCGTACAGATTTGTTACCCTTGGTTTAGTGTAATTTCTGGTGATTTTATGCTGATAAATCTGTTGTAATCATTACCTAAACACTAGATTGAGTTGTAAAAGGATAGACACTGCCCTTGAATCTTGAAATTGGATCAAGAGGTAAGAGCCCCTTAACATCATCATGAGTACGACACAAGAGCGCCAAGTTTAATGGGGAGGAGCAGTTTTACACATGGTAGACAAATTTAACGGGGAGGAGCAGTTTTACACATGGTAGACAAAAATCATGTATCTGCTCATGAGGAAAAATCTGTGGGGGCTAGTTGAGGGAAGAGATGAATGCCCAGAGGTGAGAGGGGAAAATGAGTGGAAGAGCAGGAATGAAAAAGCATTGGGACTTATCGCACTAAGTTTAAATGATGAAATCATTCATCACATCATAGGGATACAGTGGGCAGAAGATGCATGGGATGAACTCAATAAATTATTGGCACACAAGCTAAAAAATCAAAGATAAATCTGTTAATGCAATTATACAAATTGGATATGAAGGAAAGTGAACCTTTAATCACACACTTGATCAGATATAAAAGCATTAAGCAACAACTGGCAGCTATTGGCAAAAAGGTAGAAGATGATGAGGCACTAGGAGTGAGTGCTTCTAAGAAGAGTGTGGACAAAGGTGAATATGAAAACATTGTAGCAACATTAAAGAATGTACCTGAATTGAAGCTACACGAGATAGAAGGAGCTCTACTAGAGAAAGAGACCAGAGGCAAGGAGAAGAAATGGCTGGACTCAACAGCAGGAGAAGAAAAAGCATTCTTCACCCGAGGAGGATTCTCTCGAGGACGAGGATGAGGAAGAGGTAGAGTAGGAGGAAGTACCTTCACTTGCCTTTCCACAACTGTGGAAAGCTAGGACACATGGCAAGAGATTGCTACAGCAAACCCAGTGGAGAAGGAACGACATGAGAGCAAACTTCATGGAGGCTCCTAATAAGGAAGTGGAGTCAGATCATCTTTTGAGAGAGAGAGAGAGAGAGAAACCCCACAACCCAATGTAACCTGCCCCAACATAGTAAAACCACCTCTGAGCCACCGATGATGTAGGCGATGTGGTAGATGTATGTGTGAGCACTTTAGTCAAGGTCACAGGCGTACTAGCCTTGGACCTATAGAGAGAGAGAGTGTGTCAAAAGGACTATGAGTTTAGGGACTTGAGGCACTAGTCGCGGACTATCAAGTAAGAGGGAAACTTGGTATAGGGTGCAGGTGTGCTAAGAGTATTCACTTGAGAGGAGGTGTTGAAACTTGGTATAAGGTCCAGGTGTGCTAAGAGTATTCACTTGAGGGGAGGTGTTGAAATATACAAGTGAATAGGGTGTGTGCAGGAACAAGCCCTTAGCAAGAGGCTGTAAAAGAGAATCTGTAAATGTGAGAAAACTTGTGAAAAGGTGATAAGTATCTACTGGGAGAGAATAAAGGGTAGCATGAGGAGATTTAGGAGGTGTGGAGATATTCTGGGAAGAGGTGGAGAGAATCAAGCAAAAGAGGTGGAGTGAATCAAGGAGAAATCAGCGGGATTAGATGTAAACTCTATAAATTGAGGCATTGGTCTAATGAGAATTTGCTGGTTTTTGATTATCCATGCCTACATTAAGCTATCAATTAACTGCTCACTAATCACATTTTAATTAACATATAATCTCTTTGTTAATGATGATGATTCTAGCATTTGATCCACCATAGCTCATCACATTGCTGCAAATTTAACAGTTCGTTGGTCTCTATGCGACCACTACTATCAAGAACACCATGAAGATGATGTGTCAACTCATCTCTTAGAATATCTTCCCTTTGTGTGCCACCCCACCGATCTCATCCCAAAAGGGCATTTAAGTACTCCTTACAAGAGCAACCTCATTTTTCTCAGTGCGCTCTCACATGTCCACAATAGTTTGTAGATGTTTAGAGCTTGGCTGTCCAGATGGAGACCTTGATCGAGCAAGGTGTTTCACAGCTCGAACATTAATTAGCTCAAGCGAGGTAGACAAAGCTACATCAGAATTGGAAGCTCCATTGAAATCATTCTAGATCTGCATTTTTTGAAATTAAAAATGAACATCTTAAGACTCTCGATAAATCTCTTTAAATCTTAGTCAACATATAACATAACCCTAATAACACAACTATATACCCATACTATATACATGTAGATACCTCATAGTTGCAAAGAGGAAACAATATATACTCTTAACGAGCCATATAATTGTCTCTCCAAAAGTCTAGTATTCACAGTCATAAGGAAAGTTTTTTACTTTTTAAGCCCATTTCTCTATTGTTTGAAGGATAATATAGTCTAAATAAAAGTACTAAAATAATTTAATGTATGTATATTCTCTTAGGCCCATATATTCTCTCTCTACAATAACCAATAGTCTAATAAATGAAAAGTTTCTAGCCAGCCTTGCATATCACTATAATAAACTCTATTTATGTGCACACACCAAAGTATTAAACATGTAAAAATCATTATTACATTCACATTTGCCATACCAATTATTGTTTATAAAACATTCACTGAGATCAAAAGATAGATAGAAAGTATTTTTGTGTGGTCTCTTCTCTCTCTCTCTCTCTCTCTCTCTCTCTCTCTCTCTCTTAGATAACAAAAAATATCAACATAAATAAATCTCTTTATCTATTCATCACATATTAACTACAAACACACAAATAGATAGAGAGAGAAAGGGCAACAATACAACTAACCTCAAGTTGAAGAGAGAATGATATTCAAAACTACCAACTTTGCTGGGTATTGACCTTGTGCCTTGCCTCTTACAATCACGCACACAAACCAAAAAAATACAAAATTTATGGTCTGTCTCTTTCTCTCCCTCTCTCTCTATTTCTCTCTTATGTTGTTCCAGCTATGTTTAACACCAAACACACACAAAAAGCAAGAGTAACTATTTGTGTGTTACATGTGTGTGTGTGTGTGTGTGAGAAAGAGAGAGAGAGAGAGAGAATGTAGAGAGAGAAAGACATCTATTAATAATCTCAGACTATTACACCATTATCTTTATCAATTTCCTTATCGAAATGCACTTTGGTATTTCCCTAAAAATGAAGCGCTTTTCCTTAGAGCTCTTACACATGTTACCCAAAATATAAAATTCATCTATTAATCCTAGTTCCTCTTTGATTAAGAGGAGCTTGAGATTGACATCTACCCTATAGGGGTCTAACATTATATAAATATACCATGGATTAGCATCATGCCATCCATCAAATCCATAAACTTCCCATTTGGGTTGGGTTGGTATCCAGAAACACCCAATTATGGAATCTCGTTAAAAAAGAACATATTTGACAATTTATTATTATCGTGGATCAACTTTAAAATGTTTGATGACATATCTTTGCATAAAACCTAAATAAACTTTACATTAAATAATAATCATGATCTTTTTTTTAGTGAGCGAGAGAGAGAGAGAGATAGAGAGAGAGATAGAGTAGAAGGAAAGGAGTGAGAGAGACAATGACAATATATATAAAAAACATTAAAATTATAAACTATTCAATTACTTAAAGAAACCTTCTAGCACAAATGTTCACAAAAGCGGTGCTCAAACTTTCTAGCCAAATTCACCCTTTCCTCAAAGGAAAGACTGCTCCTCATGTGCTCCAAAAAATGCGAGTCACCTCTTCCATTTGTGTCATTCATACATACATATATAGAAAGATGTATGACATATGTTTGTAGATGTATGACAAATATGTAGATGTGATATGTAAATAAACACATGTAATTACAAAAAAATCATGAAAATTAAAAAGCAATGTATACATAAAAAACATGTATATTTAAAAGAAGGGACCACCTCTCTCATAATGAAGGGTGTAACTTGAAAAGGATAATTTTTTGATTTATCTATGGTAAAATTTAAATATTTTCTTGCCATTTAGCCTCTCCCTCCTCCCCCCTTCTCTCTCTCTCTCTCTCTCTCTCTCTCTCTACTGTGATTTAACTGCTACATAGTAGTTGCATTATAATCACTATAAATAATGCAATTGCGACATAGTAGTTGCATTATAATCACTATAAATAAGTTGTATGCCTCCAAAAAAGGTGTTGCCTTCATAATTTGGTGAAATGATACTAAGGGCCTAGTGTTATACATGTAGCCTTTTCAATATCATTCGTATCTCGAGGAAGAGGGATTTTCAAAAGAAGTTTGTATATGGAAAATAAGTGCAATATCACTCTAACTTAAGGATCCACATATGTATTGTTCAATCACGTGATGTGCAACTTTATTAACCACATTTACTCCAAAACATCCATCAAGGATGAAAGTTCCATATCTCTAATAAGTACGTATCACAATTTCTCTCCAAAGCACATGCATTATGTATGTACCACATACATACATACATACACTCTTATAGATACATACATACATACATAAATGTACGTATGTATGTAAAAACATACATACACAAATACATATAATCTTATAGATACATACAAAAAAATACTCATATAGAATTATCTACATACAACATCTATCTATCACTCGATCTATCTCTAGATATACATAAGTACAAACATAGCATACCTATACCTATACACACACACACACTTATTTGCACACACACACAAAGATACACACATTGGCATACCACATAGATATAAGTATATGAATGAATGTTGTAACCATTTTTTTATCTCTCTTACCTCTCTTTGTCTCACACACACACACACACACACACACACACAATTACATCCAAGTCTTATTGGTATGTATGCATATTTACATATTTACATATGTATGTGTGTGTATGTCTAGTAAACATATTGGTATGTATGCATATTTAGATATATACATATATATCTGTATGTATGTCTGGTAAACATGTGTTTCTTCTTGTCTTGCATGCATGGATGCACACACACGCATGTATGTATGTATGTATATATGTACACACATACACTCTTATAGATACATATATACATACATAAATGTATATATGTATGTAAAAACATACATACACACATACATATAATCTTATAGATACATACAAAAAATTACTCATATAGAATTACTAAGAAATTCAAAGTTAAACCATATACATGTATATGTATATGTTTGTGTGTGTATGGATGTCTATGCGTATGTATGTGTATGTTTGTTTGGATTTGTGTGATCATGCATGGGTATGTATATATGTATGTACATGTGTGATCCCATGGATTTTGACCCTCTTAGTTCACACACACACACACACATACACACTCTCACAAACCAAAACGTGAAAGGGAAGATTAGAAAATATGAGAAGCAACACTACAAGAGAAGAGATCATTAGTGGCATTTTACATTATGCCACTATAAGCACTGTTATTAGCACCGATGATGACTGGTGCTAGATAAATGCCGCTATGAGCGCTATTGTTAGCATTGCTAAGTGGCACTAGATAAACGCTGCTATAAGTGTCACTAAGCGACGTTGTATAAAAACATCTCTATAAGCGCCGATATAAACACCGCTCAGCGACGCTCAAAAAAAATGTTGAAATATTGAAATGTTAAAATCCAAAAAGCATGACAAACATCCAAATATTTTTGAAATAGGACAACATAAATCACCAAATTGTTATAAACCAATCAAAGTGTACATATGTTATGTGATGATACATATTTAATTAGTACCATCATCAAATCCATCTTGCAATAATCAATGCATGCAAATTCATCTATTTCTAAATCCATGATTTCGATGGCTCCTATATATATACAAAGTCCTTGAAGAAGATGTAGAGGTATCATCATCATGGTCCTCATGGTGGTCATATTGATTGTTAGTTGCATCTTCCATTGATTATCCACCATACATTTCTTCTTCAACATCTTGATCTTGAAATATACGTTTAGATCGAGGAGTGACTTGTATTACAAACCACCAATTAGAATCTCTTTGGTCCAGATAAAACACAACGTAAAAAAAAGAATAAAAAAATATTTACAAGAAAATATATACAATGCCTTCCTTTTATCTATAGATTCATCAAAATTGTTCACAATGTTATGGCACAACGTATGTGTCTCTTGAATCTTGCCATAATTAGTTGAGTCAATTGCAAAAAATCCGCTTGGATGCTTCTTGAATGATTGCTTGAGTACCTCTATATACCACTTTGAACCACTTAACATCAAAGATGAACACTTTGAAAGCTCTAGATCCAATCTCCAAGATGTCTTGAATTGTTCCACATATATTCAAGTTTCTCTACTATATTGTTACTATCTCTTCTACTAGCTTGACCATCTTGGTCAAAACTTGCCATTACACCACAATCATATGTGATTCTCTTGGAGTTCACATGTTGAGTGCAAAAATGTCAACCTTTTGACCACATTGCACTATGCGTTTTATACTGAAACCCAATAAAAAATCTTAAATATAGGTTATATGTAAGAAATTTATTATTCAAAATTATATATATTAGTTAAATACAATATATTTTAGTTAAATATTAAAACATCTTTACTTACATGGTAGTCCCATCCCCTTGCATACTCCCATTCTTCTCTTGTAATCTCCTCTCCTGTCCTTTTGGCTTGCTCTAGGGCATCTCCAAGCCATTAAATATTGCAATCCTTTGGAAGAGCCTTTAGGTTGGGTGGGTATGCCATGTGCCTTTGTGTTGATATCTTAAATGCTCTTCTCTCCTCTATACTTTTCTTTATTGTATCTCTATATTTCTCAATCCACTTTTCCATCACAGAAGCTCTAAGAAGACAAAATGTAATGAACTTTTTGTGCATGGACTCATCCATCTTTTGAATGTGTCTGTTTCCATGTGGCACATGTGACACCATTTGTTTATCCTCATCGTTATGCATGAATCTAGGCATAGATGAATCAATTTGTTTCAAATATTCTGACATGTATATGAGGGATTCTTGCACCAACCATCCCTCTGCCATGGTTACTTCTGGCCTTGCCCTTTGCCTCACAAATCCCTTCAAGGTTTTCATGAAGAGTTCAAGAAAGATCATCCCACACTGACTATGAACAATGCCACATATAGCCACCTCATCCACCAAATGTACTAGAAGGTGCAATTGAGTTGTGAGTATGCTTCTTGGAAAGCTTTCTTCAATCATACACACCACCTTGGAAAGCTTTCTTCAATCATACACACCACCTCAATTGACTCAACTTGAGCCTTCTCAATGGAATCTAGACGAATCTCCTTTGACGCTATACACCTATTCAACAAAGGAAGAAATGATAAATTAAAGAAGAATAGATAATTTTAAAGCTATATGTTATACCGAAAGCATAAATCTATAGTTTTGATTGGAACTCACCTTGCTAGTCCACCTAATTTATAGATGGCATTCCTTCTCTAGATCCACCAATTGATATTGGAAGTATGAACTAGTGAAATCAAATTTTGAAAATAGTAAAAGATCAATATAGAGTCCACACAACATAAACCAAAGAGTGCCCAAAAAATAGATATAGTTATGTATGTACCTGCATCATCTTGTGCCAATCATGTGATTTGAGACCATACAATTGATGTGCTCACTCTTCTTCTTTGTTATTGTAAATTCATCCTTTAATGAGTGTAGTACACCGGTTTGTGTACAAAAAGATGAAATTTGATTCTTGAGATTATTTTCCTCTTGCCTTATCAACCTCCATGGTGCCTTTAGTAAAAACCACCTTGTCATTGACTACCCTTGGCCATGCATTTTCCATGCATCCGTTAGGTCATCCCTTATTGCATGGGTGTCTTTTTTACCAATTAGATGGTCCCAAATCAGTGATGCCACATTCTTAAAAAGTGCATTGGATGCAGAAGATGATTTATTCTTAACTCTGTCTAATATGGTAGTTGACAAAAGATTGAGTACCTTTTCATGCCCACGGGTGTTGTGATGGGAGTCACCCTCCATCTCTCCACCTTTGCTCCACTAGCGTTAGAGGAGGCAAATGCCACATGGCTTCCCACTATGCACCTCTCATCACTATTAGAGAAACCTCTAATAGAGAATAATTAGGGTGGTTTGGAGGAAGATATCTATGATGTTCATCATACACCACTTTCTTTAGTGCATGTGCTTGTTTGGATACAAGTGATGGACCACAAATTGGACATGCATTATATCCTACAGTTGTGAGACCTACCAAAATGGCATGTAAGAATTGAAAGTTAATAGGGACATTAAAATACACTAGAGTTATAAATGAATCATTTGTGCATACTAAGATAAGAATCAATTTATGAGTACGACGTACCTGAGCACTATGTATAGCTCAAAAAATTATACAGATTCCATATCAAGATACCCTTAGCCATTGCATTACGACGACATGAAATTGGACGAGAAACATCATGCATCCTTATGCCTCTCCTTAATTGCTTGATCTCATCAATCAAGGGATCAAGGTATATATCCATATTCTTTACCTTGTGCTTCCTGGGCACGAGTAGTGTAAGCATCACATGACACTTCTTGATGGACATCCATGTAGGAATATTGTAATTCACAACAGCAATGGGCCATGTGGACCATGATGTAGACCTTAATCCAAATGTGACGTGGATGCCTATCTTTCTCCCCTAAAAAATTCCCTCCACTCCTTTGTTTAAGGGACTGCACTGACTCCATCCTTTCCATCAATCTAGCTCTATCACATTCATTTGTACTCTTTATATTCTTCTTCCCCTTCCCCTTCCTCTTCATCTTACTCTTACTCTTTCTCCTTGTTCATTGATACTACATGGCTATGGTGTGAGCTATTGAAGGTAATCTTCTCTTTTGCTGCTTAACCCTAATGCATTTGTTCTTCCTTCTGCTTCCTCTGCTTATTCCTCTTCCTCTTCCTCTTCTTCTTCCTCTTACTCTTACTCTTTCTCTTCCTCTTCCTATCATCACTCTACAAGTGTTTGTGTGACCTAATCAAGGTTTTCTTCTATTATGCTTAACTTAATGATTAAAAGAAAAAATAATGAGATTAGGGTTAAAGTTTAGAGTACTAACCTTCCTTTAGCTTCTTCTCCTTCTCCTTTTTGTGAGCATACTTCATGTGTATTGGTCTTTTGTATGTCTCTTATTTTTGGTAGATAGAGTTCATTAAATGTGTAACTAATCACTATTTTGCCATTTTATTGTGTAGGTCTTGCAGTAATCGTCTTCTTTAGCTTGACAATATAGAGGTAAGCTCTCTATTTCCTATATCAAGCTCTTTCATTATTGTACCCTTGGATTCTAGGTTTAGGTTAAGCTTAGTGCATTAAGCTCTAAACACACAGCTTATGCATTAAACTTTAAGCATGCACATTAAGCTTTATGCATGCTTCTTACATTAAGCTTTAAGCACGTGCATTAAGCTTTATGCATGCTTCTTGAATTAAGCTCTATGCATAGAGCTTAATGCATGCATGCTTCTTGCATTAAGCTTTAAGCATGTGCATTAAGCTTTATGCATGCTTCTTGAATTAAGCTCTATGCATAGAGCTTAATGCATGCATGCTTCTTGCATTAAGCTTTGTGCATGCTTCTTGCATTAAGCTCTATGCACTAATCTTAATACATGCATTAAGCTCTATGCATAGAGCTTAATGCATGCTTCTTGAATTAAGCTTTAAGCATGTGCATAATGCTTTAAGCACATGCATAAAGCTTAAAGAATGTGTGTTTTTTTCTCATAAATGTGTTACTAGTCACTTTTTTTCATCATATGTTTTGTAGGTCTTACATTGTTGTTTCCTCCTTCATCTTGACATTGTCGAGGTAAGCTCTTTTATTCGTATAATTGTTAATGCAAGCTCATTTTTATTACACCCTTGGCCGTCAAGGTTAGGGTTTAGCATAGTGCATATGGCTTAGCTTATTAATAGAGCTTAATGCATGCATGCTTCTTGCATTAAGCTCTATGCATCTAGCTTAATGCATTAAGCTTAATGCATGCATAGATCTTAATACATTAAGCTCTATGCATAGAGATTAATGCATGCATGCTTCTTGAATTAAGCTCTATGCATGCTTCTTGCATTAAGCGCTATGCATGCATGCTTCTTGCATTAAGCTTTAAGCATGTGCATAAAGCTTAAAGCATGTGCATAAATACTTAAGCATGTGAATAAAGCTTAAAGCAAGCGATTTTTTTCTTATAAATGTGTTACTAATCACTTTTTTTCATGTGATGTTTTGTAGGTCAAGGTAAACTCTTATATTCATGTCGTTAATGAATTTCTAAAAAATAATTTATATTTTTTTTTGGATTTTAGAGTATTTTTAGAAAATCAATATCTGATAAATGAAAAAAAAATTATAAAAAGTTTTAACATAAAGTTAGGTTTAGTTCTTATGCTTAACATTTATGTAAAAGATATACTATACATTATGTTTAAGTAGCATGAGATCATTCTCAGTGCAAAAATAAATTTTATAGTTTGGGTGAAGTGATAATAGATATGGGGAGTTATTGTAGGCCATTTAAAATTATTGTAAGCCATTTATTATGGGGAATTATTGCTCTATGCATAAGCCATATGCATAGAGATTTAGGCATAAGCCTTATGCATGTCATAAGCTCTATGCATAAGGCTTATGCATGTCATAAGATCTATGCATATGCCTTGTGCATGTCATAAGCTCTATGCATAAGCTATAAGCCATAATCTCTATGCATAAGTCTGATGACTAGAGCCTTATGCATAGAGCTTATACATAGAGCTCTATGCATGCCTAGATCTCTATGCATGCATAAGGTATACACATAATAGATTTGCTTTTTAAGTCCTCCTTATTCTACTATAAGCATGATATCCTCATTTTTATAATGTATTCTAGGCCCTATCCCCATATCATGTAGAGACTGAAGCAAAAAGTTCCCATCCAATCTATTATAAGCTTTATCAAAATGAAATTTGAAGAAGACAAAGTCCCGTTGTGTTTTTTGGGCATGATCAAACCCTTCCCCCCCAAAGGCTGATAATGGCATATAGAATAAACTCCCTGTAATAAACCCCTTTTGCTCTTTCCTGATCCAATCATTAAGATGCCAAGAAAGCCTTTGAGCTAGGACTTTGGCAAATATTTTGTATGCAGACGACATCATGGTGATAGATCTCCAATTGCACAAGTACTCCCTTGCATCGTTTTTGTGAATGAGCTTGAAAATAGAGCTTCCTTCCACATAGCTAGGAGCGGAGGAATTAACCCCCTTCTGAATATTTTGTAGAACTCACTAGGGAGCCCATTCCAACATGGGCTTTTACCATTTTTTAGTGAGTCAATTGCCCCCTCCATCTCTTCTGGCGAGAGGTCTCTCTCCAAGAGAGCTCTAAGGGAAGGAGGCATAGTCATTTTTAAAAAAAACTAGATTGAAGCACTCCAGTCCTTGCAAACAACTAGAAGGAGAATTAACCTTAGAGTGGGACCTTACTACTACATCCATATACACCAACGTGCAGATAAAGCACAAGAATGCAAGGAAGCAACCATCCCACCACCCCACGACCTTGCAAAATACAAACTCGAGAGCTCATCAGAGAGCCCCAAAACAAAACATTGTTCCAGCTTAGAAAAGAAAGCAAAAGGAACGTTAGGTGTAGTTCCATGATAGGAGTCCAAAGAGTTCCATAAAATAACATAACATGAGTCAAAGAGTTTACCTCCAAAAACACATCAAGATCTAGGTCCACTGGCAGGGATTCATCTCTGCCAAGGGTTGAAGTGGTTCCTCCCACACTCATACACATACCATGTGGTATGCAAGGAGGGGGCAATAAAGCCTAAAAAACTAAGCTTTCACTTCATAAAAGAAGAGGCGAGTTTCCCCAAACATTTCCTTCTTGAAGTAAAATGGATGGCTGAGCGTTCCAACATTCTTTTCCTAAAAGGGCAAAAGGGATTAGTAGACTGGTGTTAGTTAGGGAGTGAGAGGATACGTGTACTAAAAACAAACTGAGTACTTCGTACTTGACATTATTCTTGATCATTGAGCAAAATTTTGATAAGTAGACATAAACCTCCATATTGAGATTAAAATATGTTATTAGACACTTGAATTATCATATTGATCAGACATAATAAGTTGAAGTTAATCAACGCAGTAATCGACAATTTTCTATCAAATTTTTTTAAAAAAAACTACTCCATATAAGATTATTGAAATATTGAACACTTTCAAGAAACCTATGATTTGGCTTAATATATGCAAATAACATTATTCATACAAAAAAGATAACACTCAAACAAGTAGCCTCCTTGATAAAATTCTCAACCCAAGAGATATACAGAGTGATTAAGGTTGTCATTACTAAGGTTCTGAAATGGCTCCTCTCTGGCACATTTCTACCTTAGGAAAAGGTTTTTGGGGATGAAGAAAACCTTGACTTTTTGCTTTTGAGAAAGCAAGAAGCTTGCTTTCTTGACCACCCCATGTGATGTGGAGGGGGGTTGAGCACCTTCAGCGGAGGAGGAGGAGGGCGGTGAGGCGGTATCATGATTTGGGCCTGAGGTATCTTTGTGGTTGTGACAAACCTTGGGGCGAGGCGGTATCGTGATGTGGGTGCCTGCGTTTTTGTCGTCGTGGTTGTGAAAAACCTTGTTGCGACCGCCGCTGCGCATCAAGAGCAGGCAATTCGGAGGCAGGCCGTGCCTGTCTGTGTGCAAATCATTGCCACATTCCTCCCCATTGCTGGTTTCTTCATCCTCGAGTGGCGCTGTTGCTTCTCCTGCTTGGCATATATACAGAACACCACCACTTGCTTCCTACCCTAATTCCATATCATCAACCTGATCTCTTTCACCGTGCAGATTATCAAATCTTCTTGTCTCAACTTTCTCTGTAGATTTGGACCTTGCAAGCTCTTCATATCCTTAAACAAAGCACACATTTTCTTCCACCTTGGGTGGTAGCTCGGTGTTTGAGCTATGGTGGGATCAGATAAAGCCCTTGGGATAGCAAGCTGCAAATCATGACTCGAATCTCCTCCAGCATATTCAATCTGTCTTCTTGAGCATTTTTTCTTCTTGCAAAGCTTGTCACTGCCGTTGAGAAGAGCCTCCCAAGTGCTTTTAGAGTGTTTTCTTCTTCTCACTCTACCCATCCATGTGACCTCAGAAGAAGTGGGCTCCTCTGATATATAATCAGGGGGCTTCTTTTTGCCTACTACATTTGTAGGGATCATTGTGATGTTACCAGCATTGCCTTTGCTTCCATTGCTTGTGTAACCCTTCAATGACCTAGTTTTACTGGCCTCGAATGACCTAGATTCGTAGCCACGCCGCAGATCGACGTCGGACGGCAAGGCGCTCCCGGTTGATCGAAACACGCTGCCGCCACTGCCGCCTGCCCTTCTCAGCTCTCTCCCTGGGCTTGCAATATTGATGCAAAAGCCATTTGAAGAGTTGGGTCTTGGAGGACAGCATTTGGAGAAATGGTGGCCTTTAGAACTACCTGCTGCGGTGTTGCACGAAGCATGAAGCAGGAAACTCACGGTAGAAGAAGAAGAAGAAGAGATGCTGGGAGGGGATTGGTATGTGTTATAATGATGATGATATGTTCTATGGGCTAGAGAGAGAGGACGAGATCAAGAGTTGATGGGCTGATTGTGAGTAAGTTTGTTGGGCTTATAGTAGTAAGAGGAGCTACTACTACTGCAAGAGGTCCGGATTGGTGCAAGAGAAGGCCAGTCATCAGCAAGCTCTGCCATAGCCACAGTTAGAAGAGCATAATTAGAATAAGATACAGTATACACATTGGAACAATTTTAGCCTGTGTATAGAGAGAGAGAGAGAGAGAGAGAGAGAGAATTCTTTTATAAAGAAGAGTAGGAAATGCAGACATGGGGGGTACCCAGTGTTATTAAAGGCTAAACGTAGTTGCTTATAAAGTAACCTTTGATATAGACTAAAACATTCCGCATATTCACCCTCATGAAACCTTGGGAATACTCCCAAGTATCTTGTATGTACTCATGAAAGTTCCATTTCATGGTATCAAATCTCCTAGTTCACTTTATAGTCCAATAGACTCAATGCATCCTAGTTCACTTTATAGTCCAATTTACTTACATTTCTTTTCTACATGCTCACTTTGGAACACAATCACAAGATTCTACGACTTCTACTACTTTTCTACAATCACAAGGTTCTACTTTAACCATTTCTGTTCTCTACGTGTTCACTAAGCTTCTCCTTTTACATTTTTTACTTGTTCATTTACCATTTCTTTCTTACATGTTCACTTTGGAACATGATCATCCACACTGTCTTTTCTACTTGTTCACTACACCACATTTGAAAACACATGATATTGGACAAAACTTGTACGGAACACTAAAAAAAATAAGAACATATGAATTTTTATTGTGCTTTTGTATGCTTTTAATGAATGTGTCCATGTCCATAACCATGTACTAATGTCCTTGTGTACAAGCAAGCATGATGCCATTTGTGCAAGTGTCAATGTGAGTGAGTGAGTGTGAGTGAGTGTGTTGGTGTTGCTAAGGAAGGGAAAAGGGTGGGCAAGATGAAGTAAAAAAAGATGCAAGATGAACACACATAGGCACATGTACCAACATAAGCAAGTGTACCTTGCATCCATGCACAAACATATACATGATCAAATCATCCATGCACACTACATATACATGATCAAATCATGCATGCACACTACATATACATAATCAAATCACCATGCTAACTACATAAGTCAGATTCAAATCACCATGCACAAACATAATCACCATGCTAACTACATAAGTCAAACTCAAAAAAGTTTTATATGGTAATCCAACAAAATGAAAGATAAGTTAGGCTCTAAGAAATTGTATGAATGAGAATTGATTTTGAAAAAAGTGGTATATACCACCAAATTAAGAGTTTGCCCAACACACAATTACTTAAAGAGAAGACTTTTGAATGAGCATATTTTAGTGTTTCAACTATGACTCGTGGTTGTATCCCCTATGCTACTTCTGCATACCATGCATCCCTTATTGTGCTTTGTTTATTAAACTTTCTAGATTTATGATTAAAGGCTTATGTTTCACAATGAAAAAACTCCAATCACGAGAAAATAAAGTAAATCGATACGTGAACTTTTTAGCATGCATGGTGTTGAGGAGGACCTTAATATTGTTTGGTTTACCTTTTTTTTTTAAATATTCATGTGAAAAATTTCACTAAAACCAAAAGGTCTTGAAGTTGATGTTATTTTGATTCTCTAATGGTATGTCTTTACATTTCATAAAACAAGGATGCCAATACCACCTCTAGGCACACCATCATTACAATATTAGATGGTCTTAATGGGTAACTATAGCACTATTCCAAGGTAATGAATGCTATGAAAAGAAATTGTATTACAATGGTAGCAACTTAGCAAGCCTTCTTAACCTCAGCAAAATTTTCATGTGCTTTGCAAAATTTTGATATGGGCCACACATACTCCTAATGTATGCCACAAATACTAATGGTGGGTACTCTACTTAGATTCACAATGTTGATGTATGCCACAAATACTAATGGTGGGTACTCTACTTAGATTCACAATGTTGATATCTAGTTGTTTGCTTATGGAAGATCGTAAAGTGTTGCATATAGTCAACATCATTTTTTATGGTTGTTTTGTGTGTAATGGTTCCACTATATGATTTTTATCATTTGTTTCCTACGTGTTCGTGCTTGGAACATAATCATAACGTTCTACTTCAATGATTTCTTGTTTATATCGCAAGGTTCTTCTTTAACCATTTCTTTTCTACTCATTCACTTATCATTTCTTTCTTACGTGTTCACTTTGAATACAATTATAAGGTCCTAGTCATTGTCTGTTTTCTACTTGTTCACTTTCAACACAATTGGATCACACCATATTTTTTATTTTACTTGTTCACTTCAGACACAAATGGCACACACCACAATTAAAAACACATGGTATGGAAAAAAGACTCAGATGAAACTCTTAAAAACTATGTACCATAGAAATTCCTCTAGTTCTGAAAAAAGACTCAGATGAAACTCTTAAAAACTATGTACCATAGAAACTCCTCTGGTTCTTTTGTATTATTTTTACTAATGTGTGCACATCCATAAAGATGTACTAATGTCTTTATGTACAAGCAACATGCATGATACTAATCGCGTATGTGCCAATAAATGTGTGTTTGTGCATGTGCATGCATGCGTGTGTGTGCGTGCGTGCATGCATGCATGCATGTCGCTTAGGAAGGAAAAGTGGTGGTGAAGTGGAAAGGGATGTACATGCATATGCACCAACCTGTGCGAGGGTACCCTTTTGCATCCATGAAGAGAAAACATAGTCATGATCAAATCACTATGATAACTACATAAGTCAAACTCAAAAAATTTACATATGATAATTCAAAAGAATGGATATAAAGAAGTTAGGATCTAAGAAAATGTGTCAATGAGACTTGGATTTGAAACAAATGGTATAAACAAAAAAAATAAGAGTGTGCCTAACACATGATTCCTTAAAGAGAAGACTTATAAAAGAACAAATTTCATTGTGTCAACTTTGACTCGTGGATATGTCACCTAAATTATTTATTTAGGTGACACCTAAATAAACAACTTTGTTTCAACTTTGGGGTTATTTCAAGATCACGGTGTCTAGTTTTGTCCAGTTTATGTTGGACTGGGACAATGCTTGGAGAAAAAAATTGGGGGGGAAAGGTACTTCAAATGAGATCAAGCAACTAATAGAAAATATGCATGCACTCAGGTTAACCCAATATAACTTAAATTAATATAAATTAGTCTAATTAATCAAAATTAATAAAACATATGATGAAATGATTCAAAAATGATATTTTCATACTTATAGTGATTCTTTTTTTTTCATAGATGCACCCTTATAAGTACACTAGTCCCCATAGGTTTTAGATTATTTACATCAAAAATGTAATTTCACTAATTAGATTATTAATATTTACAAGCCTTCTGCTAGCCCGGAAGAATTTTGAAAAAGAGATTAGTAAAAATCCAACCATTGGATATTCAATTTTGACTAACCACCACGTTCTACTAATGTCTCACTATCTATCACTCTTTTGATCTATAAGATTGAGCATTTTAAGTGGTAGTTATTGTGGGTGCAAAAGTGGCATATATTATAATGTTTTAAAGACCTTAAAATATTCAAAGAAAATATACAAATAGTTTATAATTTTCTAAAAAAATCAAGTAAAGCTCTATATTATGTGAAGATCTAAGGTCCAAAGTGGGAATCTCATATGAATTTTTATATAAAAGATATTAACATTTTTTGGAATCAGTCCAAATTCGGGACATGGTGTGTACATTGACTTTGTACCTAAGGAAATGAGGACTTTTGGCTATGTAATGCTTAATCACATTATGCAACTATATTCCCAACTTTGCATGTGATGTTCCAAAAAAGAACTTGAAAGGAAATTCCTTCGTTAGCTAGGAGAGATTGGCCACAAAAGGTAAACAAATGCCTGTTTTTTTACTATTTACAAGGTGCTCGAGTGGACAAAACTGGGCACCCTGATTCTGCAACCACGTCACCTAAATTATTTATTCTCTCCATGCCTTGCATCTCTCATTACGCTTTATTGGTTTAACTTTGCAAATTTGTGATCTATACTTTCTTGGGTCCATATTATACAACAAAGAAACTTTAACCTTTACAACATTTATGAGCAAATAGAGTAGTGCCATATGTGAAATTTTTAGCATCCATGCGTTGAGAAGGGCCTGATGATTTTTACTCATACAATCTTTTTATATTCATCTCAAATATCTCATTTGAAACCTAAAAGAAAGCTGAAGTTGTTTTCATTCATTTATGGTATTTTGTGAGCAAATAGAGTAGTGCTATATGTGAAATGTTTAGCATATGTTGAGAAGGGCCTTATGATTTTTACTCATACAATCTTTTTATATTCATCTCAAATATCTCATTTGAAACCTAAAAGAAAGCTGAAGTTGTATTCTTTCGTTTATGGTATGTCTTTTCGTCAGCATAGCCTTGCTAACATGGGAGAAATCATTTTCTCCCACACACATAGCGATGGAGTACACATGTACACATGAGCATGGAGTAATAGGCATGGATCAATAACAAGATAAAAGGTGCAAGATAAACATACAAGCATAACAACATAACATCACAGTGTATTCCATATCCATGTGTCACATATTGTCTGTCCAAGAATCATGTACATACCATAGTCATGTCCAATTTGCATACAAGAGGGGATTTATATAGCCATCCAACCATGTGACTCTTGGGATACCCATGTGACTATTGGGCTACCCATTTGACTATTGGGCTCTCGTAACCTCCACAAGATCCTAACTCCTCACTAGCCCTCTTGTAAAACGACTTTTTCATATGAAATCTTGTAATAACCAAATCCCACAACTCATTAACCTAAGCTAATTCTACTAATGTTAGGGGATGTTCACACCAAAGCTAATACCAAAATGCTAGCGGGTGTACACACCCATCAATACCTCTCTTCCCCTTTGTTTAGTTGAGAGTGTACTATATCCTATCAATGCCAACAAGTACATCATGAAAATCTATAAATAAGTGGATGCTAGAAGGTACAATCCAAGCCATTTCAAGTCATACAATATATCATGTAGAACCACAAAGCTGATGGTAGACCAAGGAGATGGTGGAAAGATGATTTTCACCAACTTGATGAAGTCCATAAGTATATGATGATGAGAAGAGTCTCGTCCATGGGCACTCAAGTGTGCTACCGTCTGTGTCGATGTAGCCACCTGCTTGTGCTCCATGTGTCTGGGAAGTGAGCTTTATCTCTGGAAGTCCACAAAGTGAGTCCTCCCTTGGATCCTAAAGTTACAACATCTAACAAGTAACTGCATTCCAGAAATCATTACATCATTTTTCTTATGCTTTTAATATTTCCATTTTGGTTTATATTTTGTTTGTTCCTTTTCCTTATACAGACAACTCAGTAGTAGGGACCTCACTGAGGTTTTCCTTTGGACCTCACGCCTTCTCACACGGAGTCCTACGGGCGTCTTAACAGGTATCTCAGTGACCTTTCCCCTCAGGCTTTCATACCTCTTTATCTAGGACTTATAGGTGACTCAGTAGGTATCTTCAATTGGGCTTCCTCCACACCTCGTGCCTTCTCACTGGGTCTTATAGGCATCTCGGCAGTATCACTGGTGAAAGACTCTTTCTTTGGCACTCATGCCTCATTTCAAGACTTACAGGGTGACGTGGTCGGGACCTCACATGGGCTTCCTCCGGACCTCCTGTCTTCTCACTGGGTCTTACAGGTGTCTCGGTAGTATCCCAGCTAAGCGTCTTCCTGACCCTCTCATGCTTCATTCTTTCAATATTTATATCATTTTTCCATTAACACAATATTTCGAGACAATAATTCAAGAATTGGTCAATTACTTACCATTCAAGTTCATCAGGTTATCCACCCTTAGTTTCCCACGGTGGTGAAGGATGCGTTCCACATGTACTCCATGTACTAGGCATAGATGAGCTGGATCATCAAAGCCAACACGTCGTATGCCATATGTGTTCTTCTTTTTCTCTCCATTTTTAGAGTTTGATTTGATCTAAGCCCTGCAACTAGTGCACCACACTAGAGCAAGACCAAGTGTGATCCCAACAAGAAGATCTTGGTGCAATACCAAGGTTCTTTTCGTTCACACACAAGGCTGAATGATTGATCTTAACTTTAGTGTTCATTTTAAAAAAAACCTCTTGGTTATGTGTATTTCTCGTGCATGGAAAGAAATTATTCAAAGGTACCCAAGGAGTCATAAATAACTGTACCATTCTCAATTACATGAGGGTCATCATCAAGTAGCCAATGTGCAGCATCGGCCATGGCTACATCTACATCAAAGAACACATCATCATCATCCTCAAAAACTATGTTAGGGATAGCATCCAGTTGCCCATGTGCATCATTGGCCATGTTTACATGTCTCTAGGTCTAAACACTTGATGACTTCTCGGGCTAGGAACTGCATGAATGCTGGAGACTGCCCTGAGTATAAAGCACCGAGGAGAAGACATAGAATAGATAAGACATGAACAAGAAATTTTTCATGGTCATAAAGTGCTTAGAGCACTTACAGAACAAATTGGTTGAGGAATCTCGACTCTTTAAGAGAATAACAAAGAGATGTACCCAAAGGTACTGCTCAATCTGTCGTAGAATACACTATTCGATCTTTCGAGCCATCTACATCCTTAATAAGGTGAGGGAGATAGTAGCTGCCAGCATAGTTCTCTTGGAATTATTACACCATGGAAAACCTCTAACTTTTAATGGGGAAGAGAAGGAACGCAATAAGGATGTAGTCAACACTTTTTTCCAAAAGTGGGAGGATTTGCATCAATTGCACCAAACTTCAGAGAAGATATGCATGCTTGAAGCAAGCTTAACTCTCGGAGGTAAAGCATATGTGGTGGATGAGCTTGGAGCCCGGAACTCAACCTACTACGTGGGATGAATTTGAAAGTGCGTTCATGAAAGAATTTCTTCCTAAGAATGAGATGGATTAAATTGGGAAGCGTGGGACAATTATGAGATGAGAAATCTCACGTTGACTTAGTACATCATTATAAAGAAAACAATCTTAAGCTGAAAGGAATGGACGACTTTCAAAAGATTCATGGATTTACACAACAACACAAAGCAACTATAGACGCGCTTGATAGACGCGCAAAATAGCGGGCGCGTCTATAGGCGTTGCTTGAATAGAGAATTTACGGACGCGTCTAGCAGCCGCGTCTAATAGCGCGTGTATTTGCACGTGTATTGATGTGTCTATTAGGGCGTCTACACTGAGAATCTAACATTGCGTCTAACAACACGTCTATGTACGCGTGTATTAGCGCGTCTATGTACGCGTGTATTAGCGCGTCTATTAGTGCGTCTACACTGAGAATTAGACGCGTATTTAGACGCAAAATAGAGAGTACAAAAAGTGAGATTTTGGTGTAGGCTGGTAAATGTACATCACTGCTTTCCAAAAATTGCCCATGATTGCCAAAGCACATAATTTTAACAAAAACATCAATGCTTTTTTGCAAACCCACATATACAAAAAATAAGTGAGGTGAGGAGAATGAGACAATATGTAAAATAGTTTAGCCAATATCAATGATGGGCTATGGTTCAATCTCGTCCTCAATGAGATCAACCCTTGCCAAACTATCTACTTCAAAATCCAACCAACGGTTTAGATCTACAAATACATTCAACCCACTACTACTTGTGCTACTCATGTGCTCATCGAAATCAGCATCACCAATGGTAGGCTCGTCCTCACGGGGGTAATGGCCTCAATATCTGTATCTCCTATCTCATGATCATCCTCCTCTCTCGTATCACGGTCATCATCACCTCCATGGCCATGATCATCCTCCATACGCTCCATATTCGTAAATGTACTATACATCACTTTGGAACGTGGCATAATAGGTATGACATGCCACCATCTGTTATTATCCACCATTGGTTGATAGACAACCTAATTCAAACACAAAAACAATCATGTTATTTTCCTTGCATCGAAGGTATCAAATATTTAAAAGTGAGTACTTTTATATGTGTGTATAGTACCTGTTCACATTGTTGCGGTAGTACTAGTGTGTCCTTCTTACTTTGCCAAAAATTTGTGGAGTCAATAGTTACAAAGCCACTTGCATGGCGTTTGATTGTTGCATTAGGGCCTCTTTCCACCGCGTCCTTAAACCACTTTACATCCAAAACATACACAAAGAAGCGTCGAAAGTCAAGCTTAATAATATTTGGATTATGCCACAATAATCATCCATGGCTCCATTGGCTCCCTCAAAGCTAGCAATGACGCCGCAATCTTGTGTGTTTCTCTTATCATCAATCCGTTGTGTTCGAAAATGCTTGCCCTGACACCATATAGCATTGAACATAGTGCACTACACCAAGACAAAATCAATTAAATAAGCAATCTAAATTATTGAAAGCTCCTAACTTATGCATAACATTCTATATACCGACCTTGCTCATGCATCCCCTAGCATACTCCCATTCTTCCATTGTGATATGCATCCCCTCGTCTTTCTCTGCTTTCTCCATTTCGTCAAGTAGCCAATCCGCATGAATATCCTTTGGAAGTGCTCTTAGATACTGAGGGTATGGCACACGAGATCCGTGGTGTGTACGAAAGAGGGCCCTTTCTTCTTGTCTTCTTGCCTTCGCATCCTCGTATCTTGTCACCCATCTTTTCATCACATCACTATTAAGCACGCAATAGAGGTTGATATTATTAAGCAACTCTGTGTCTATTACTTTGTTGCATCCTTTCCCTTGAGGCACAATAGAGGTCATCCTTAGGTTTTCATCATCTCTCCATAGTCGTGGGAGAGCTATCCACATCAACAAGAAACTCAGAAATATATACAAGTGACTCTTGTATCAACCAACCCTCGGCCATGCTACCTTCGGGTCTTGCATTTTGTCTCACGAAAACCTTCAAGGTCTTCATGAAGCGCTCGAGGAAGAACAACCATCGTGCATGTATAGTACCGCATATAGCAATCTCATCCACTAAATGCACTATGAGATGTAGTTGGCTTGTGAGAATAGAACGTGGAAATGTCTCCTCCACTAAACAAACCACCTCCACTGACATAACTCGAGCATTCTCAAGCGTGGTGGGATCTATTTCCTTTGAGCTCACATACCTGGAAATGAAAAAGTACACCATATTAGCAATATGAACACCTTGCATGGAGCATTGATACGCATCACATTTTGTATCATGTAAAGTACCTCACAAGCTCGCCCATCTTGTAAATACAATCTTTCACGTCTTCGATGCACTACGAGAAATGCTAGTAGGTAGTATGAACTAAACACATGAGGAATGGTTGATTAGTTGCTTCTAATTCACTCACAAGTTTGAAAGGAAAAAGATATTATGCACATAAAATACTTACTTGGAGCATCTTGTGCCAATCATGAGATTTCAAGCCATATAATTGCTCCACACCTCTTTTCTTGCTCTTTGTAAAGGCCCCCTTCAAACACCTCATGCATCCAGTGGGAGTACGAATTGTAGTAATAGCACGCTTCACCGCGACCATCTCTAGCTTTGATAACCTCCACGGTGCATGAGGTAAAAAAACACGCCCATTTGGTCTCTCTTGTGGCCAAGCTTCACGCATCCTCCCTTTGGTACGTAGATCCTCCCTTATGCCTACGGAATCTTGTGTCCCATTCAAATGTTCCCAAATGGTAGATGCCACATTCTTGAAGATATGCATGGGATCAAGCAGGTGATTGATCTTGAGGTGGGACCAATATGGTAAACGATAAAAGATGGAGTATCTAAACAAAAGCTGGTGTTAGCGGCGGGCAATCTTTATTTCTTGCCAATATAGCACACAATAGTTACAAACCCTTACCGGCTCTCATACCAAGTGGTGGAGGAGTCATGGAACCGTCCCAAATTCGCATCCAATCTCCCGCTGTGAGTGATTGTGGGAGGACTTCATTCCAAGAGGCAACATATCTAGGATGATCAGGTGGGAGAAATTGATGGTGATTCTCATAGATGACCTTATTCAATGCGTCTGCCCACGCCATGAGGCAACAAGCGAAGGACCACAAACAGGACATGCATGGTAACCCGATGTAGTGAGACCTGAACAATAGACGCAATTAAGAGTTGAAGGTGGGTTTAGGGTGTCACATCCTTTGCCTACTCATAATTAGAAGTGCAATGCTTACCTGAACACTCGCCATAGCCTGGGAAGTCATGCATCGTCCACATCAAGATTGCTTTGCAGTTGAAGTCTCGTGGAGGGAGGCCTGCTCACATCATGCACCTCGATACCTCTCCAAAGTAGGGTGGTTGCAAGATCAGGGTGCCCAGTTTTGTCCACTCAGGCACCCTGTAAACAGTAAAAAAACTGGCATTTGTTTACCTTTAGTGGCTAATCTCTCCTAGTAAATGAAGGAATTTTGTTTCAAGTTCTTTTGTTGGAACATCATATTCAAAGTTGGAAATATAGTTGCATAATTTGATTAAGCATTAGATAGTCAAAAGTCCCCATTTTCTTAGGTACAAAGTCAATGTATACACCCTGTCCCAAATTTGAACTGATTCCATAAAATGCTAATATCTTTTACATATAAACTCATTTGAGATTCCCACTTTGTACCTTAGATCTTCACATAATATGGAGCTTAACTTGATTTTTCAAGAAAATTTTAAGATATTTGTCTATTTTCTTTAAATATTTCAAGGTCTTTAAAGTGTTATAATATACGCCACTTTTTGTACCCACAATAGCTACCACTTAAAATCCTCAATCTTGTAGATCAAAAGAGTGGGTAGATACTGAGACATTAGTAGAATGTGGCGGTTAGTAAAAATTACAAATCCAATGGTTGGATTTTTAATGATCTCTTTTTCAAAATTCTTCTAGACTATCAGAAGGCCTGTAAATATTAATAATCTAATTAGTAAAATTACATTTTTGATGTGAATCATCTAAAACCTATAGGGACTGGTGTACTTGTAATGGTGCATCTATGGAAAAATAAATTGGATCACTCTAAGTATGGAAAGATCATCTGTTTATCATTTCATCATATTTTTGATTAATTTTGATTAATTAGACTAATTTATATTAATTTAAGTTATATTGGGTTAATTTAAGGACAAGCATATTTTCTATTATTTGCTTGATCTCATTTTAAGTACCTTGCACCCCAAAATTTGCTCTCCAAGCATTGTCCCAGTCCAGCATAAACTGGATAAAACTGGACACCCTAATCTTGCAACAACCCAGTATCTCTAGCTCGTCAATCAAAGGCTCCAAATAAACATCAGGATTTTTGACTTTATGTTTCCCTAGAACTAGAAGGGATAACATAACATGTCCTTTCTTAATTGCCATAGAGGGTGGAAGATAATAATTCACCAATATCACTGGCCATACACTGTAAGAGGTGCTTTTGAGACCAAATGGGTTCACACCATCCATACCCAATCCAAGTCTCAAGCTCCTAGGTTCTTCCTTGAAGCTTGGCCATGTGTCTTCAATATGCTTCCACGCAAGAGTGTCTGCGGGAGTTCTCCACTTGCCATCGGTTTATCGATGGGAGGAATGCCATGACATGAGCTCTGCAATGGATTTGCACTTGAACATATGTTGGATGCGAGGGATTATGGGAAAATGTCGCAGAATCTTACGAGGCACATCCAAAGTTTTGAGATCTGGTCTATATCTTGCCTCTCCACAAGTAGGACACTCTCTTGCATCCTTATGTAGTCCACGAAACAAAACGCAATCATTAACGCATGCATGGATGCGCTTGTAATCTAATCCTCCAAGAGAGGTCACATGTTGCCTTGCCATATCTCTTGAGGTCAGTAATTTATTCTCCCTTGGAAGCATTTTACACAATAGCCTGCACGTGAAGACCATAAATGAGGAAAAGCATTTGAGTAATTGACCCACTAGCATAATTCACCATGTTTGCAAAATAGACTTTAAAGCTTACTTGAGTAATGCATTCAAACTTGCATTGCTCCATCCATAGATGGTTTGCAAGTTTAGTAACTCAAGGGAGGCACGTAGAACAGAGAATGTGCAACCCTCAAACAGTGGAGTCGATGCTGCGGTAAAAAGATCGTCCTGCTCCATGCTATCATCCCTCCCTTCAGATTGATGGACATATAAATCCCGCACCATATCATCAAACACCTTCTCCTCCACCGCTTCATGATGTAATGGTGGAGGGCTACTATCACCATCATCACTCCATGCATCCGTAACGATCCTTGCTGAAGATCCCACCTCATATCGCTGACGCTTTGCCTCCTCCACGACGAGCATAGGGCAACATATGCGGGTGTGGCACTGCATCCTGTATCAAATTAAAACGGGATCATAACTCAAATATATGAACACCCATAGGTATCTCAATCAACCTTAACTCTTTAACACTTACCATGTTTATGGTCGCATCCCATTCTCCATACTTTGAGATGTGATTGAGTGTAATCCTGCGTGCACGATACATGTTTCCTCGACATCGATCACATATACATTTGATTTTTTGCTCCAACCACATTTCGCGAGACGGTGGATACGGAGAGATTCATCCTCACTGGAGCTACTTGTTGAAGATGAAGACATCCTACAAATAAACAACCCTAAAAAATTGCTCTTGTATCAAATATTTAATCTAAAAACTCCGTGTGACGCGTCTATTTGCGAGTCTAAAACCACGTCTGTTCTGTGTAACACACGTTTATACGCGCATTTACACGCGATTATAGACGCGATAGTAGACACGATAGTAGACATGACATTAGACGCTTCTGTAAACGCAATTTTCATTTTCAAACCTACTTTTAGCGCGCTTGCTTTTCTTCACATACTTTTAACGCGCTTGCTTTGCTATTAACAGATTCACAGCCTAGCATCCACACTTATCTTCAAGCACCCACACTTATCTCCATGCTTACACAGTCATCTCCAAGCACACAAGAGAAGAGGGTAAACAAGGAAGAGAAGAAAGAGAAGCAAAGGGTGAACAAGGAAGAGAAGAAAGAGAAACAACTTTGAAGAAGGACAAGAAGCTTCCATACCTCTATCCAAGGTAAGTCTCTTTAGGGTTGATCTTCTTTTTTGATCTTCTTTGAAAGTTGCTCTCGTTTGATTCGTCCTTTGCTCTCTTTGAAAAAACGACTGTTTTTGTACAACAACTGTGTACGTCGGACGGAATGCATGTCCTTTTCATCTTTTTGAATAGTATGTCTGTCACAACGCGACTATAGACGCATCTGAGAAAGCGTCTAAAAGCGTGTCTATAGACGCGTCTACTCTGTGTTGGAAACAGGTAGCTGCGTCTATAGACGCGCTGTTAAACGCGTAGATAGACGCTATTTTTTTTTTTGCTTCTTTTTTTTTCCCTCCTCTCTTTTTCTCTTTTTTTCTCCTCTCTTTTCCTCTCCTTTCTCCTTGCAACCGGAATCTTATTATAGGATAGATTGTGGAAGAGTAGAGAATTCACAAAATTGATTCAACCATAAAAACCAATGCTTTGTAAGCTTCAACTAAATCAAATTAATTGAAATTCAAACACTTAACAAAATTAAAATACTTAGCTCAATAGACCATGCTGGGTGCAATCTTCCCCCCCTTGTGCGTGGCCTTCCCCACACAAGGGTATTTAATTAGCTTTTCAAAAATAGGCCATAGCCCCCAAAATATACAAAATGTGCTTTTAGAGAGCACGGCACTCTTCTTTTACAAAAATAGAGTGTCTAATCTTGGGACTAGGGTAAAGCCATAGGCTTTAATAAATTCCACATTATAAATGTATTTTTCCTAAAGTTCAAAATGGAAAAATCATTTGCTAAGGTTGCAAGAGCTACTATGCTTGCCAAAAATTAAATATGATGAACCAAGACATTTCTTCCAAAGTAAACTCTTCATTTTCCATAGTCTTCATCACCTGAAAATATAAGCCCAATTAATATTTAAATTAATCCCACAAATATTAAACAGGCACAAATCATAACCAACTCATGACTACCAGGCGTAAGTACCCCAAGAATCACCCTGCCATATGAACCTAACTGAAATAATCATAGATGGCCCCAAACGTACGTCACTATACCGCACGTATTAATATTTATAGTGGTGTCACCCACGATATTAACCTAGCTGGCATGACGCAAGAGTAACCCAGGCGTCCCCAAATTACTTAAGAGAGGATAAATAATATTTTTCTAGAGGACTTAAAATATATTCTCATGACATCCCTCTTGCTTGAGTTTGCAATTGTCCTCAATTGCGGATTTAATGGGTTTGAAAAGAATGAAGAATTTCAAGGTAAACTCGAAAAAATCTCTCAAGCATCCATTTAGCATCTTCTTGAGTATGATTCTTGAAAGTCAAAAGATACTTGAAGTATTGATTACCTGTTCTTGTTGTTGTTATCTCTTGATCAATGATAGCATCAGGAACTAGTACTTCTTCCTCTCCTTCAATAAGAGGTGGTTCCTCATATGTTGGGTGAGTAGGAAGTGTTCCTCGAAAGGGTTTCAAGAGATGGATATGAAAAGAATTGAGGATATTCCAATTTGATGGAAGCTCTAGTCTATAGGCCACATCATTAATCTTTTGAAGGATTTTAAATGGACCATAATATCTAGGCGCTAGCTTAACTGCAGGGAACTTTTCCACACTCTTTAATCGCCGTTTTTCAATTCTCAAAAGTACATAATCACCTTCTTGAAATGAAAAATCTTTACGCTTCCTATTTGCTTGAGATGTATACTTCTCTTGAGCTCTTGCAATACAATCACGCACTTGAGATAAAATGCGATCAAAGTCTCTAACATATTGGTTGGCAGCTTCAATCTTATGGGAGAGTCTAGTAGCCGGAATAGGCAAAGCTCTACCATAGATAATCTCAAATGGTGCTCGACCAGTAGTAGCAGAATAAGGAGTATTATTATAAGCAAATTGGAGTAGGTGTATGTACTTATCCCATGCACTAGGTTGCTGGGAAACATAGGCTCTAAGCATATCTAGGATAGTGCTATTTGTGACTTCGGTCTGTCCATTCGATTCCGGATGGAAAGCCGTGGAAAAATCTAACTTAGTGCCTAAGTTTGAGAAAAGAGCAACCCAAAAGTGACTACAAAATTTAGAATCTCTATCAGAAACTATCACTTTGGGTAGTCCATGATGAACAAATATTTGCTTGACAAATATGTTCGCGGCTTGCTGAGAAGTTAGTGTCTTTTTACATGGAATGAAATAGGCTTGCTTACTAAACCTGTCCACTATTGTCCAAATCATGTCATGATGACTCGAAGTAGTAGCAAAACCAGTAATGAAGTCCATAGACACTTGTTCCCATGGTCTATCAGGAATGGGTAGAGGCATAAGCAATCCTAAAGCTTTACCTTTGTAGCTTTTAATTGCTTGGAAAATGTTACATTCAGCTACAAATTTAACTACATCATTCTTCAAATGAGGCCAAAAGAATTCTCGAGAAACTACTTGAAGTGTTGCGGAAACTCCTCTATGTCCCACAAATGGTGGTTGGTGCATCTCTTCCAAGACAAGTTGTCTATAAGGTTTAGTAACACACAATCTTTTCTCAAAGAAAAGATAGCCATCATTATGAGAATAACTTCCTTGAGGTGTCCAATTGTTTTCACGCAATTTGATCCATATTTCAGAAAAATCTGGATCAACTTCATAAGTTCCTTTCATAAGTACAAATGGTTCACTTTCAATAATGGAAATGTTGATAATATTTGGTCTTCGACTCAAAGCATCGGCAACAACATTTTCTTTTCCAGGTTGGTATTCAATCATAGGTTGGAAACTTTGAATGAAAGATGCCCATTTGATGTGCCTATCTGAAATAAGGGGTTGCGAAAGCAAATGCCTAATGCTTTGTTGATCCGTCTTGATAAGAAATTCAGAACCCATTAAGTAATGCTTCCAGATTTTCAAAGCATGCACTACTGCTGCTAATTCCTTGTCATATGTGCTATAATTTTGCTCTGCAGGCTTAAGCTTTCTACTCTGATAAGCAATAGGATGGTTGTCTTGCATAAGAACAGCTCCAAATCCTTTGCCACTAGCATCAGTTCACTACTATAAAGAATGGTCTTTGAAAATCAGATAGTGTTAGAACTGGTGCTTGTGTTAAAACATCCTTCAGTGTTGCAAAAGATTTATCTTGCTTTTCAGTTTAATTAAAATTTGTAGCTTTCTTAAGGAGTTTAGTCAAAGGATGAGCAATATAAGCAAAATTCTTGACGAACTTCCTATAATAACTACATAGGTCAAGAAAAGATCTAAGGTCATGTATGTTCCTAGGCTTAGGCCAAGAAGCTATACACTCAATTTTCTTAGGATCTACACGAATCCCTTCAGCCGATACTATATGACCTAAGTATTCAATCTCTTTTTGAAAGAAAGAACTCTTTTCAGGATTGACATACAATTCATTTTCTCTCAAAAGGTTGAACACTTGTTCCAAGTGTTGTTCATGCTCTTGTCGATCCTTGCTGAAAACAAGAATGTCATCAAAGAACACTATAACAAAACTTTCAAACTTAAGGAATATACGATTCATCATATGGCTGAAAGTAGCTAGAGTCAAACCAAATGGCATAACCAAAAACTCATAATGACCAGTTTGTGTTCTAAAAGCTGTCTTGAAAATGTCAGATTTAGTCATGCGAACTTGATGATACCAAGACTTTAGGTCAATCTTGCTAAAGACCTTTGATCCTCTAAGCTTGTCAAGAAGATCATCTACCCTAGGAATAGGATATCTGTTTTTGACAGTAATCTTATTCAATGCACGGTAGTCTACACACATTCGGAAAGTTCCGTTCTTCTTCTTAACAAGAAGGATTGGAGCTCCAAAAGGTGAACTACTAGGTCGAATAAGGCCTCTCTCTAGCAAGTCTTCGATTTGGTTTTGGATTTCTTTTTGCTCTAAATTGTTGACTCTATAGGGATCTTTACAAGGCGGAGAATTTCCAGGCAATAATTCAATACTATGATCCTCAGGCCTATACTTAGGTAATCCTGGAGGTAGATCTTCCATAAAACAGTCACTAAATTTGGAGATAAAAAGATCAAACTTTGGACTTTTGGATGTGTCAAACGCAGCATCAAGCTGCTTAACCCATACCATATAAGTCTTCTCTCTTTTTCTTAGAGCTCTCTTTACTTGAGTGTGACTCAACAAAGGACTCATTTAGAGCTCTCTTTACTTAGAGCTCTCTTTACTTGAGTGTGACTCAACAAAGGACTCATTTAGAGCTCTCTTTACTTAGAGCTCTCTTTACTTGAGTGTGACTCAACAAAGGACTCATTTCTCCTTTGACTAGACATTGGAGGAAAATATTTTCATTGTCCTTTCTTAGATAAATGCTATGAGTGTCATAGTCTATAATAGGGTTGTACATGTGTCTCCAAGGCATACCCAAAATTATATCTACCCCTTGTAAAGATGCAACTAAGAAATCCCTCTTTTCTGTTAAAGGCTTGATGCATAAATCCGAACCTTTCACCTCTTGCATGCAATTATACTTTGTTCCAGTAAATGCTGCTTTGACTTTATAGTGCGTAGGTGAAGAATGAAGATTTAATGCTGTAAGTGCCTTTTCATAAATGAAATCATGTGTACTACCATCATCATGCAAAATAACTTCTTCATATCCATTTATTGTTCCTTTTATTTTAAGCAAAGAATGAACATGAGGTTTACCTTCTTGTTCTGAGTAGTCTGGATCGGAATTACCCTCTTGCTTGAATGATTCTTCTTCATGGTCATCTTCTTCAATCATATTGACTCGAGCGGCTGCTGCTCTGCTGGTGTCAAACTCTTGGTACGCTCCGGACAATTCGGGGCTATGTGTCCTTCTTTGTGGCACTTGAAACATTTGATAAGAGGTGCCTTCGATTTTCCACCATTGACTTTCTTATTGGTACTCATGTTGCCCTTAACCTCGTCCTTGCCTTTGTCATAACCTGGTTTATACATCTTCTTTGGAGCATAAAAAGATTTAGTAAATGGTTTAGAAGAAGTACCCTCATGTGCTTTAATCTCTTTAGGAAAACCATTTTTGCATTCGGAATTAGTTGCCAAACATATTGCAGTAGATAGTGAATGAGGTCGAAACATATTCACATCGGCCCTAATGGTAGATCTAAGGCCCGAAATGAATTTCCTCTTTTGGTCCTTCTCGCTGACTCTCTCTACAACCTGCACTTGTAATAAAGTATTCCAGAACTTTTCTACATACTGTGACATAGTTTCCTTTTCAATTTGATGCAAAGTGTCCCATTGGTGCCTAACTTTAGACTTGAATTGTGAGGGTAAAAAGTGCTTTTTAACCAGCCGTTGAAATCTTTTCCAGGAATCTGGCTTGTCACGACCTTGCTTTATTACACTCCACCATAAAGCTGCGTTGTCTACCAAATGATTGACTGCACATTTAATTTTATCACTCTCTGAAAAATTTTCTCCTGAAAAATAGTCATCTAGTTGACTAAGCCAAGCTAGAATGACCCTAGTATCCTTCTTTCCGTCATAATTTTGAAATGTGAAAGCTTTCCGACTAATCTTGGATTCTTTTTGGACCTTTGTGCTTGCAATGTAGCATTTACAGCCCTTTGGATAGTGTCATCTTCGTCATCAAAAGATAGTGAAGAGGCACGCTTGCATCTACGACTCGTGAGCTGTCTCTCCAATTCAATACACTTCTCTCTCTCTTCTACAATTTGATGTTGTAAAGAAAGGAGTTGCTCTTGAATTGATGGCGAGATCTCGGGGGGTCCACCTTAAAAAATCACGTGTATCACATGCGTTCAAAGGCATATTTTAAAACCCCTCTGTAACCTCTTTTTCCCTATTTTATGCATACCTCCTGTTACTTTTGTGGTATATTATTATAACCCTCTTGTTTTTTTAAAATTTTAAGCTTATACATTTTTCTCCTCCATCCTGTAGATTTAAGATCTTCAAAACGTAAAGATTGGTATTATGGACTACGTCATAGGAAAAATTGATAAGACTTTGGTATCTTGCATAGGTCATTGCATTTCAAAGAATGCCCTCATGTTACGTGCATTCCAAAAAGTTTAGAGTTTGCTTATCTTGACCCTCTCATGCAGCGTACGGCTGCATGTTGGGTACGGCTGCGTACCCAACATTAGTGCATTCCAAGAGATATCTCCCTAAGAAGAGATATCATGCCTTTGAAAGAGTACCACACTTGGCATACATGTCCATGAGCAATGGGTTTATGTCCCCTTGTTTGCAGCTCCAATAGCCACACAGGCATTTCAGATGCAGATATACACATCATCACAGAAAGATGCGTTCAAAGCAGTTCCGTTCTTGCTTAACTTGACCATATCTCCAAAGTGCACTCCAGGAGACAACATCCCGAGAACGGAGCTTATCGAGTACACGTCACCGAAGATGGCTGGTCATCCCAAATGTCTAGAGCTAGCAGGACTCTGCTCCATTGCTGTTGACTTTCCTAAAATGAGAGTCGCTGCTGATTTACCAATGTATCTCAGACCATCTAAGTATCTGTTACATCCTAAGAATGGAGCTTATCAAGCATGTCTCGTGCCTTTGAAAGAGCACCACAACTGGCATACATGTCACCGAAATTGGCTCGTCATCCCAAGTGTCTAGAACTAGCAAGACTCTGCTCCAATGTGCATGTCGTCTTTGCTGACATGTCACCGAAGATGGCTTGTCATTCCAATCTGCATGTCGTCTTTGCTGACATGTCACCAAAGATGAGTATCATCCCAAGTGTCTAGAGCTTGCAAGATTTTGCTCCATTGCTGTTGACTTTCCTAAAACGGGAGTCGCTGCTGATTTACCGACGTATCTCAGACCATCTAAGTATCCAGATTTTATGGAAAAAACTGATACATCCTGAGAATGGAGCTTGTCAAGCATGTCTTGTGCCTTTGAAAGAGCACCACAGCTAGCATACTTGTGACCGAAGATGGCTAGTCATCCCAAGTGTCTAGAGCTAGCAAGACTCTGCTCCAATGTGCATGTCGTCTTTGCTGACATGTCACCAAAGATGGCTCGGCATAGGCAATCGACACCCAAGCCCCAACATAGAAAACACAACATTGTCCTCACACAAAGTTTTAGATAAAACTAGAAATTCATGCACATGCCAAAAAGCAATTAAGCAGCAAAGATTACGACAGCGGTGGTATGCATGCAAAAACTTGTAGGTTATCCATGACAAGAGACCGACAAAAGATGACATTTTTGAATTTTTGAAAATAGAGCTCATTACAATAATTATGATTACATCTTGCATAATGTCTCTGATCAAGACCATTCTTTTGAGGAAAAGACAATGGCTCGAAATTACATGTTCTTCAGAAGATCTTGCTAGCGTTTGTCCTCCTGCATACTACACTTGCATATGGCGAGTTCGTACATAGTCTCCGTATACAGGCGGATGTAGCATTGGTCTTCCTGCATACTACACTTGCATATAGTGAGTTCATACGTAGTCTTTGCATAAGTTGTAGCCACCAAGTCTTGGAATCTCGACCAAAAAAACTTCAACCTTGCAAAAATTCAGCCCATGTCATTCAACTCCCAGCCTCTCTACAAGATCGAGGATGTGTTGCCTGCAAGTAGATCATAACCAAAAGACTTGTAGGTTATCCATGACAAGAGAGACAAAAGAAGACATTTTTAAATTTTTGAAAATTGAGTTGATTACAATAATTATGATTACATCTTGCATAATGTTTTTGATCAAAACCATTCTTCCAGGAAGAGACAATGGCTGGAAATTACTTGTCATCCGGATACTCTTGCTAGCATTTGTCTTCCTGCATACTACATTCGCATATAGCGAGTTCGTACATAGTCTTCGTATATAGGTGGATGTAGTATGGGTGCAAAAAGCATGAGCATGCATAAGTCGTAGCCACAAAGGCTTGGAATCTGGTCCAAAAAAACTGCAGCCTTGCAAAAATTCAGCCCATGTCACTCAACTCCCTGCCTCTCTCCAAGGTGGAGGATGTGTTGCCTGTAAGTAGATGACAACAAAACAAATGAGGCCACAAGTGTTATAACATGACAAATAAACAACCAAATAGTTCCCGAGATAGTTCCACACTTACATGAAGTATATGAACAACTAATCAGCAGACTTCACAAAATCGTTAAAAAGCCGGTAGTCATTTTGATCTAGTACATATCTATCACTAGCTTCATTGTATGTTAAATGTGCCAATGCGATAACCGACTCAATACCAATCATGTTTAAGTCTGTCACATCATAAGAGTATGTCTGGCGCCCTTTCACCTTTTGATACCAACCGAGTTGAACCTCCACCCCTTGTGGGTGATCTACCAAGTCAAAACCCCGCTTGTAATCTACATATTTGCCACCCACCTTCTTTCGCATCTTCTGGACTCTTCCAAGGTACCAAGTGCTATGAAGAGTTTGCATCTTCTTCAACGTTGTGTCTTTTCCAATTCTCTTTGAAATTGTGCCTCCTTCTTCATGTGTTTCATCATGGAAGTAAACCGCACAATCTGACCCTATTCCAAAGAAATTCCCATTACTTCTTAATGTTGACTTTGTTTCGTTGTTAAAATACACTCCTTGTCTTACCCTAGTCAACCTATCCTTTGACAGTGTTGAGTTTCCATTGAGTTGACTCACCAATGTAGACTTGAAGATGAATTTCTTATCAACCTCCACCACGGGTGAGATAGTCTTCTTCCCGGCCTCACTACTTGCCTCGTCTAGTATCCCATCCACCTCATGTCGAATCTCACTCAAAGCAATAATCTCGTCATCTCCATCGCTGCCCTCACCAATGGGCCCGTCTTCGCCGCAAGGCTCCACAAAGTCATCATGTTCATCTGCCGCACCCATCTCAGCATCTATCCTTGACCACATTGATTTTGTATCTATCCAAGGCTCTGTCCACCATTTAAGGCCTTCAATTGTGCTAGGTTTGAGGCCCAATGACTCACAAAGATCTTGTGCCTGCTTTAATCCCTCTTTTAATGCATCTATTACCTTTTCATAAGAGGAGACACTCTCATAGTTCCCAAGATCTATTTCCAAAACGCCTTCACGCTTGTTCAACTCCTTCCATATGTGTTCCTGTTTCTTATGTGCCCTTGAAAAAGTCACCCCATTTGAGTTACATTCATGCACAGCAATCTTGTTTAGACTTCCAACACAATGCAAAATATCTCCAAAATCAAATGCTCTTTCTTGCCCAACCATACCTCCGATCTTGCTGAAATAGATCTCTGCTGCATCAGATCCTGTGAGATGTAAAGGGCACTTGAGACTTGGGTAAAATTCTCGGAACATATTTATAAGTAGAACCACAAAATGACAAGAAAGCTGTATATCTGTGTACGCCTCTTTGCTGATGAAGTTTTTCTTGAGAGTGTATGTAGGATGGTGATGAATCCATAATCTCCACAACTTGAAGAAGAAGACCACTTTAGTAGCAAGCACCACACGCTCTCCCAAGTCTAAATGTGGAGATAAAAAAATGTCTATGTAATCAGCAACAACCTGCAAATATGCCCCAGTCCCGTGCATGCTCCTCTCTTTCTTTTGCATTTCCCTCATACATTTTTGTACTTGTCTAGGGACAATCATTTGGGCCGCTCTCCAGTTCTGACGATCATTTCGTTGTATATCCCCTTCTCGTAACTTGTGTTGATCAACAGAGAAGGTATTATACACCATAGCAACATGATTGAGCGTAATCCATACTTGCCCAATTGCTAGTTGCCGAGTAGGACTATCAAGAGGGCTCACAAGCTTCTTTCCACAATGCACAAAATCTTGATCATGCAACCCATACACCTCGCCTCCTACCATTCTCCCTTTGAGCTTCCATCCACCCCATTTGATGTCAAATTGTCTATCACTCTTTTTTAGGTAGTCTTCAAGCATAAGCTTGCGACGTCTACTATCACCATCTGAAGCATGTCCAATTATTGGCCCTAGGCTGTCCTTCCACTTTGCATTCCACATTTGCTCCACAAGAGTCCATTGAGTTCTGATGAAATCACTATCAAAGCGGTTACAAGTGCAATGCACAACTATAGCCAACCGCGGAAGACTCTCTTGAAGAGGGTTGACAATGAGGAGTCTTGCATAGTGCCCCACCACGTGGTTTTGGAAGGCATCCACTATGGTATCATATCCTTGAGCTCCATCGCCAACGATGATAGCATCATTTGAGGAGCATTCATGATCCTCTCCCTTTCTTCCACAAAACCCAATCAAAGTGTCATCATTTGCGTTCTACCTACATAACCATGAAGCTCCATTTTAACGTCTTTTTCAGATTTGACACTAAAACAAAGAGAGAGAAAATCAACCCAGCTTTTACCTGATGCGGCGCTTGATGGTCGTTTCATCTTCAGCAATAATGAATGGCACCCGTGATGCTATTCCATGTTTGAACTTCGCATCTTTGTATATTTTACCGATCGCATCAACAATATACTCATGCTCCCCCAATTGAAATTGAGTTGCCTTTCTTCCGTGCCTCCTTGTGGTTGACATGGATGGCCCTCCAATGTTTACACTCAGGAAATCATGTAAGCGCGGCCCGCCCCATAGCTTTGCAACCTCAAAAATGGTCTTTGTGGATTCTGTAAATCTTTGCCCCTTTTTGGATCTTAATGCATTATTTGCAATGTCTTGAAGAAAATCCCATATAGCTGGCTTGCCTCCAAACTTTCCTTGCTTGTGAGCCTCAATAATGTTATTGCAAAAACGCCGCACATCCCTCCTATTAATAGCTTCATAGTTTGCTTCTTTTAAGGACCTGATTCTCACTGAAAGCACCACAATCTTTGCCTTCAACCACCATACCTTTCTCCCTACCTCTCGCATGTTTTTCTTTGTCTCAACTGCGACACTTTTTAGCTCCTCACCGGAAAGGAAATCCAATCGCCTTCCTTGACCTGTTTGTCTCTCTCCCCTCTTCTCAATTGCAATACTCTCTCGATACACCCTCATGCGAAAATCATTGTAAGTTGGAATTTTCTTGCAATACTCGCATGTGAAACTTTCAAAGGGCATTCCAATTCTCACGATACGAAGACAACACACATGCCTAAAGCACCCATCTATCGTGTATTCTTTTTTTCCATCATACAAAGTAGCTTTTGTATGCGGCTCACAAAACCACTCTTTTCCCATCTTTAGGTCTTGTAGAAGAGGTTTTATATAAACCGAACTACCATTAACATCAAGTGTACATTGCCATAAGCCCCAGCACAACAGATTTAGACTTGATGAAGGCAAGCTTGAATCACCTGTGGGGACGGAAGCCTCCGTACGCATGGTTGATGTGAGGAATGCACCCAAAGTTTGTTGACGTGGATCCTTTTCAAAATGCTTTTTAGGCCGCCCACTAGCTCCTGTCAAGAGGGGAGATGCTTGATTTGGTGTGGTCTTGCTCCATGCATTGATGTGAGATTTTGCGTTGATATGTTCTGTTAGGATGGTATGCAAATCTGAACCTCGAGGGCATAGGTGCAACCACTTTCCATCATACTTACACACCACTCTGACAACATTTTTATCTTTGTAATCATGCAAGGTTGCTTCAATCAGCTGAAAATCAGCCCCTACACGAGGACAAAAAGAGTGTAAAAAATTAGCTGAAATTAAATCTGATATGCATAGGCAAAAGCCCTTAAAATAAGAACCAAAACAAGGGGCTGAAAATTCTGTCTTGCATGAATCTGTCATAAAAGGAGAGAATGGTTTAATTGTAAAGCACGAAGCAAGAAGTTGATGCTTACGTTCATGAGTGCTATTGAACTTAGTCATCTCCTCGATAGCCGCCAAGATCGTCACTGCATGATCATAATCATCCTCGTTGCCTTTTGTACTACTTCCACGAGTACCATGAGTAGGAAATGCATCAAACTTCAACCCTCGGTTGGATAGGTATCGTTTTTGATGTGCTTGACCATCTAGAATGTGAAATCTCATGAAGTTTGACAAGCATGAGTATGCTGATTGCTTGCCACCAATCACTCCCGATCCATAAGCACTTCCACATTCGTTGCACCACACTCGAATCAAAGGATGGTCATTGACATCTTCCGTGATAAGTTGAAACTTATCATCTCTTGGTGGCTTTCTCTCACTCAACTTCTTGCGAGTCTTCTCACATTGGAGCTCCCAAAGGTCGAGAGCTACTTTTGATACGAAAACACTCTTGAGCATGTTGACTTTCCCACCTTCAAGATTATATATCCTTTTATCACCCTCTTCCCTCGTTTCATCACCCTCTCCCCTTGCATCCATATCACTAGCTTCTATTGCAACATTCGAGCTTCTACAAACACGCTTCGAGGGCCCACCACCATCGACCGCAGCTGATATCCTTTTTATGCCAACACTTTTATTGTTCTCAACTTGCCAACGCTCTTCTTGTAATGCATTCAATATGCAAACTTCATCATCTTCTTCATCTTCAAGAACAAACTCGAATGCTTCACTTATAATGCCATCTTGCATGATCTCTTTGCGTATAGCACTATAAAAGCAATCTCCCATCACTCTAACATAACCCAACAGCTTCTTCTCACTACTCCCATGATCGAGCACCTTGATACGAGCCTTAGATGCCATCAATGATCAACTCTCTATGAGCTCTCTATTCAAAATAAGCATACAAGAAAAAATATTACACGAATGTACATAACAAAACATGCATACAAATAGAAAAGTAAATGTGCAGAAGTAAATTATTCAATCAAAGGCTCAATAATATGGATGCTTAAGCAATGTGAAAATTCTTTTCTCTTAATCATATCAAAGAAACCATAAACATCATAAAGAACTCCAAAGCACACTCACCTTCTTAGCGACTAGTCGTGAAACTTGAAATAAGAAAGTTATCTCAGCTTGTAGTTCCAAAGCTTGTAAATAAAAAGCATTAATCAGCCTGCGCAATAAGAGAATCAAGCTACGAGAATAAATATCAATACATACATAAATTAATGAGCTTATGTACTTGGTAAATCAATGAGAAATGCAAAGTAAAAGAAAGGACAAAGAAGAGGCTGCATAGTCATTGATTTAGTGACTTGCCAACATAGATGGGATCCCGTTGGAAACTTTTTTTACCTGTAGAGAAATGAAAGTAATCACTAATTGATCAACAAACATGCACACTGTATCTCTCATCTTTCATACCACTCACACAGATGCCTCCCTATCTTTGCCCCTCTCTCTCTCTCACATCAAAACACTAAAACTTGGTGTCTTCTTTTCGAATACGGCCTCTCTGTCACACACACCCTCTCTCTTATACACACACACAAACTCATGCATATGTACGTGGTGCACATGCACAATTTTGTCTCTCTCACATACACATACACACACGCACATACACACAAACATAAACACTTGTACATAGCTCGTATGCTCATATACACACACACACACATATACACACAAACATAAACACTTGTACATAGCTCGTATGCTCACTGCACAACTCTCTCTCTCTCTCTCTCTCTCTCTCTCTCTCTCTCTCTCTCTCTTCAACCAATTTTAAGAGCAAAGCATGTCTAGCTCAATAGGACTCAGAGACAACCAATAAGGGATAGAGACAACATAAGTACTTCTTATATTCTACACAGATGAGGCTTGCAAATGTAGCAAGAAGGAAGCTTGAACACTCTATTTATGGATGGCACTCGTGTCAAGACTCGCCCAACTTCGTGGATGAATCTCATAGGAATGGAATGGAGATAGAGACAACATAAGTACTCTTACATTCTACACAGATGCTCCACAGATGAGACTCGCAAATGTAGCAAGAAGGAAGCATGAAGACTCTATCTACGCATGGGCTCGTATCAAGACTTGCACAGCTTCACGGATGAATCTTAGAGCAGTGGAAATTTGGAACATGGAGAAAGAAAAATCATGGCACATGGCCAGTAAGATCACTCATTTATGTACACTTTAGTCAGTATGCGGTAACACAATCAAAATACTAATAAAAAAACTTGATTCATCTATAGGTTTGACAAAACACTTGATTAACAAAATCTTAGCAACAAATGCTATAAGTCTCTCCCACAATAACAAGGATAGAAGCCCAAAGACTACTGGATAAACACACAGATGGAAAGTCAACATTTTATATGCAAACCTGCATTGTGGTACACTGGAAGCCAAATTCATAACACAATTCAAGACAATATCATTGACTTTTGGCTAAATAATCTCAGTGGCACACCAACGACATACTACTACAAAGGGAAAAAAAATAGTGCGAAGTCCCAATTTTAGTGTAGTACAAAAGATCATTGAATTTTCTAAATAAACATGTTCTCATTGTCTGCATACATTTGATTAACACCATGTAATTATTCCTTAATCATTGTTATTGGTTCAATTCTTTCAATCACACAAACAAACAAAAAGCGTTCTTCTTCCTCACTTTTTCTTAGCTTCAATTATTTATTTCACTCTTTGAATACCACTTCATGATCAATGTTGCCTACCGGAATCTAGTTTTTTTAGATTTTCTTTCAAAACAAAAGGTTAGTACCATTGATTCTTGCAAGACATGTTAATCACATAGAGAATTGACCGCTAGGGTAAATGTGCAGGCATTGTCCACCCCTAAGTTTTGATAATGCAGGGGAATTTCTTATGGATTTCATGAGGTTTTCCAATATGTGAATGCATCACACAAATAAGAATACACTGGGGATGGATATATATATATATAAAAGGAGAAAACATATCAATTCGGGGGAAAACCTGAAGACCCAATACCAAAGGCATTGGTGGGCCAATACTATGCCACATGTGGATTGGCTGCACATTCCATGAGCGATTGCCACCTAAGTATTTTCATGCCTCTATATTGGGTCTTCCCATGTTGAGAAAAGGGGGGCTATGGACACTTTAAAGGCACATGCCTATTCACTTGTAGAAGAGCTTTGATGGAAATAATATTGATATGAGAGTTTTAGAAATTCTAAGCAACTCCCACCCTGTAGAAGTTTGAGAACCAAAAGATAAGGTCTCTGTGAATAACACCCTCTTGGCTCATTTGAAGACGTTGACTGCGAAAAAGTAGTAGAGCTAAACTACCCTTTAAGCTCCTACAGCACGTTCTTTCTGCTCACTGAAACACTAAATGGAGGCACCAGACTTCCTACAAACCTTGGAAGTCACTTTCTCTTACCAGCTCAAAGTAAAACACATCACCTAAGTCTAAACCTACTCAAATTCATGGGAGCAGCATAGGAAGACCCTGACTTATGTTTGGCTCTGTGTGTGTGTGTGTGAGAGAGAGAGAGAGAGAGAGAGAGAGAGAGAGAGAAATTAAAGCACTGTTGTGAGTGGGTATGAGGGGAGGAGAAAATAAAATAAAACAAAGGAGATGTATCTTACCCTGTGTGAGAACTTGCATTTGACAAAGAAGGAACCTTTTCCTAGCTTGCTTGTGACGCTTATGCCCTCCTTTGGGAGCTCCAATCATCTACATAGGAAATAGAAAAGAGCTGCAATCGTCTGCACAAGAGCGAGAGAGAGAGAGAGAGAGAGAGAGAGAGAGAGAGAGAGAGAGAGAGAGAGAGAGAGAGAGATGCGCGGGCTTTTTCTCCTAGCTTTGAAACAAAAAATTAAGGAGCGTGCTCGGAGCGTGACGATCTAAGGAGTGCGAAAAGGGAGGATTTGAACGCTCCACCTATAGCTAAATAAAAAGAAACGTTACCACTACAACAATAGCTAATTCTGAAATATTTTGAATAAAAACATCCCTTATTTTAGTTTCTCCCGGTGGAATAATAAGCCCCCTCCTTTCTTTTTAAAACTGTAGGTCAATTTGAAATTGGATCCCCTCCTGTTGAACGCACGTGCTACACCTACAGGTCTGTAAGGTGGACTCCCCGGGGGCGAGATAGGAAAATCTACCATAGTGCTTGTGCAAGTGATGTAGATAAATAAATTTTTATTTTATTTGATGTAAATAAATAAAGCAAATGTAAGTACTTATCTTGTTTTTCTCCCACAATTTGATCTTGGTTGAAGCTGAACAAAGACGTTGTTCAATGACTAAATTGAATCCTCGTCGCTTCAAATAAATCCCGAGCGATTCCGCGTGATTTACGAGACTTGGGCTAGTCGAATTGTTGATGAAATAATTTTTTGCACTTTGAAACCTACTGAAATAGTCCTGTAAACCTTGCCCAATCTCTGTAATATTTTTTAAAATTTTTTAGAATTTTTCAAAAATGATTTTAGAATTTTCTGGCCTTTTCTAGATAATTTTTAAGTCTTTTTAAAACCTGTAAATCACTTTTCTGCACCCAAAAATTTCAAAATAGGAAACCTTTTTGAATTTCTCTTCAAATTTGAAAATAGGAGGAGTAAAAGTTCAAAAAGGTGATGTGACTTGCATGGGGCTTGGGAAAAGTATGATTGGATTAAGGATTGATTAGGCTTATGGAGGATTAAGCCTTTGTAAATTTTTTTAAAATCAAAACCAAACGTCGATTTGCGCCGGCAGGCTACCCGCGTTGTGTCTATTTCCTCATGAGTTTTGTGATTTTTTTTAATGTCTTTTCCACAGATAAACATGCTCCGTCCATTATAGATTTCCTAGTGCTTGAAGCTTTTTGATTTCTGAGAAATCATGTGAGGTTTGTGGCTATGGGGATTTCATCCATGCGGTCAGATTTTGATTTCTCTGAGTATTTAGAAAAACCACTTTTTGATAGAGAAGTATGGTTTTGTAGGGTGGTGAGTGGGTTTGTGAGTAGATCTAGTTTTGAATTTTTCGACCTTTGGGTAAAGACCTACAAAGCACCCTTCTGTCCAATGGATAAATTCCTGCACTTTCTTGATTTTTGAGGAGATGAAGCCCTGTCTTACCTTCTCCACAAATCTCCTAGTCCAAGCTCTGATACCACTGCAACCGGAATCTTATTCTAGGATAGATTATGGAAGAGTAGAAAATTCACAAAATTGATTCAACCATAAAAAAGATTGCACTCTATATTTTCCTCTCTTTTTCCTTCTCTCTTTTATCCTCTCTTTCCTTCTCTTTTCGTCTCTCTTTCTCTCTCTTATCTCCTCTCTTTTTCTCTCTTTTTTTCTCCTCTCTTTTTCTCTCCTCTCTTTTCCTCTATTCTCCTCTCTTTTTCTCTCCCATATCTCCCTCTTTTTTCTTCTATTCTTCTCTCTTTTTCTCTCTTTTATCCCCTCTTTTTCTCCTCTCTTTTCCTCTCCTTTCTCCACTCTTTTATCCCCGCTGTGCATGCCTTTTCTACTCTCTTTCCTTCTCTCTTTTTCTATCTTTTTCTCTTCTTTTTCTCTTCTCAGTTCATCAGTAATCTTCTTTTTTTTCTTTTTTCCAGTTCATCATGTGGCCAGGAAGCGCTTCAGGCTCACCTGATCCTCGGGAATCCATCTTTCGGGACTTATATAACCTTTTGGGACACCTTCCCAGTCCTGCGGAGTTATACGACTACATGACGGGTACTCTAAACACCCCCTAGGAGTTGGCAGTACAGACTCCAAACCACCCCAACCCCACACCTTTTGAGATTACCCCAGTGGAGTCAACACAGCCCAGCCGGCTACATAGCCGAGACCCTTCCCCCATGCCGACCTATGTCCCTTCCCCCATGCCGTCAAGAGGCCCTTCTGCTTCGCGCAGAGTCGTCGACGTACTCCCGTGCCGTCAAGACTTGGTTCTCCAGCAGCTACAGGTGGCCAGCGTAGTAGCTCGACATGACACAGTAGCAGGCGTAGTAGCAGGGAGAGCGGTGGGGGATGCATGGCACAGTGCTTTGGGAGGGGTGGTGGTGGGGACGATAATGATTCACATGATCAAGACGTGCCTCTGGGTGATGGTACGATCTACTATGACATCACTAAGACATGAGGCATCTTGATGGATGCACGGGGGAAGGACATCATGGCCTTCATGCGCTCTGTAATTGCTAACAATTACAGAGATTGCTTTATTCACTACAAAGATCAACCAAAGAGGTTAGCTGATGAGACCCTCGCTGCTGTTCGCTCTAGGTATCCTAACCCCCCCAATGTTTAGTTCACAGATAAATGGGCCAAGTCAAAGATTGTTTCGATACTTAGCAATAAAAGATCTTCGCTTAAGAGGCATGCGCTAGCGGAGCTTGCCAAGCTCCAGGGAGGTCAACCACCAAGGGGCCCGCCCCACACTGCTCACAAGCGTGAGTGGAAGAAAGCAATGAAGTCAGCGAAGGAGGAACCCAGTCTAAAGCACGTGGAGGCACAAAGGATCCAAATGGAGCGATATGGAAGCGTGCATTTTGGAGAAGGGGGCGTTGAATCATGGGAGGCCCAGTTTGTAAGTATCGATCTCAAATTATATTGTTTATGTAGTTTATTAGGAGGTTGTTTCTTTGTACTAACCCCTCCGCAAATTGTGTCATCTTGCAGCTTGATATCGTGGGCAGGTACCCTACTCCTGTCGAGATAGCCTACCACCGCCACCATCATAGAGGAGATACATGGAGGCACTTCTATAATGACGGGTTGATTACTGAGGAGCAGTATATCTGGGCTACTGGAGAGTCCCCCGAGGTATTTGAAAGTAATTAAATAATGTCAATATTATAAATAAAGATTTGATTTTTCATACATTGATATATGTTGTCCCTTGTTTACAGGACCCTGCACAAGAAGATGAGGGTGAAGACGAGGAAGAAGGAGGCAGAGAAGGGAGCACAGAAGGGAGCGAGGAGTAGTGCTAGCTACTCTTTTTTGTACTTAGCCACTGGCTTGGCTTCGTGCCTCTTGTATATACACTCCTCTTATTTTTGGTACTTGAAGCCACAGGACGTGGCTTAGCTTCGTGCTATATGTATATACAAGCACTTTTTGAGCTATCAATTAATGCCTTGTAACTAAACGTTTCGGAGTTGTAATGTTTTATTTCGAATTGTAATTACTGTCGGCTATAGACGTGCTTGCAAGAGTGCTAATTAAACTGCGATTGGCTGTAAGAATTGAATTACACAATGTGGACTACTATAGGGCTATCACAAAGAGATCTACTATTGAAAAGTTCATGTGCACGATGACGTACAAAAGCACTCAAAACTTGATCTTTCTTTGATACCATAGTTAAATAAAGCTATCTAAAAATGATGACAAAAAAGGGAGTATTTATTCTACTATTGTAGAATAAAGCTATCTAAAAAATATTACAAAAGGGGGGAGTCTCTATCATAAACAAAGAGTCTAGGAAAACCATGATGAGTGAAAGCAGTTTTAATAAACAAGTGGAGTAGTCAATGTTTTCTTACCTGGAACAAAATATGCTTGTTTGCTAAATCTATCTACTATGGTCTTGGAAAGCCCAAATACATAACACTCTAGCAAGACACTAACCAAGTGAAGAGTACTCACCTTTCGCGTGTCATGGGAAACTTAGTAGCTTACCTACCATCTCATGGAAGAGGAAACCGCACAAATGCAAGCTAGCACTTGAGAAGACCCACCTCACGCCGCAAAAGTTGTCTATGTAGAGCTTGGCACTCCATGATCAACTGAGGATAGTAACATTTTAACCCCGAGGCATGCTATGAAAATGGAAATTATGAAAATTATTGAAATGATATTTTTGTGATGTGTTTTATTTATCATGGATATTTTTTTGATTATTTTTTGCATGGTTAATCACTTAACATGTAGTACTAGTCACACCATGTTGGGTAGATAGTCAGTGGATATAATATTTGGTGTGTGTTTTTGATAGAAAATTAGTGGCATGGCTAGTGCAAGTGGTTGGATGAGGGTTGCACACATGTGCACATTTTTGGCGACATTATATTTATGCGACATTATATTTTTGTATAAGCGATTTATGGCCATTATTATTTTGGATTTATGGCCATCATTATTTTGTAGCCAAATAGCAGCAAAGCACATTTGTTCATATGGTTCATTTACCCTAGCAAAGGTACATGGATCAATTTGTTCATATGGTTCATTTACCCTAGCACATTTGTTCATATGGTTCATTTACCCTAGCAAAGGTACATGGATCAATTTATTTTAAGTTATAGTAAGGTTCATGCATAAAAGCTTAAACTTTCCTATTTTTAAGAGCAAGGCCCAAAGTGGAGTGTAAAAATATTTTTGGCTCACAAATAATACAACAAGATATCTAAATAAACTTGCTTAAAAGCCTGAATTTTCAAGCAAGTGGAGAAGATTTAATCCATTTTGGTGTTGTGCATATTCTTTCTCTTTGTGTATTCTAGCAAGTTGGATATATTTTTATGCTATAGTTTTGAACAAGAAATTAGAGAGAGAGAGAGGGAGAGAGAGAGAGAGAGAGAGAGAGAGAGAGAGAGCTTAGTGTCACTAAAATGAAGTCATTCTTGTGCTTTCTATCATTGAAGTAAAGTCATTCTTGTGATTTCTATCATTGAAGTGAAGTCATTCTCGAGCTTTGTGCAAAACTTTTGTCATACCTTATTATTAGCATTACTTCTATTATCTAATCTAATGAAATGTATAGGGAAGGGGGTCTTGTGATTATGGACTTGTAGTTTTGATGGAGGAATTAGATGAGTTCTTCAAGAATTTGAAGTACCATGTCCCTACAACCCCTACATTGCATATAGTTACTACGTTGCAAAAACTTTACAATGTGTGTAGACAACACTTCTCTTAAGCAATGCATCTCACTTGAGGGGTCAAAAATCATGTTTATTATAATTGATGCACAACTTTGACTTTTAAATGCAATACAAAAGTGTTCTACAAATGTAGTGGTTGATGATGCCTTAAGTTGAATAGGCTTTGTGAACATGATGTGTTTCTTCATGGAGATTCAATCTAGACACTTCCCTTGGGGGGTGTACTTTTAGGAAGACGTGCATACAATATGCATGCAAAGACTGTTAAAAAATACCCCTTTTGTGAATTTTTGACTTAATAAAATGATCCCTTTTTTATAAATTTACAATTTTTTTAAATGTCATTTAAACTCCCCTTATGTAAGTATATTTTCCTGTAATGTTTTTCCAAAATCTTCGTTTTAAAAACCCCTCCTAGTGATCAAAGGTAGTAGACTTACATATTTGAAATTGAACCCCCCATTCCATCCAAGGCCTCTTCTATAAAGATGACTCACCTTTCAAAGATATTTTTCAGCTCGGGTTGAAGGGGTGCCCCAATTGACTTATGGATGGGGAGGTGAGGGACCAATATTCCATTTGGTATGTATTTCTCTTCTAAAGAGTATAGGCTTGCATCCTACATGCTCACATCAAGATATAAGGAAGAAATTACTTTTTGAATGCCATGATTTATCCCTTATGCGAGACATCCTGCAAGAGTCCAAAGGAAGTTGGGCTTGGTCAAGATATATTTCTATTGGACAAAGATGTCAACATTTGTAGAGAAATATATGTGTGGTTTCAACAATTCCAAGTAAATAATGTCATGATAGACTTTGTTCTAGACATCTAGGTGTCCGAAGGAACTTGGAATTAGTCGAGTGAGATTTCTATTAGCAAAAGATGTGAACATTTGTAAAACAATGTGTGTGTGGTCTCCAACAATGCCGATAAATCTGTGGGTGGTTTCCCTTTTTGGATGCCATAATAGCCCATGTGCCAAACGTCTAGGTATCTAAAGGAAGTTGGATTTGGTCAAGAGAGATTTATATGGGCCAAATATGTAAACATTTGTAGAGCAACATGTTTGTTACCAAAAATGTTAAGTAAGGTTAACTTCTTAGACAAAGTGGCTTTGTTTATCCATCGGCCAAGATTCCTAGAAAGAAATGAAAAAGTAATTCCATGGGATTTATCACAGTGTGTATGGGACATCATAGTTGCTTTGGTGTAGGACCATGGTCATGGTTTTGGACTAGCCTCATGACTCAAGGGTGCTCCGTAGAATTAGCTATGGTTAGGACGTGAACTGCAAGCAACCAATCTATGTGTTTAGTTGATGTGTCAAGGGATGCTCGAGAGATCAACTGGTAGGCTTAGCTAGGCATGCCACAGACTTGTGCATGGGATGGGTATAAGATGATGGATTTTTGGAGAAAAACACATGTGGAGAGGTATTGGGACTCGGGAAATTTTCTTAGTCTCTTGTGTATGTATGATGGTGCACAAGTCTGCAAGAAAGGGCACCATGGTGCACATCTATGCACTTTAGTGCACATTTGTTTTGAGTTTTGAGGTGTAGGGCTCGAGGAGGCGTTCAGACAGATGCGGCGTTGTTGCCTCATGACGAGTGATGGCTCTCATAAATCATATGGATTTTTCGTCTTCTTCTTCTTGTGTGCGTGCAATAAAACGTGAACTAAGGACTGAAGGCTGGCATGCATAAGACACATGTATGCCACCAAAACTTACGGTCATATATAGAAGGTGTATACAACAACAAGGGGTTGTCCATGCGCGTGCATGCACGCCACCCTACCTGCGGCTGTGGCGAGGCAGCTCACGCCTTTGCTATGTAAGCTAGGGGATTTTTCAGGGCTGTGGTGAGAGCGGTATCTGATTGTGACAATCGACCTAGCTATCGTATACATTTCGATCGTCGGACCGGACACAATTATGGCTTGCAAGCTCGCTATCATGAATGTGGGGCTGTTGATGCTAGTTCTGCTGGTGGCCACCTGCGCCAACGCCAGCTCAAGGGGCTGTGGTGGAAGGGGCTGCGGTGGAGAGGAGTGTGGTGGTTGGCGTGAGCAGCTGAGGGATTGCGACTACTTCATGCAAGCGGAGCGCGGCCAGTGGGGGACGAGGCCCAGCCATCGCTGTTGCCAGAGCCTGCAGCGCATTCCGCGGGACGAGCGCTGCTGTGCACTCAGGGAGGCTTACGGGAGGCCGCGATACAGCGCAGATGAAGAGGACGTAGCCACTGAGACGCAGGACGATGTTGAGGGCCGAGAGCGATATGGCAGACGGCAGGAGTCGACGAGGCAGATGGCCTCCCGCCTTCTGCAGCAGTGCGATCTCCGCCCTCGTGATTGCGGCGGCCGCACCAACGAAGGTGGTAAGTTGCATGTCTGGTCTTTTGAAAAGAAGTCCACCCTTTGAATGTGCTTATGTTCTGTTTGGTGGCGCAGAGCTCCTCGATGACCTGCTGTTGTGGTAGGTTGGGGGCATCGCGATTGAAGGGAGATGTTGCCCTACAGAGACGAGACTTTTGTATGATCGAACTCACGTCTAGTGAGCTCGCAATAAAACCTTGTTTACTCTCTTTCACGACGAGGAAAGGCCGTGTTCATATATAATTACAAGTTTTTAAAGTTAGTTTGGTGTTTATATATATAATTAGAGGAGGAGTTTAATGTTTTCTAAAATCATGAGTGAAAGATGTGTTTCTAAAGTCATGTTATCATGTTAAATGTTTTCTAAAAACATGTAATGCATGTACAGCAAGTACTTGAGTTTTCAAGTAATTACTATCTTAATTATAATTATTCGACGATAAGGTTGTCTAGTAAAAGAAATTACTATCTTAATTAATTAATCATGTAATCTATAGATGTATTGCTTATTTCCCATCAATTCACATTGCAACCATCTATAATTTTCTCTAGTTCACATTGCAACTATTCCTAGTCTCCTTCACACTACTCTCATCATTAGTCTCACTTACCATCACCTTTAAATTAGAAAGCACTTACCATCACCATTAATGCATCACCTAAAATTTTCCCAATATCCTAGCGATTCTCACTAGTTCATCACTTGACCTATCTTCTATTATTGCTATTTCTTCACTTTATCACATCAAGAACTCCAATATCACTAGACCTCATATCACTTATGGTTTAAACCTATAAGTTAAGATCCTGTTTTATTAGGGGTCTAGGTGAGGCTTGCTAATACTTTGCCTACCATGCATTGTGGGAATGCAGGGCAGTGCAACCCACTTAGTAGAAAGTCAAACCTTCTCAGGGCATGTGGTGTGACTGTGTCAAGGGCATGTGGTGTGACTGTGACTGACCACATTAAATAAAGCATTGTGGGAACGCAGGGCAGTGCAACCCACTTGGTAGAAACTCAACAACCTTCTCAGGGCATGTGGTGTGTCTGACCACATTAAATTGGGGACAATCCCTAATTGGCTCAATGCTAGGATGAACCCAGCAATATATAAAGTCAGCAATATATAAAGTCTAGCACTCTAAGCTGCCCAAGCTTAGCTTAAAATATAACCTTTGATGTATCTCACTCCATCTCTAAACTTTGGAGGTGTAGAAATGCAGTAGCACAAAAGCTTAGCTTAAAATATAACCTTTGATGTATGTCTTTTTGATACTAATATAATAACCTCTTTACATTTAAAAAAAACTTATTTTTTGTAAAAATGTAAGTGCTAGACTTTGTACATGTTTTCTTAAATTAAAATGATAATTTTTAATATATGGACATATTTTATGAAGAGGCACTTGAACCTCCTTTAGCTACCTTAAAGAAATGATACTATGAATAACCTAGATTGTATGAAAATCGAACGTGTTACGAACCTCAAGGCCACCTAGTCCTTACCTTCGTATGAAAGTCAAAACATGTTAGGATCCTCAAGGCCACCACCATCGATGTTTAGAGCTACACCCAAAAAAACTTATCCTACCCCAAAGGCACACACATGTGCATACATACAGAAAAAACATATGCACATGTTTGTACACATAATCTCTCTATATCCCCCTCCTTAGATAAGTTTAGCTCATCTCTCTATCCTTGCTAGCTAGCGTACACACACACATAATCTCTCTCTCTCTCTCTCTCTTACACACACATAATACTCTCCCTCTCTGTCTCATTCATTCTCGGGCGCGTGCGCCAACACAACAATCCTCAAGCCAATACATCACGGTACAGCAGAGGCACAACAGTCCTCAAGCCAATACATCATGGTATAATGGAGATGAAGAGGTAGCCACTGAGATGCAGGATAATGTTGAGGGCCGAGAGCCATATAGCAGACAGTTGCAACAAGCGACGATGCTGATGGCCTCCCACACACACATAATAGTCTCCCTCTCTGTCTCTCATTCATTCTCGGGCGCGTGCGCCAACACAACAGTCCTCAAGCCAATACATCACAGTATAGCGGAGATGAAGAGGTGGCCACTGAGACACAGGACAATGTTGAGGGCCGAGAGCCATATGGCAGACAGTACATAGGCATTTGTTTTCATGAAGGGAATGTTTGTTATGCAATATGGATAAGGGTGGTGGGGGAAGAAATTGTAGCCTATATCATGTACATATGTGGTGGTGGCAAGAATTCATAGTATGCATATGTTGATGTTTGATCCAGATAGCCATTATCATGAACATAGGTGATGGTATATCTAAGAGTAGTGTAGGAATGAGCTCTAGTTATAATTATTTATAGTGCATGTGAAGGATGTTGAAAGATGGTATGTCTAAGGATAGTGTAGAAGTTATAATTATTTAGAGGACATGTAAAGGATGCTAAGAGATGCAATCTTCACTGGTGACATTGTGTTTGTGTACAAAGAGAAAAAGGAGGAGCTTAGGGCTTCTAGAATGGTGGTAGAGAAGAGCTTAGAGCTTTCACAATGACGGTAGATTAAAGGTCCCCTATGCTAGTGGAGAGCATACTACTGCACATAGGCGGTAGAGTCTAGGCTCACATGCACCCCCCTCCTCGACATAGATGGTCGCACCACGTGTATTTGCTTATAGTTCTTCAACTTTAAAATTGAATTGTAGAACAAAAATTAGGATTGGCGAATCAATTGACTTGTGGTATTCCAAATATATGGAGCCTTGTACATTTGGATTAAAACCAATGGATTACAGGTCATCATGGATTATCTCATCTAGCTCTTCTGTTATCATGATTTTTTAGCATCTACTATGTAGCGATATTATTTATGATACAAAGGTTACATGGTTACATAGACAAGCATTTTTTTTAATGACCTCCTCTCAAATTTGTAGTCAAAGGTTGCGACCATATGTGTTTTTCATGTCCTTAGCCATAAACCTATGTTTTACCTATATCACCTTATCCTAGGTATATTTTTTCTTTAATTCTATGCAAAACATCAAGTTTTATGGAAAAGTTAATGTTTTGCATAAAATCGATGTCAAATATCAACTTTTTCATAAAACTTAATGTTTTGCATCAACTCAATGCAAAACATCAAATTGTATGGAAAAGTTGATGTTTTGTATCAACTTATGCAAAACATCAACTTTTAGGCTAAAACTTGATATTTTGCATCGAGTTGATGCAAAACATCAATTTTTTCACACAACTCGATGTTGTGCATCGAGTTGATGCAAAATATCAACTTTTTCACACAACTCGATGTTTTGCATCAAAGTTGATGCAAAACATCAAATTTTCCACACAACTCGGTGTTTTGCATCAAAGTCGTTTTGTGACGTTTGTAAATCGCATCAAAACATAGTTGTGTTAGTACTCAAAATTTGTGAAATAGGTCATCTGAGCATGCTATTTCAGACGGAATCACTAAAACAGGCCGTTTGTGAAAATCGATCTCCGATCCTCCAACTTTCTTCTCCGGAGCATCTGAAACTTGATGCAAAACATAAATTTTTGCATCAACTTTGATGCAAAATATAAATTTTTACATCAACTTTGATGCAAAACATCGAGTTGTGTGGAAAAGTTGATGTTTTGTGTCAACTTTGATTCAAAACATAGAGTTGTGTGAAAAAGTTAATGTTTTGCATCAACTTGATACAAAACATCGAGTTGTGTGAAAAAATTGATGTTTTGCATCGAGTTGATGCCAAAACATCAACTTTTCTACACAACTCGATGTTTTGCATCGAGTTGATGCAAAACATCAAGTTTTATGAAAAAGTTGATGTTTTACATCGATTTTATGCAAAACATCAACTTTTCCATAAAACTTGATGTTTTGTATCAAAGTTGATATAAAATATCAAGTTTTGTGGGAAGTTGATGTTTTGTATATTGTTGATACAAAACATCAAGTATTGTAAAAAATTTAACCTTTTGCATCGAAAGTTAATGTTTTGAATATAAAGTTGATGTTTTATCTTAACTTGATGCAAAATATCAAATTTTTGTAGAAGTTGATGTTTTGTATCAAGTTGATAGAAAACATCAACTCTTAGTTGAGAAGTTCTTACTCAGCATTAAGTTGGCTGCAAATGTTACAGCTAAAACATCCTTACTATGTGAAGCAACCAGTAGGATTCGAACCTAAGTCCCTGCCTGATATTTTACAAAGAAGTATTTTAGAAAGTATAAACTTTTGTTTCTTAAAGAGACATTTTTCATACTTTCTAAACTCATTTAATAACTAAAATTACCATTTAACCCTTTTTTTGTCACATCAAGAATACATCTTCTTTAAAAATGAGTGTGGAATTATTTTTCAAAATTAGACAACTTTTAAATAGCTTATTCATGATATTTTAAAATTCATATGTACATAATGAACTCTTTTTTAAAAAGTTTATATTATCAATTAAGAAATTGTGATACTCAAGAGCTTCAAAATGGATTTTAATACTATTTACATCAAGAGCCAAAATAGGATTTTACAATTAAGATAATAATTGTATCAAGATAACGCTTTTGTAATATAATTATACAAATAGTTTTTTATAGTTGCACTCTGTAGCACATCCTTAATCATGCTAACGTGGCAGATGACCCAAGGATTCTAAGCTTCAAGTGTACACATAGAAGAAAAAAATTATATTTGTGGATAGTGAAGAAGAGGATGCCTCATCTACCTTCTCAAGAAAAGGCACATTGACTAGTGATGGTGTAGCAATGATTATGAGGAACCATGCGTATGCCATAAGCTATATGTTTAGAAAATGGCTTCTTTTACAGTTGTATCATTTTTTTAATGGATTGAAGATGGAAATAATAAACATTGTTTCTATTTTGGCATGTTTTTTGAAAACTTATTGTTAGATTTTTAATTATAATCTCAAAAAGTAAGCAAAATGAAATCTTTTTTTCATGTCAATTTTTGTAAGAAATATGTAAAGTGCCCAAAATATTATCGTTTTTTGGCAGTGTTGTATGCATGCATAGACCACTATTTAAAAAGAGGTAAAAAAGATCTTTTTTTAATGGAATCTTTGAAAGATGCCAAATGTTTCGCGTTTATAGGAAATATTACCTATTTTGTCTACAACAGTGTTATTAGCTAACCATTCCATTCACTAACTCATCATTAGTTGAGTCTTCTACTACTAACTTTTGCTACATCTATAATTGCTATGATTCACATTGCAATTATTGACAAATCCAACTACTTACCATTATCTCATTATTCTATGCATATTGTTAACATTTTCTACACCTACTATTGCTCTAATTCACATTGCAACCATTTCCAGTCTAGTTCACTACTCATCATTAGTTGAGTCTTCTACTACTAACTTTTGCTACATCTATAATTGCTATAGTTCACATTGCAATCATTCCCATTCTTCTTCACTTACCATCACCATGAATGCCCTTACCATAACCGTGAATTCATCACCTAAGTTTTTCCAATATCACTAGTGCATCACCACCATGAATGCTCTTACCATAACCATGAATGCATCACCTAAGGTTTTCCAATAGCACTAGTGAATCACGTGGCAGTTCCTAATACAACTTGTAATTTGAAGCCTATAAGTTAATCTTTTAAAAAAATTACATTTTTACAAAATAATGCTAGACTTTGTACATTTTTTCTCAAAAATGATAACTATTCTTGTACTTTCTACTTGGTAGACTTGTAAGGATAGGGTCCACTCAGTGGTGACTAAATCATTGCCAAACAATTGCCCTTCCATTGGATGCACGTTTCACATTCGCAGATCTAGTTTTAGGATTTGCGAGTCCCTTCGAACATACACATGGTCTAATGCCTAATTATGCATCAATTTGGATTCCCTCATGAAGGGTCTTCCCAAGATGATGTCGTATGAGTTCGGTTGGCATAGAATGTCCATTACAACGAATGTATGATGGTAGATGAATGTAAAGAGTTTAAGTCGTACATTCTTCAATAGCCCCATGGGTCTTGAAGATGTTTTATTTACCATTTTGACAATTAGATCTGCTCTTTCCAAATCTGGTTTTTCCTAATTCTCCCAACATCATTTGGTAATGATGTTGACTCCCTCTGTTCCATCCAAGAAAGCCAATTCTTGTTGGTACCTGTTATGATGAATTGGAATTGTAGCATTAGTGTCACCACTCTCATATATCCGGTGTGCCTATAGCATTTTGATTAAGTGTCATGTGGTTTTAACCCCTTTTCAAAGCCAATGGTGTGGTCCAATTGCCATTTAGCAATGGTTCGTAGTTTTCTTTTCAAGCCTTGATGATTTAAAAATCACAAGGATTAATTTGTACATAGATAAACACGTTTTTATTTTAAGCAACAACTCGATTTCAATTTGAGAATTTGAGAGAGTTACAATACTGAAAAATTTTGTGAGAAGCTTGTTTTGCAAGGCTTCTATGTGTTCTTGTTGTCGATTGTGCATTGTGGCAGTATGGCTCAAGATTAGGATAAATATATTTTTAGGTATTGTTTGAAGAGGACAAAATTGATATGGCACAAACTACTCCCTCTGGAGTTTTATGGTGAAACGGAATGGGCTCCCACTTGAGACCCAATCCCAATGCGGTTTCCTAAGTGATGGCATTCACTCGGAATCCTCCATCTAGAACTACATCATTGATGAGTACATTGTTCAATTGAATTGTGACTTTGGCCACTTTATCATCTCTTGATGCTGGAATTTCTTCGGCGTGCATATTGCTACATTCCAGGGTTTCTTTCTCTATTGAGTGCTTCAGTTTCTTACTCAATCCTTCAATGCCTGCCATTAGGATTTGGACTTGAATCTTGGACATAAGTTGAGCACTTGTCTCAACCGGAGCTATCTATCCAGCAGCATTGACATTACATTAGTTTGTAACCAGTCAGCATTCTTTTGGATTTCTTCCACGCATTCCTTATTGAGGTGCCCTTCATGCTTGCTTTCATTTGTTTCCAGAAGATCTACAATGATTTTGGCGTGATCCATCCTCCTTTTGTTCACCTTGCCTTCTCTCTATTTCAGTAGTTTGAATCCTCACCTTTTCTTGTTGTTTCCTAGTCCATAACTGCCTTCTTATGGGCTTGAGGTAAGTCTTGATTATGTAGCAAAGTTATTACTACACCAGATTCATTAGCTTTAGCCCTTGTGACTCCCAAGATGTCATGCACCTCCCTTTGTATGTCATCTGCCTTTATCGTGTTGGCGCTTGACAGGTTTTCTCTCTATTTCAGTAGTTTGAATCCTCACATTTTCTTGTTGTTTCCTAGTCCATAGCTGCCTTCTTACGGGCTTGAGGTAAGTCTTAATTATGTAGCAAAGTTATTACTACACCAGATTCATTAGCTTTAGCCCTTGTGACTCCCAAGATGTCATGCACCTCCCTTTGTATGTCATCTGCCTTTATCGTGTTGGCGCTTGACAGGTTTTCATTGAGCTGCTACATCAATTCTGCTTGTTTTTCTTTATCATGCTTTTTGTTCATGGCACATTCCACTTTGGTGTGTCTAGGCTATTGAAAATAGTAGCATGTGAAGGTTGTAGAACCACCAGCTTGTCCTTTCCCTCTCCTTCCTAAATACTTTCAATCGCCTCTATTTCCATACCTTCCCATTCTTGGGGGTCATCTTTCCGCTCCTTCCATGCTTTTCACCATGGGAACTCTATTTTTCATGTCGTACCTATAGTTTCATGTAATATGATTCTACATATTACAAACGATACAAGTTGGTGGCATAGTACATTCCTCCTTGAGGTGACCTTCCTGTTTGCTTTGGGAATAGAACACATTTTTGCAAAAATATGTGCCTTTGCTCTTTTTCATTTCTTACATCACTATACCTGCAACATCAATTCTCCAGGGCTTGCTTGTGCTTTCTCGCTTTTCTTATGCCATTATAATGTCATATGAGGAGTCACTTGAATTGTCCTCTTCAGTGGTGGTGACACTCTTCTTGGGCTTCCTCTTTTGTCTCCTTTATTGACTTCTTTTTTCTGCCATTTTGGCCAGATCAACCAGTTCCTCAAACTTCTGTTCAATTTTCACTTTCTTTGTGTTGATTGTTGCATGGAAATCCGGCTTAATCCCTTGGATAAACTAATCAGCAAAACAACAATTTTCATTAAGGGTTGGGTTTATTCTGCCACTCTCTACCTCAATCTTAGCAGCTTTGTTACATAAGCTTTCACATCCATATCCTCTTATCGGAGCTCTCTCATTTGATTAGAGAGTTGAGCTGTAGACTTTATCTTACGGAATCTTCCTAGAAAATCAGTCATGACCTCTTCATAGGTTTAGAAATGGTTGTCTTCATATCTTGATACCCACATTGTGTCTCTATCTTTGAAGGTATTCATGAAAGCATCTCTGCGAATATCATTCAAGTTTAGCTCTTCCACATCCCGAGGTATGGCCACTTTCTAGTATTTCTCAAACCTCCTCACATGCAGATCTGCATCTTCCCCTTTATTTCCTCAAAACACCAGGAAATTTGTAGCTAATGACGCCATGGCTCCCTTGAACCTTTTTCGGGGGTTTTGTTGTGGTTGTTCTTCCTAGTTTTGTTGCTCCACCCTTTTTGGGCTTTCCAGACATGGACTATGCCCTGGACTACGCCCCGGCTTCTTGCTGTTGGCACTCCTTTTCTTGGTCCAAATTGTGCCTGAATTCTGACACTTCCTCTTGCTCGTGTGGGGTTGTAGGGGTTTTCGCACTGATTTCTTGATTATAATGGTGCGAGGCACTCCTAGCTGTGAGCTTCCTAGAGGGTCTCTTGGAAGGCATTACTTTTCATCATCCTTAAATTCATGAACATGCAGAAAGCATGCCTAAATTTGGTTGGGTTGTGTGGTGAGAGACTCTCTACATTGAAATTTCTAAAAAGTTCCTTCCATGCTATGGTTTCTCTACTGATTTGTTTAAGTGGACCCACACTTTCCTTTGCTTGAAGGTGCAGAATGCTACTCAGTGGATGTTTTCCTTATAACAGAATATTTGTTATTCCTAGCATGATTGCCAAGTATTTCACGCTAATTTTTCTCTCAGCAGAATGGCAAGATAGAAGCCTCGGGTGATATACCAATCAAGCAATGCCGTGGGAGACATGTAATCACCCACTAGAGTTTTCGGGTACGAACACCAACTCTCACATGGTCATGGGGACACACAGAAGACCACTCTACTAAGCAAACCTTCACTCTCACTCTCTCAGTTTCTCACTTCGCATCTCTCCACTAAATATCTCACTCACTCTCCCACATAAACACAGCATATTCAGTAAAACAGAGACACTGCAGGCTTAATCCACATAGTGCAGAGAGTAACACAGAAACATGTTGAAATGGCAAGATTTCTCTTTGTTACATTCCAAAAGTATTGTAGACTAATACAGAGCAATTTCCCAACACACACTACCATTTCCTGAGTACTAACTCTATAACAAGCTTCATAACACAGACTATCAACTATCAGTTTTGACAATTGAGAGCGTACAATAATTGTACCCTTCATACATTCATTCTATCTAAGTGTCTATCACCGTATCTCCATTGTGTCTATCTGTAGTGATCAATCGCCCTTTTACACGCTGAGACTTCTTGTTTTTGGCAAATGACTCTCTGGTGGTTACAGTTCACCACCTCCACATGTGTGATAATGAGGTGGTGCTCACGATGTGTGGAGTGGGTTGCCTTCACCTTCTACCACCACCATTGAACCGCTAGGCACAACAAGTGTTGTACAAAGATGATAGGTATATTACAAGATGGGTGTATACTAGCACCGGGGAAAAAACCCTTCTAAAGAGAAAAAAAGTGCCCCATCTACTCCTAAGTATGTTCACACATCACTACCATATATGGCTACAAATCCCTCTGGGAGTGATGATGTAAACGATGGGTGAGGTGGCAATAGACATACAGAGATGTGCTAGCCCAGACTAGTCCCCAAAGAGAAGTAAGTTTAAAGCTTTGTAAAAAACTTCAAACTTCTCTTGTGGGGTGGAGCCTTTGTGAACAAATCCTCCATGTTATCCTATGTAAGCCAAGTTGATTTCCCCTCCAGAGTATCTCTCCTTGACATAGTGCTTTGTATGCGAGCATGAAAAAGTGGGTTCCTTGTAACTACCATTGCACTCTGAATCTTAGTCAAGATGGTACCCAAATCATAAATAAAGCATTTGAGCCAAACACACTCAAAAGTTGTTGTAATTCTACCAGACACACTCAAATGTTATTGTAATGATGTCCTATACTCAGCTGCATAGCTAGAAGTGGTGACAGTGGGTTGTTTCTTGCTTAGCCATGATATGCATGAATAACTGAGGTGAAAGTAAAAACCACGTGTGTCCTAACATCTAGCCCAATCTGAATTTGTAAATGTATGCACCTACAATCCACCCCCTTGAGATAAAATACCCCAAAGTGCTTAGTGCCCTCCTTTAGGTAACAGAAACCCCATTTAGCCTGTCGATTCTTTGTGCCTAGGCTATGCATAAATATGCATAATATCGAGACCACTTACTAAATGATGTCAAGTTTAGAGTTACAGAAGAAGATAAGGCATCCAACGGCTTCTTGATAAAGCCAACATCAAAAAACCTGCATCTTCAAGACTGAGTCATAAACTAGGCTCCATAGGTACAACAACAATAGGTTTAGAGTCCATCAAGATTTAACCTATTTAACAATGCCTTTATGTATTTTATCTGCAACATAACAATGCCATCATTATGTTACTGAAATTCCCAAATAATAATGCAATGGTCCAAGATCTAACATTTCAAAAGACTTCTATAAATGAGCTATAAAAGCTAAAATATGAATGTCATCAGGGCAGCCTGTGACTAGCATGTCATCACCGTGTAGCATGATGACTAACATTTTATATTTAGTACTCTTAATATAGAGGGTATTATTACTGGGACAATTGCAAAAACCTTGTACAACCAAGTATGCATGTATCTTCTCATACCATGCCCTATGAGCTTGTTAAGACCATACAAAGGTTTCTTCAATTTGCATACCTTTGATTCGTGACCTTTTTGAACAAAACTAGAAGACTAAGATACATAGACTACTCATGCAAATCTCCATTCAAAAAGGTAGTTTCGATATGCAATTGACATGCATTCCAACTTTTATGTTCTATTGCTAATGCAATGATACTCTACATGGTAGTTATATGACATTTGGGCGTATAGATCTCACCATAGTCAATGCCTTTCTCTTGTGCATAACCCTTGAAACAAGCCTCCTTTATAGCTCTCACTACTATTGCCATCTCTACATTTGAGCTTATAAACCCATTTTGTGAAAATGAGCTTACCATGAGGCAAGTTTGTCAAATCCCAAGTATCATCTTTTGGTATCTCATCATACTCAGATTGCATAGCACTCATCCCCATTGTTGTGATTCCTTTAGTCGATCAAAGGTGATAGGTTCTTCTTCATTACATAAAATGGCAAAAAGAGCATGACCTGTGTGAGAATAGGATGTATGATGAGATCATACACATGTTCTTCTAGGTAAAGGAGTGGCCAATTTGCTATCATGTAGTGTTTTCACCAGCATTTTGGCATACGTTTTGACTCCTTAATTTTCCTTCTTTCCTCATCAATTGCATTATCCACATTTTTCTCCTCAATAGACTGATCTGTGTGGGCTAAGATATACATATTAATTTTTAATTTACGTGGGCTTATTTTTAGCATTACTTTGAGCACCCAAATGCTCTACATCAATTTTTCCTACATTAAACAATGGGGAAGGAGAGTGTCGAATATGTCTTGCAAATATACATTTTATTATTTACACATATATGTGCCAAATATTTGTAGGTGAGCCACGGAGGGCTTCCTACCATTCCAAACTTCAAAAGGTGTAATTGTTTGCAATGCCTTTACCTGTTCAATACATATGTTGTGCACATGATTGCTTCTAGCCAAAAACCATAAGGTAATTCTCGACTTTTAACCATACAATGTGCCATCTTTATGAGAGACCTATTTTTGCATTCAATCACACCATTTTGCTATGTATAGGGCACTGCACATTGGTGTCTTATTCCACATTCAGCCATATATACATGAAACTCCTTAGACATATACGCCCCCCCCCCCCTCGATCAATATATATAGGGTACCAATCTTACATGTAGATACAATTTTTTCCATGATAGCAACAAAGTGCTTAAAGCACATGAAAACCTCTAATTTTTACTTCAATGGATATACCCGTCTATCTAGAATAATCATTAATAAAGGTGACAAAATAAAGGTAGCCCCCAATAGATGGTGCCCTCATAAGACCACATACATCACTATGTATAAGCTATAATTTTTGCATAGCTCTAACTAAACCATCTTTGAGAAAGGATGGACTCGTTGCATTCTTTGTACAAATATAGTCTTTACAAACATGATTGATAGGGTCGTTAAGATGTGGCATCTCATACACCATAGCATGCTTATGCAAACATAGCAAACTGCCAAAGTTCAGTGATTAAAGCGTGCATTCCACAACTTTGTATCACCCATTACCTTTGTGGTAGAAATTGTACATACATCATGTTTTTGTCTCTCATATGCATGTAGCCTATAAATATAGTAACACAAAGTACCAGAAGAAATAATTGTAGCACCATCATTTTGATCATGAAATATATATCTATCATCCATAAAACAAATCACTAAGCCAACCTTAGTAATGGTAGAGATAGATGACATGCTTTTCTTGATCCCTAGTACATATAATACATCTAAGAGCGTAACTTTTCCACCATTTGCAACAGCGAGAACAATTTTATCAACTCCTCCTACATGATATGATGATTTTTTATACATGTAACAATGTATTCCTATGGAGCAGATTCAAGTGATGTGAGGACAAATTATGATGATAAGTAATGTGCTTACTAGCACCAGTATCAAAATACTAGACATGTACATCTATAACTGTCATGCAAACATCCTCATGCAAAGGATTAAAACTGCATTACACAATGAAATCCCAATAATTATGCACATAGTTTATAGATTCGTTGTTTTCTATATTAGATGTTGATACATCGGTAAACAATTGCCATAACTAATTCTCTCTTCTTCTCCTTCTCTATCCGTTTCTTGCACTCATTAATGTAATGACCAAGTTTCCTGCAATAATTGCATTTTCCCTTCTTCTTTGGCTTTTTCCCTTACAGATGTGTAATGTGTATGAAATAAATGCAGAGTAAAGTGAGTAAGAATGTTACTCATAAGATATAGAGTTTGATGTTGTTGATAAGTGTAGCTTGTAGATAAGATCTAGTATTATTAAAGATTGATGATGCTTCTAAATTTGTCCGCACACGTCCACAGTAGATTTAATGAATCTACTCTAGAATCTAATGAAGAACACTATAAATTTGGTCCTTGGAGATGTCTGCCAAAACTGAAAACTGCATGAATGGCCTCTAAAACATGTCTGCAGAAATCTGACCCAAAAAGTGGAGTACAAAAAGCACTAAGCGCTTTAGGGTACTCTTTCTTCTCCCAAAAGGGCTTCTTCATCCGATTCAAGAAGACACGCTCTCTTCTCCCAAAGAGGCTTCTTGGTCTGATTCACGAAGACAAGTGACTTGAGGTGGAAGGTAGACAAGAAGCATAGGGGTAAGGAAAGCTTTCTTTGATAAACAAATGTTGAAAATAGGGTTATAGGAATACACAAACAATGTGGAACGAAAAGCTCAATGGAAGACATAATAAGATAATAGATTGATGATAAATGTATGTTGTAAAAAAGTATACTCCAAGATGGGTGTATGCTACAATAGAACACCATATTAGATAATTTGCGAAAAATCCCATTCCCATTTTAAAAATGGGAGCATGGTGAACTTGTCCAAAAGTTTGTCAAAACCGCCTCATGTGACATATCATCGGAAAGATCTTGAAGAGTAGAATCTAAATCTATGATCTCCGACAAATTTGGAGTTAGTATGTTTAAGATATGTCCAAAACTATATGAAGTAATTGATTCCCAAAATGTGAGATTTTTTCCAAATTACCTAATATTGACTTATAGAGGGTAAAAAACCTCCTATAGAGGGAAAAGGTGCTTCTGTTGGTCCTAAATGCACATGTCACTACCATATATGGCTACATGGATTGATAATATTCAAGAGGAGTACTTGTTGAATGAGGAAACTTCAAGGGATTCAAGACAATTACCCATAATTTTGGTTGCACAATGGTCTCATGATAATTACCCATAATTTTGGCTACATGGATTGACAATATTCAAGAGGAGTACTTGTTGAATGAGGAAACTTCAAGGGATTCATGACAATTACCCATAATTTTGGTTGCACAATTGTCTCATATTCTTCAAAGAAAAAGTATATTTGATACCTACCTCTATAGGCAAAAAGTGATGGAAGAATTGCATTCTACACCCATGGTGGGTCATTTGGGCTTGTTCAATACCTTTCATGCTATTTCAAGGAGCTTTCATTGGAAATGTATGTGGAGATATGTGAGTGACTATGTGGAGATATGTGAGTGACTATGTCAAAAAATGTTTTGAATGTTAATTGAATAAGGATTCCATGCATAAACCCAATGGTTTTCTTTAGCCCAATTATCCATTTTTAATGGCAAATGGATGCACATTACAATGGATTTCATTAATGGGCTTTCTCTCATCACCCACAAGGAAGGGATGAAGTATAACCTATGTGTGGTTGTTGATAAGCTCACAAAAGTATCCCTCTTTGTCCCAACAAGGGTCACTTATTTGGCATCTATGGTGTTCAAGCTTCATGGGATTCCTACACAAATATATATTGTGCATAATTGGGATGTCAAATTCATGGATAATTTTTGGAGGAAAGTGTTTGAAGGAATGGGAAATAAGTTAACACCAATTAAGGCTCGTATGGACAGAAAGTGCAACTTCATTATCTTCTCATTATAAATAGGAGAATGTGAATCCACATGAAAAGGAAGAAGAATGCCTTGTTGTAAACATGCAAAAATAACATCAAGAAGAATCAAGAAATGAAATGAAATGATATATTAACGTCTCTAAGAGGCCATAATGGCCTATGAGACCAAAATTGAGAGTACATCTGAAGTTGGTGTCTCATCAAAGAGAACAAGACTAAAGAGTCTAAAAAGTACAATCAACTGATTGTCCTACAGTTATAAGAACAAAACTACAAGACTTCGAGATGATACCGAGTAGAAAATACTGGAAAATATTGGAAAATGTATATCAGGTAGATCCATGTATGCTGATCAGTTGAAGTGTTGCCCTCTCCTTAGATCAAGTATCTCCGCTATCGGGCTCTCTAGAATGGAGAGGTCGTAGAAGCGAGGTAGGCGCCTCCGATGCCGAGCAATAATGGCTCTGATCTGGCGATGGTGAGGATGCTGTGGTTGGGATCCTGGTGGGCATGGCCGACGAGCACGACATAAGATAACTGCTCGGTGGTGACTCCCTGCTGGGAGCGTGGTCGGTGCTCTAATGGCCCAATGGAGGAGGTATCACGAGGTGTGTGGGCTGGGTTGCTGGTGCTGGTGCTGAAGAAATCTGTCAGGGTCCTCTATCTAGGTACATCATGGCTCAGCCTCTTGTCTGCCAAGAGGGTCTCTCTATGTCTCCTGAGCTCAAGTAGAAACAATCTGAGGCATCTCTGATCCTCAAACTCCATGACCCTGAGAGCATCTGATCCTTGCCATCTCAATAAGCCATTGTATATGACCAACCCATGTGCACTCCTGAGTGTGAGAAAATGCCTGCCATAATCTATAATCTCCCCCTCATCCTGTGCTGATCTCTACAACCCTACATCCTCTGCTGTGATCTCCCGGTACATAGCCTCTTGAGTATCATACAACTCTGTCTACTCTGTGCCTGTACGTGCATTAAAGTCTCCCAATAGTAATATGTCTCCCATGTTGGCAAACCTCATGATATCATTATATAGTGGTATATAGGGCGACTCTTCTGATGGTGCAAACCTGGAGTGGGCTAGGGAAGAGTAGCATACCGCCACATATAGCTCGCAGATCCCCTCTCTGCATATTCAGACCCACATGTACCTCGCATCTGCATATCTATGTACCACATGTATTTTCTCATGAAGCTCCTCCCTGTAAAGTATTGCCACTCCTCCCGATCCTCTGGTACCTCCCACTGTGCGTGGCTGAGGGGCGGAAAATTGATTCCCATCTATGACCCTGGACATCACGAAGCCTCTTGTTTGTGCATTGATGGGTCTCCGTATACATAGCAATATCACTGTGTCTAAAAGTATCCTCAAAGTATCTGTTATATATATATTATGTGTACTATGTTATATACACATTATGTGTGCATATACTAGGAGGCTAACCCACATTAGGCTTGTGAGAATGGGAGCATGGGTACAAGCTCTAGTGGAGCATGGGTTAGGACTAACCTTAAGGATTAAGATTAGGGTCACGCATCCAAGGGTCACACATGGGAAATAGAAAGTCAAGAGTCACTTGAGGGCCCTCCTATATAATAGGGGCATGGGGCACACTCAAGGGGGCTTGGGGGATTAGAGGCTTATGCTATGGTCTCTTGTGTAAAGCTCCATATCTACTCACCTACCATTTCACACTATAGCTACATGCTATTGGATTGTGTTATACCTCTTGATGGTATGGGACATCAAGGTAGAGGTATGATGTATTTCATTTATAATTCATGTTTACATCCCTTGGGCCCGGGGTTGGTTGGGTGGTTGAGTTTATGCCTGATTTTTGCATGTTTATGCATAACAATTATCTAGAGAGATCTGAGGGTTTTAACAGTGATATCAGAGCAATCTCTATTTAATTATTGTTGATTTTTTTAGTAAATTTTAATATTTACTAATAAAAATATTATTTTATTGATTTGTGTTGATGAATTTCACGTGGATCGTTGATATGGCGTTGGTTCTCCAGCAGCTACAGGTGGCAAGCGTAGTAGCTTGACATGACACAGTAGCAGGCGTAGTAGCAGGGAGAGCGGTGGGGGATGCATGACACAGTGCTTTGGGAGGGGTGGTGGTGGGGACGATAATGATTCACATGATCAAGACGTGCCTCCGGGTGATGGTACGATCTACTATGACATCACTCATACAAGAGGCATCTTGATGGATGCACGGGGGAAGGACATCATGGCCTTCATGCGCTCTGTAATTGCTAACAATTACAGAGATTGCTTTATTCACTACAAAGATTAACCAAAGAGGTTAGCTGATGAGACCCTCACTGCTGTTCGCTCTAGGTATCCTAACCCCCCCAATGTTTAGTTCACAAATAAATGGACCAAGTCAAAGACTGTTTTGATACTTAGCAATAAAAGATCTTCGCTTAAGAGGCATGCACTAGCGGAGCTTCCCAGGCTCCAGGGAGGTCAAGCAGTGTGGGGCCCGCCCCACACCGATCACAAGCGTGAGTGGAAGAAAGCAATGAAGTCAACGAAGGAGGAACCCAGTCTAAAGCACGTGGAGGCACAAAGGATCCAAATGGAGCGATATGGAAGCGTGCATTTTGGAGAAGGGGGCGTTGAATCATGGGAGGCCCAGTTTGTAAGTATCGATCTCAAATTATATTGTTTATGTAGTTTATTAGGAGGTTGTTTCTTTGTACTAACCCCTCCGCAAATTGTGTCATCTTGCAGCTTGATATCGTGGGCAGGTACCCTACTCCTGTCGAGACAGCCTACCACCGCCACCATCACAGAGGAGATACATGGAGGCACTTCTATAATGACAGCCTACCACCGCCACCATCACAGAGGAGATACATGGAGGAGCAGTATATCCGGGCTATTGGAGAGTCCCCCGAGGTATTTGAAAGTAATTAAATAATGTCAATATTATAAATAAAGATTTGATTTCTCATACATTGATATATGTTGTCCCTTGTTTACAGGACCCTGCACAAGAAGATGAGGGTGAAGACGAGGAAGAAGGAGGCAGAGAAGGGAGCACAGAAGGGAGCGAGGAGTAGTGCTAGCTACTCTTTTTTATACTTAGCCACTGGCTTGGCTTCGTGCCTCTTGTATATACACTCCTCTTATTTTTTGTACTTGAAGCCACAAGACGTGGCTTAGCTTCTTTTTATATGTATATACAAGCACTTTTTGAGCTATCAATTAATGCCTTGTAACTAAACATTTTGGAGTTATAATGTTTTATTTCAAATTGTAATTAATGTCGGCTATAGACGTGCTTGCAAGAGTGCTAATTAAAATGCGATTGGCTGTAAGAATTGAATTACACAATGTGGAAATGGGATTCCTGTAACTACAATGCATACACAACATACACAGCATTCTGTTAAAGTACACAAAATTTAAAAAATAGTGCGTCTATAAACGCGTCTATATACGTGTTTGTCTGTTCAAGATGCGTCTATTTGAGCGTCTATAAACGTGTCTACTCTGCGGCTGGTTTGCGTGTATAAATGCGTCTATACATGCGTCTGTATGTTTTTTAAATTTATCCCCGACCGTCTATTTGTGCGTCTATATGCGCATATATAAGCGCATCTATAGGCGCGTCTATTTGATACCTTTTAAACGCGCCTTTAGATACGGGTCTATAGATGTGCTAATAGACGTGGAAATAGACGCTCTCGTAAGTTTTTTTTTAGTTGAGTAAACGCATCTGTGTGCGCGTCATCTGGTGTTATTTACGGACTAGACTCGTGTTAATCCCATTTTGGATTAAACATTGTGCTCCTCCATTTGAGGACTTTAATAAGTGTCATTCAAAGGCACTATAAAAGTTGTAACATTATGAGATTCTAGCCACCCAAGGCCTTAGTAAGTTTTTGGCTACCCAAGTGTGAATAAGCGCGAGTTGTATATAAGTCATTTTCTCATAATGAATGGACACAATCCCCCTTGTGCTATGAGTGCTCTTTCCTTGTCTTGTATGTGTGTGAGAGTCTACTCTAGTGCATGCTCCTTTTCTATGCATGTATGTGTAGAAGAGTGAGAGAGAGATTGCCTTATGTGGTGGTGCGAGCGACTCTTTGGTGACAACGTAAAGGTGGAGCTTGGAGGATTGGAGATTTTGAAAGCGAGCTTGGAGACCTCAAGGGACATTAGTTCGGAGCATTGGTAAGTCTCCAATGACGGTTATTGTCTATTGCTTTATCTAATGGTGAATGTTAGAGTTCTCTCGTTGGAGATGTGGTAACTCATAATATTTTTGGCGCCGCTACCGGGGAAACACCATTGTTTCTTCCGTCCTCCTTGAGTTTCAGCTCCCTAGAGGAAAGAATAAATGGATAAGGTTTGAGTGGAAGTGAAGATTTGTAAGAAATTATTTGTTTTTGGTGTGTGGGTGAGTACTTGGGTGACCCTAGAAGAAAGCTACACCGTATTTTCTTTTAATTTTGATGTTTGTATCACCAAACTTGCTAGCGTGAACGAGTAGGTGTGATACTCTATTTTTTGTTTTCTCAAAAAATCCAACAAAATCACAAAAATAAGGAGCCATTAGTTGTGCTTTGAAATTACATTACAATCGTTACTATTAGCACAACTATTTTAGAGCACCAGGATAGGTAGTTTACACCCAATCTTCACTCTATCAATGCAGGATCTTAACATGTGAAAGTGCAAGAAAACAATTCATGGCATGAACCATTCCCTGCTATCTCACGCAATCAATGCCACTAATTACGGCATCACCTTGTTAAAAATAGGGTACCTTACCTTGACACCTCTAACACAATGGATCCTACGGAATCTTATCCTGTGATTTAGAAGAAAATAGTTGACAACGTGAACCGTCTACCTTTTCATGACGCGAACCATTTACTACTTCACGACGTGAGCTGTCCATCATTTCACGACATGAACCATTGCTTACTACTTCATGATGCAAATTGACTTCTATGGTTTCACAGCGTGAGCTGTCAATGACGGATCTAATTCAAAAACCAAGGATTGTTATATTAAAGTTAGGAAAGTACCTCTATTACGTAAATTGAGACCAACCAATCTGATCAGTACAACACGGACTTAAAATTCAAAGTTACTTTTAACACGTGAAACTGAAGAAAATAGTTCACGATGTGAACCATTTATGGATTCATGACGTGAACCATTCCTTGCTATCTCACAGCGTGATTTTCTATTTGCAGTCTCACGGCCTAAAACTTTAGATTGATAGAACCCTATGAAAATTCATTTGGAGTAGTGATTTAGCATATCAAATCATATTCTCATGCACTTGAGGTCTAGTAAACTTATTGGAGATGACCTTACTCCCAACGATAGTGCATCAAACCACCCAGGATCTTCCTATCAAAAGAGTGTTGGTTCAGGTCACTTTGCGAGCACTCAATTAAGTGTTTTGACTTAGAGAAATCTAACCACCATTGATACAAGTAGTGAAGAGTCAATGGAAGAAGGGCTACAATTCTCTTGGATTAGAGAGGAAGAAGAACCATCTTCCCCTACAAGATCCAATGATATATTTGACATAGCCAACTGATTTTTTGGTTCTCCAAATTAGCAACAATGATGAAGCGTAATCTATGGGTGTACAAGCCCATGAACCTGCAGCAGACAAGCTACAAGATTGGAAGTACCAACCCAACCTTGGTGAGAAGAGAAAAGGAAAGTGCGGCCAAGTCTTCTTCCCAACCTCAGAAGAAGTAGAATTAGACTTGAAGAGGGCTGAAGTAGAGTGACAATTGCAAATATTGAGCTTAAGGAAACAAGAGCTCAATACTCGAAGAATAAGGGCTAAACAAAAGGAAATGGAAAACATAAATCCATTTCAATCACGTGGTAAGGAACCAGGAATGTTTAGGAATGCCACTGATGGTATGGAAATGGGTATGGTTGAGGGAGAAATCCCAAAGCTAGAACCCATTAATGAAGGGCCAAGAGAAGAGGAAGGATATGATACCCAAAGTGAAGGGGATAATTTACCCATGGAAACGATTGAAGTTGAGAACTGCCTGTACACAAAGGAAGACATAGAGCAAATGATCAATCATTCCACGTTCTTGTAGAACATGGAGATCTTAACTCAACAAAGACAGGCGAAGGCTGCTAATAATGACCCAAGCCATGATGAGTTGGCGAGACCTACCTATAGACTTGAAATGCCTAGAAGAGGCAATGTAGGAAGAGGACGAGGTCTAGGTAGGGGGGAGTAGCTCCTCGAAGACTGATGGCAGATCTGAATGTAGATCTTAATGTAGCCATAAGACCACTAAATGTCCTAACACGAGCCCAAGCCAAACAACGGGACAAAGGAAAGAACCGAGGAGGTGCCACAACCTCTAGAACTGGAAGGAGGAGGAGAGTGAAAAAAGTGGGTAAAGACGACACCATGGTCACAATCCAGGATGGGTCTGAACAAGATACCATTGACATCGAATCCACCCAATCCAAGGAAGAAAAAAGTGGGTAAAGACGACACCATGGTCATCAAGTTTTACCCCAGAAGTTGATGTTTTGCATCAAGTTGATGCAAAACATCAACTTTTTCATACAATTTGATGTTTTGCATTGAGTTGATGTAAAACATTAAGTTTTATGAAAAAGTTGATATTTTACATCGATTTTATGCAAAACATCAACTTTTCCATAAAACTTGATGTTTTGCATAGAATTAAAGAAAAAATATACCTAGGATAAGGTGATATAGGTAAAACATAGGTTTATGGCTAAGGACATGATAAACACATATGGTCGCAACCTTTGACTACAAATTTGAGAGGAGATCATTAAAAAAAATGCTTGTCTATGTAACCATGTAACCTTTGTATCATAAATAATATCGCTACATAGTAGATGCTAAAAAATCATGATAACAGAAGAGCTAGATGAGATAATCCATGATGACCTGTAATCCATTGGTTTTAATCCAAATGTACAAGGCTCCATATATTTGGAATACCACAAGTCAATTGATTCGCCGATCCTAATTTTTGTTCTACAATTCAATTTTAAAGTTGAAGAACTATAAGCAAATACACGTGCTGCAACCATCTATGTCGAGGAGGGGGGTGCATGTGAGCCTAGACTCTACCGCCTATGTGCAGTAGTATGCTCTCCACTAGCATAGGGGACCTTTAATCTACCGTCATTGTGAAAGCTCTAAGCTCTTCTCTACCACCATTCCAGAAGCCCTAAGCTCCTCCTTTTTCTCTTTGTACACAAACACAATGTCACCAGTGAAGATTGCATCTCTCAGCATCCTTTACATGTCCTCTAAATAATTATAACCAGAGTTCATTCTACATTATCCTTAGACATACCATCTTTCAACATCCTTCACATGCACTATAAATAATTATAACTAGAGCTCATTCCTACACTACTCTTAGATATACCATCACCTATGTTCATGATAATGGCTATCTGGATCAAACATCAACATATGCATACTATGAATTCTTGCCACCACCACATATGTACATGATATAGGCTACAATTTCTTCCCCCACCACCCTTATCCATATTGCATAACAATCATTCCCTTCATGAAAACAAATGCCTATGTACTGTCTGCCCATACGGCTCTCGGCCCTCAACATTGTCCTGTGTCTCAGTGGCTACCTCTTCATCTCCGCTATACTGTGATGTATTGGCTTGAGGACTGTTGTGTTGGCGCACGCGCCCGAGAATGAATGAGAGACAGAGAGGGAGACTATTATGTGTGTGTGGGAGGCCATCAGCATCGTCGCCTGTTGCAACTGTCTGCTATATGGCTTTCGGCCCTCAACATTGTCCTGCATCTCAGTGGCTACCTCTTCATCTCCGTTATACCATGATGTATTGGCTTGAGGACTGTTGTGCCTCTGCTGTACCGTGATGTATTGGCTTGAGGATTGTTGTGTTGGCGCACGCGCCCGAGAATGAATGAGAGACAGAGAGGGAGAGTATTATGTGTGTGTAAGAGAGAGAGAGAGAGGGAGAGTATTATGTGTGTGTGTACGCTAGCAAGGATAGAGAGATGAGCTAAACTTATCTAAGAGAGAGAGAGAGGGAGAGTATTATGTGTGTGTGTACGCTAGCAAGGATAGAGAGATGAGCTAAACTTATCCAAGGAGGGGATATAGAGAGATTATGTGTACAAACATGTGCATATGTTTTTTCTGTATGTATGCACGTGTGTGCCTTTGGGGTAGGATAAGTTTTTTTGGGTGTAGCTCTAAACATCGATGGTGGTGGCCTTGAGGATCCTAACATGTTTTGACTTTCATACGAAGGTAAGGACTAGGTGGCCTTAAGGTTCGTAACACGTTCGATTTTCATACAATCTAGGTTATTCATAGTATCATTTCTTTAAGGTAGCTAAAGGAGGTTCAAGTGCCTCTTCATAAAATATGTCCATATATTAAAAATTATCATTTTAATTTAAGAAAACATGTACAAAGTCTAGCACTATTACATTTTTACAAAAAATAAGTTTTTTTTAAATGTAAAGAGGTTATTATATTAATATCAAAAAGAGATACATCAAAGGTTATATTTTAAGCTAAGCTTTTGCTACTGCATTTCTACACCTCCAAAGTTTAGAGATGGAGTGAGATACATCAAAGGTTATATTTTAAGCTAAGCTTGGGCAGCTTAGAGTGCCAGACTTTATATATTGCTGACTTTATATATTGCTGGGTTCATCCTAGCATTGAGCCAATTAGGGATTGTCCCCTTGTCCCCAATTTAATGTGGTCAGACACACCACATGCCTTGAGAAGGTTGTTGAGTTTCTACCAAGTGGGTTGCACTGCCCTGCGTTCCCACAATGCTTTATTTAATGTGGTCAGTCACAGTCACACTACATGCCCTGAGAAGGTTTGACTTTCTACTAAGTGGGTTGCACTGCCCTGCATTCCCACAATGCATGGTAGGCAAAGTATTAGCAAGCCTCACCTAGACCCCTAATAAAACAGGATTTTAACTTATAGGCTTTAAACCATAAGTGATATGAGGTAAGTGATATGAGGTCTAGTGATATTGGAGTTCTTGATGTGATAAAGTGAAGAAATAGCAATAATAGAAGATAGGTCAAGTGATGCACTAGTGAGAATCGCTAGGATATTGGGAAAATTTTAGGTGATGCATTAATGGAGATGGTAAGTGCTTTCTAATTTAAAGGATGCATTAATGGAGATGGTAAGTGCTTTCTAATTTAAAGGTGATGGTGAGTGAGACTAATGATGAGAGTAGTGTGAAGGAGACTAGGAATAGTTGCAATGTGAACTAGAGAAAATTATAGATGGTTGCAATGTGAATTGATGGGAAATAAGTAATACATCTATAGATTACATGATTAATTAATTAAGATAGTAATTTCTTTTACTAGACAACCTTATCGAATAATTATAATTAAGATAGTAATTACTTTACATGCATTACATGATTTTAGAAAACATTTAACATGACTTTAGAAAACTCAAGTACTTGCTGTACATGCATTACATGTTTTTAGAAAACATTTAACATGATAACATGACTTTAGAAACACATCTTTCACTCATGATTTTAGAAAACATTAAACTCCTCCTCTAATTATCTATACAGGATTAAGGGAGAGTGGCCTTCCCTCCACGTGGGCAAAGGAGGGGGGCCTATTTCAAAATGGCCACTCCTCCTTAAAGCGTGAGGAAATCTCACATCTTCCAAAGCAATTTTGAATTTGAATCTAAGAAGATCTCATCTCACATCTTTCAATGAAATCTTTGTATACATGCTTACATACCTATAGATACACACACTTATATATATTATGTATGTATGTGTATCTATAGGTATGTAAGCATGTATATATAAATAGTGTACATGTGTGTGTGTGTGTGTGTGAGAGAGAGAGAGAGAGAGAGAGATTACATGAAAGATGCATTTATTTGAGAGTGAGTACACTTCACCACTCCTCCCTACCATTAAAATTTAATCTAAAATTTAATTAATTAAAATTATATATATGTGTAAATCTATTTAAGTGTGTGTGTGTGTGAGAGAGAGAGAGAGAGAGAGAGTTTCTATGTGAGAGAGTGTGCGTGAAGAGAGAGAGTGTATGTGTGTGTGTGCATGAGAGAGAGAGTGCGTGAAGAGAGAGAGAGTGTGTGTGTGTGTGCATGAGAGTTTCTATGTGAGAGAGTGTGCGTGAAGAGAGAGAGAGAGAGTGTGTGTGTGTGTGTGTGTGTGTGTGAGAGAGAGAGAGAGAGAGAGGCTGAGAATTTCTATGTAGGAGATAGTTTGTGTGGGAGGAGATAGTGTGTGTTT